>NC_134192.1:20416194-20774342 GCF_964188355.1 Buteo buteo
GTAAAACATCAATATTAAATTAAGATAAATGATGAAACAACAATACATTATTAGAGGTACTTTTTAAATCTTTCTGAAGTGTGTATCAACATGAACAGCTATTCACTAAAGTGATTCAAGCATGGAAAATAGTGCCTAGTAGAAACAGACCTCCCTTTCTGTCCACTGCACCTCATTAGGAGAATTGATAAGCAATCTGGCAAAGCATGACATAGTCAAGAGTTTCAGCTACAATAAATATTGGACAACAGTGACTTGGACCTCTATACTGGTACAGAAGAACTTCAAGGATAAAAGCAGAAATTTGTCTCCTCCTCTACGTCTGTGAGTGTACAATATGAGATGGTTTCACTGTAAACCAGAGTTTTGGAGATCATACATATTTAGGAACAACAAGGAACATAGGCCATAAAACCCCCTCTACTTTCAAATCCTCTACAATCTATTAAAGAATCCAATTTTTAAACTTTGCAATTCTTACTTTTTAAAAATTACAAAGTCTATTCTTAGTTTTCAATCTAGCCATGAATAGACTTGTATTAAGTTGTTCTGAGTGAATTGAACTTCTGTGATTTATCTGGCTTTGGAAAAAAAAAAAAAGTGATGGATAAAGCCAACAGCTTTGATCTTTATTTTACAAGTAAGGAGCTTAAAAAAAAAATAATAGTAATATAATCCAAAATGATGGCACCAAATAAAACAGACATCATATCTAGTCTACTGCTTCATGTCAGGCACCATCACATAGATAAAAATACAACTTTGCATCAAAAAAAAAGGAAAAGAAAAAAAAAACCTATGGGCACTGCAACTACAACAACTTATTCAATAGCCCTTCCTTTAATAATAGCACTCACTAGCATAAATGTTATTACTGATGATGTTTTCTCTTTGTCTTCTATGGTAACTGAAGAATAAAATATCATGTAAAATATCATTTACTATGTAAAACGTAGTAAACTTCTGCTTGCTCCTTTTTTATTTCTGCTCCCGTCTGCTTCAATTGCCTGCTTGGTCTTTATTTTCATCTTTATTTTAATTTATTTAGTATACTATCGATAGTGGTCATGCTACATGACAAAACATGTTGCTAGGACATTAAATTTGGTCTTTTTTGATAAGGAAGTGGACTTCATGAAATGAGGAAAAAGTGAGAGACTGTTGAAGGGGGGAAAGCGGCATGGTTGTCATTCTTTTATTAGTAGTCTGCAGTACATTACTCCCAGAGTGTCTATTAGCCTTTCTTGAAAATTTATTGAATTATAACAAAAAAATATCTAGGAAGCAAGGCTAGTCTTCAAGTTTATTCAGAAACACAAGACACCGCAAACTGACTGCAAGCCCTGGAATGGCTAAAGATAGCTTTACAATCTACTTTTAGACCTTAGAGGTGTACTGTCCTCAAAATCAAGAGATGAGAAATTAATAAGAAAAAAATATTATTTGTTTTCTTCAAAAAGTCAAGCAATAAGCAGTGGAAGAGTCCACAAGTCCACTTCTCCCCAGATAACCTTTTTGCCTTTCCTGAAGTATTTGCAAAGCCAGACAAGACCATAATTTAATTTAATTCAATAAAATGAGAGAAAGGTCATATTTGCATGAGAAAACAGTTAGGTGACGTGAGCCGTCAGAAGAAATAAACTACTACATTTGCACCCAAAACCTACAAGTAGGACAGTAAATAGAGTTTTCTCTTTTCAAAAAATTACCACAAACAGCAGCTAAAGATACTTCAAATACAATTACTTTTAAAAAGTGTGCTCTTACAGAGTAACTCTGTCAAATGTTGTCTGTCAAAGTTCACATTAGAAACAAGATTATCTTTTACTACACACATCATTATAGTTTCTAAACAAGGTTTATTTTTCCATTTTCCTTTTAGAAGTCCTTGGAATACAGATGCAAAACAAAATGAGTACAAATTCCATAAGCAGCCTGTTTGCCAACATCTCAAACTGAACTACATTAATCAAACGTAAATGATTTCACATCTGGCTTATAACGTATTCACTTTGCACATTTGACAAATCCCTCCATGACCATATTAGCATTAGTACTTATGCATTGATCCAGTGCACAAATTATGCTTTACCCTGGACACATTCATGTTCTAAATTGCACAGAAAAATTAGGCTGCAAGTGATCAAGTCCTGCCAATTATTTATTTAATTTACTTGTTAACAATGAGAAAATCCTCTCGTACTAATGAGAGAAATTCTAAAACAGAAATATACCTCTCCCCATTCAAAGAAAGAAAAAAAAAAGTAAACCCCATAGAGCTTGATAGATATTAGAGTTATTTCTGTGATCCTCTTATCTCTTAGCCTGCAGATGGATGGACCACTTAATGAAAAACAATGGCCCCCTCATATTAAAGCCACAAAGAATGACCAATTTCTTAACAAGAGAACAGCTAAAATACCTTGGAAGTGCTCTGATCATCTCATGTGTTGTTTCCAACTGCAGCCTTAGAAAATGCCTCAATTTTACCAAAACAGGCTCTCCATTTCCCCATCAATTAATTTGTTGAAATTTAGTTACTAGTTAACATTCATAAACTCATGACTATATCAGCATAATTCACAGCTATACTACTGAAAGATACTGTGCTATTCCTCATTCTATAACTCTTCTTAGGAACACAAGTGTTGAATACTAGCACAAGATCACAAATACAGCATGTTGGCTATTTCTCCTTTCCTGCATTCCCAGAAGCTTCTAACTGTGCATGACAAAAATCAGAGAAGAACGCCTGCTTTGGATCTCTTGTCACCTGGATATTTTTCAGAGTGCCAAACTGACCAGATTCCAACTACTAGGAGAGGACTTTTGCAAAGCAAGATACAGAGTCTGATTTCTTTTACAGAGGATAACACACAAGTCTTCAGTTCCACGGAGATTATTTCTGATGAAGTTTCTGGCAGCTTCTTAGATTTTAACTATTTCTCTTCTCATTGTTTTTCAAATTGGCACCAACTCCTTGCATGAAGTGAAATGCTCATTTGCTTAAATTAATTTACAATGAGGAGTGCTCACATAATTCCCTGTAACTAATTCTTCTTGTTCTGCCTGCAGCTGCACCATCTAATCTGCCTGCTGCTTCTGTACCTTTAACCTATCTTCTAACTCAACAGTAACCATGACTTCTCACATCTCATTCTCCTCTCTAGACTCTCCTGTTGATTCAGCTCATTATATTCTACACAATGTTTCAGTCTTCTGCTTTTGTCTTTGACTCTCTCTTATTAAGACTCAAACCTGCCTTACATTCAGTATTTCTCCCCTCCATGCATCATATACTACCTACTTCCACACACACTTCAATGCCACCAGTTCCGAGTGCTTCTGATGTTAAGAATCACATGTTCATTTTGGATGACACACACAAATTCCTATTTATTTCTGGCTCTTGGAAGTTTTTTCATCTCTGTCCCAGAGGTGAAATGAAAATAGTCAAGATCTGAGAATTTTAAAAGCTTTTATTTGACTGTTTTCTTCACATTTGGAGTTTTGGACATAATACGCATTTTTAATTATGCATCACACAAAAAATACTTTCTCCTGCAATCGATACATACTCCAAAATATCATTTCCCTCTCTTCTGAGAGTCTCTTGCATTCCATTAATTTATGACTTGCTGAGCTGCATCTGTTAGCAATGTTTCAAAGACTGGGATCCGTTTCAAAATCACTGACAAATTCAGGAACAACATGCATTATTTCAGTTGTAACAACTTAATGCATTTTACTAGTCCAATAGGCACATTTGTTTACCATAATACCTTTGGTTGTTGAATCATTTTCACTAAGAAATACAGCTATGCAATACTTCTATGATCTACAGAATGAGAGGTAGAATGAAACCTCAATAGTCATGATAACTAAGGTCAAAAATGAGACAAATTAGAGTGACTGCTATTGTGGTCGCTACTTGTTGCTCTTGGAATCCCGAACACCAGAAATGCCACAGAGGACATGAATTCACACTTTCTGGAGAAGTAATGTAGCTGGTCAAGTAATGCACTAAAAATTCCAACTAATTCCAGCTACATTATATTGAAGATATAATAATAATGTGATAGACTAATAATACTAGGCATGAGTCATATTAGCATTATAGGGAAGATCTACACTGTATTATATTTAGTTCCAAGAAAATTATGCAACTTTTAAGGAGATGAAAGCGTGTCACATTACTGCAAGCTAAATATACCCACAGTGCCATAACAAAGAATTAGTCTCACTGTGAAAACACACTATGGAGTTGCAGTGTTGAGGACACGACACTTACAATGAAGAATTTCAGAGTGTTCATTCTGCATTATTTTCTATTAACGCTCAAGATTATTCAAAAGAGAAAGGTCACACTGATCACAATTCTTTTCAAATCATAAGGAGAAGATAAATGTGTGACTAGCACTAGGCCACCGTGTCACTATGACTAAAAAAGGGGAATAAAATAGAGCCTTCTCAAAAGTAGATCAAGAAACTAAATAATGGAAAAAGTGCAGGTGGAAGTCACCAAAACATTGGAAATTCTACAAGCTGGAAAACCACTGCTTGGGACACTTAAAGATATCTAAGCTTCTTAATAATTTGGAGTCATAACTTTATTTTCTTACTGCATATCTGGATTCATGATATCCAATGGGTTTCTGTATCATGGAGTCAGAGAACATTAAAATATGAAGATTACACGTTAAGTCAGTTAAAGTATTCCTATAGGCTAAAGGAGTGATGGTGGATCGCAGCATTTCAGATTAACTGGCAGTACTGAATCATACTTAATACAGACAACCACAAACTGTGTGACACATTGCAAACTAATTCCTGTAAAACCTCTAAGCTTCCTAACCAGGAGTTCCTTCATTCCTACACATAGTGAGCAGGTATAATTGGACTTAACAAACAAAAAAACAAACAAAACCACCCAAATCACATATAATGCTTATCACACGTGAGCGAAGCTTCTTCTTAAAATGCTATGCATGCTGAGACATGTTGCCAAATGTTTTTCCAGTTCAGAGATAAAAAAATTGTATTTTGGAACATCTCTAATGATGTCATGAATTATTTTTTTCCACACATGACTGTTATAGCAAGGATCCTAGCATTAACAGCTGATCTGTAACAAGTATGGCTATGAAATTCAGCCTGGTGGGAACCTACTTTGCACGTGGAAGCATAAACAAACACAGAAAATGTAAAGGGAGAAATAATCTAAAGAATTTGGTATCTCCTGCAATTTATGGGCAGCACTCAGTCCTTCAAGAAAGGTAGAAAAATACCAGCTCTTTTTCTAAGGACAGCTCTAGGTGTCCACTCTTCTTTTATCCTTTGTGGGTACGCAGTGCAAACAAGCAGAGGGTATTCACATTTTGAAGCATTTAGGTGTTAATCAGAGACACAAGAGTAGGCAAACCAAGCAGTTAAATATATGTTTAAGGTTAAGTACCCTAAGGGCTCTAGAAGCCAGAACTGACAATTCCAGCTCATTCCTCTATATGTAGTTACACAAGTAGTAGAAAAAAGTCTTCTTATCATTATATACAAGTTATTTCAACTACTTTCTATTTGTAAGCATTACTCCCCTTTAAAGTTAAAATTCTTGTTTTCTTTGAGTACTGCAACGAGGTCTCCACTGTCAGGCTAATAATGATAGTTTATCCATTAAGCATTTCCAGCCTCTGTCTGTCTCTGCTTTCTGATTACTGTCTGGTCAGTTAATTTCTACAGCTTTTCAACTGGCACTAATCAGGAATTAAAAGCTGCCATCAGCTTTGCTAGATACAGATTCCTATCCCCGGTTAGAAAGGATTTTCAAAATAGGCAATTCTTGGCCTTTTCTGATTATCCACAGACAAGCTCATAATCCAGTCGCTAGTATTTAGAAAGTCAAGCACTGAAATAAACAATGTTGATTATAATCTACTGCTCTTTTTTTAAAATCAAGAAATAAAGCAAAAAAACTTCAGCATTCTAATCCTGAGACATCTGTTTTGGGGTTGGTTTTTTTTTATTTTTAATTCAACAGGAGAATGGATTTGGGTGAAGATGAAAAGGAAGGGCAGGAATCCAATAAAAATAGCGCTTCTTAGGTGATACATTTACAATGGCCAGTACATTTTATGTCTAACAGTTTCTTTTGTGGCAAGAAAACAAAGACATTTCAGTCAAGTTTACTATGATTAAAATAGTGATTAAAGAGAGTCTGCAGTTTTAAATGGGTAGATTTCAGGGGGAAGGAGGGAGAGAGACCTACTAGACAGACCAGATGGGAAAAATCTCCTTTTTTGTAGTTTTTCTGGGTGAGGAAGCTCAGAATAAGTCTTCTGACTAGCCTATAACCATCAAAAGAAATTATCACAAAGTAATAGAAATTCTGTTATGACACCAATAATAGAGTAGTTGCAAGTTTGGATACGTTACAATCTTACAATTCACCTGCATATTCATATTGAAACTTTCATCAACATCGTTGGTTCTCAAATTTCACTCAGATAACTCCTTCTTCAAATTGTTGTACTTGCTAATTTTGGCTAAAATAATTAACCAAGTGGGTTTCCATAACTCTCCTCAATATTACATCAACCAGCAGAGCTACTGAATATCCAAAATCTTCTGAATCGTTTCTGAATCTACCTGAATTGTTTTTTATGTTGTTGGGAACATTGCTTTGTCAGATCACACAGACAGTGTTTGGGACAAGAACTGTGACAAGCTACAGGGAAAGATCACTGACGGTAGGCAGGCTAAACATGCTAAATTATATTATCAGGCAATCAGTGGCATTTCTTCTTCAAATGCAGAGAGACCAGTCCTATTTCTATGACTACAAATAACATAGAAACTTTAAAAAACTGTACAAATTTTATAAGCCAAAATATACAATACACTTGTATATCAATAATATTAAGGTTTTTTAATAAATACTATATCTTATTTTTCTTGCAAAGCTGTAATACTGTCTATATGCTCACGCCGCTGTCACTGAAATTTGGACAGTGTCTGTGTAGCACTCTTTTACTTTGAGCCTCTGCCTTTAAAAAGTCAAAATATTATTCTATAGTTTCAATGAATACTAAAAAAGAATGTAGTTTAAAAAAAAAAAACAACAAAAAAACAACAAACCCCACCTGGCTGCAAAGGAAGCAAGGGTCTGAAGA
Organism: Buteo buteo; assembly: GCF_964188355.1. NCBI lineage: Eukaryota > Metazoa > Chordata > Aves > Accipitriformes > Accipitridae > Buteo > Buteo buteo. The sequence continues at coordinate 20,423,361 of NC_134192.1, forward strand.
GACATGGTGTTGTGCACCACAAGAAACTTCTGGGAATAAAATAAACTGATAAAACGTCTACATACTATCTCACATTTACAACGAGAAAAGAAATGGAAATCCCCTTGTGAGGTCAACCCCACAAAGTAAATTGCCTATACATGTGTACTAGATTACAGTACTGCACATGGAAGAGAGGCACAGAAAAAATCAATCACTTGAAGTCAAGCTATGGCGTGTCGATTCATTGTCTAAATGTGACAATGCAAAATAAAAACCAGAGAGGTCTGTGGTTCAGTAAAAAACTGAAAAAGCTCTCACTGTTCAACACAGAATTGAAATAAACAGGAGGTTAGCATTACTTCTGGACTTCATGTTTTATTCTTAAACTCACATTTTAAGTGAGAACTTGTCTGAAGGAAGATAATGTAAAATGTTTGCTGTTTTTATATGTAGTCACCTACTAATTAATTTTTTCCAATTGAATACTTTGAGGAAAAGGTGGGAAGAACTTTATAAGACATGTGAAAGTTCTGCTGTCTCCAGTATCCTGTGTGTCCAAGTTGATATGCACGAAAAGAAACAAATTTTATCAAAATTGTACTATCCATTATTGATAGTAATGTGCCTTTAAAATGCCACATCTGCTGCATGACAAATTCTAATAATTCCGCATTTTGAAAGTGAAAGGTCATTCCTCCTTTTCAGGACATTCTCAGATTTGAACCAAATGGACAAGTGTAACATCCAAGATGGAGCAAAACCTAAGAAAATCACGGTAACGATCTAGCAACCAGTAAATATGTGGGCATCAAAGCATACTAGGAAGAGTCAAGTACAAAATGCTTCTGAATGGAGTATCAGGTGGGAAGCAGTTTGTTTAGAGGTGCTGTGACCTTAAGAGAATCAAACAAATATAAAGAAAACACATTTGAAAACTATCAGTAACACTGCCATAATTAGATTTCAACATAAAATTGTTGAAAAACTATTACATACATACAAATACATACAAATATGCTTTTAAGAAACCGTTATTTTGAAGAGTGAACTGTCAATGACACTCTAATAATACTGCATATTGAGTGAATCCCAGGCTGAGAGCAGAAGCCTTAAAAATGCAGCCACAGGATGAAACCAGAAGCCACAGAAATACAAATGTAGATGACCACTTGTGGATAAACACCCAACGCAACCTGGAAAGAAACTTGCTTCAGGGCATAACAAAAGCAATGACAAAAACAAGCTTGCGTGCATGGCTTAACTCTGTTAATGAAGCCATTAGTTATGCTATCAGAAAGCTGTATCCTAAAGAGTACTGGTAAAAACAAAATTCTCCTGTTGGAGAAATTTCTCATCTTGAAGGAAGGCATGAAAAAACAGGAGCCTGTTGTGAAACACTGACTAGCTGTTGTGTAGGAGTCACACACTCAACTCCTCATCTAACAACCAAAGAACATGGGTAGCCTTGTCTTTAAATTTTGTATGCAAGCCTGAAACAAAAACCCTACTTGTTCTGCTGCTGCCTTATTCCACATTAAGATATGAGGAACCAATCTCTCTAGTAGCCTGTATCGCTACATATGCAAGTTTTTTGTTTACTTTAAAGGGAAAGCATTAGCTTGTGTTTGGGTTAGTACTCCACTGTTTGTGCTTAGCCTAGTAGCCCATCCTCAAAGCTTGCTAATTTGGATGCAACAAAGCGAAAGCTAGCAGTCAAGGCTAGAAAAAAAATCAGAAGCATAATTCTGACCGTTACATTTCAGTTTGATGTCTACAGGAGATATCTGATGTAGAGTAAGGATGTAGAATTGTGAATCATCAATACCGCAATGGCCTTTAAACTCATCATATTCAGATATATTATCTAGAGGGAGACAGAAAAGGAAGCAAGGACAGGCCAGTGATGAAAATGGACTCAAAGAGTAGCAGAAGACAGAAGAGAAGATGGTATTCTGTTGGATAGCACAATAAAGAAATGATCAGAGAACCAGGAGGAGGATGAGTGGGTGACCTAGTGAGGAAAGTCATGACACTACTGCAAAGGTTTTGAAGCTGTAATTTCAAATCTGTAAAGTAACAGTTGTAAGTGTAGATATTCAGTGAAGTAACTCAGTAGTGGCAGAATTTCAGTCAATTTTATCTTTTATTTTATCAACTAATACGTATCAACATTTTAAGCTGAAAATTTATTTGGCCGCATAGTCCCTTGTTGTTTGAAAAGAATCTGCATTACTGTTAGTTCATACCCGTGTAATGTGAATTTTGTGAATTGCACTAGATAGAAGAAACATTAAAATCAGTAGTCCTGAATTTTTTTTGTATTTGTTCATTTTGTTAGATCTGGCACTTAAAAAAAAAATTTGTATTAATAATAGCACGTATCTATAAGCTCCTATCAACATTGGCAAATTGCTTGCATATAGTGAGTGGATATACAACACCAAGGTTGTGCAAAGACCTGCCGTAAAACGAGAATGAGTGTAATGTAGTTCAGAACATTAGTTCAAAACTTCACACATACAGCACAGCCAAGCAACTTGACTGGCTGATGAAAAAGGAAAATGCATCTAGTAGCCTGAAAGAGAATAAGACTGGCTTATATTAAATAAAATGATAGCCTGAAAAGTTTTACTGACAATCATAAATGCTTCAACAAAGAAGTACAAACTGTTCCCAGAACTACAAGTGGTTTTAAAATGATGATCACTGATAACTGACAGAAAGGAATACAAAGCAGTAAAGAAATAAAAGGATAACAAGAAATATTTGAAATCACTGCTCGTATTTCCTTTTGTTCCCATGTGCTCTCCGACCACAGAAGGTGAATGTGATGTTGAACCCAAATGTATTGCTTTCTGTTTGGCCTCTGCTATGCACTCATTATTGCAGGAAGCTTAGCTTCACAGCAGAATACCAATGCTTTTCTACTGTCACCACTTGCCTCTTAGTGTTTCGTGAGGGCATGATTCTCCTCTTTCTTAACCTAATTTTACACCAGTAAAACCCTCTTGATTTCAATAGAACTTCTTTTGATTTTCAGCAGCATAAGCACAATAATCAAACCATCTTTTCTAGGTTTGCATACCCTCAAAATATACCACTTTTTAAGTTGAAGTTCTTGTGTTGACAATACAGTACATGAAGTATCCTACATGGTAAATTAGAAAATATAAGTCTAAATTATTTAGTGTATCAGACTTGGCTGAAGTTCTAGAGAAAGTGCCTCAAGTACAATGCAGTGCATCCCTATTTCATACACCATTGAACAGAACATCTACAAATTGCCCTGGAACTCACGTAGTGCTATAGGGCTAACTGACATTATTACTGGGCTGTGGTTACTCCTAATGCTCTGCTAATCGTTCTGTGCTCTAACATGCTCTGGAGGAAAATCTGTGTGTTCCCACAAAGTAAGAGAAGTCCCACTAATGAAATTAAGTGAAAGGAATATAATGTATTTTTGTCAATGTGAGTCCCTTAAGCTAAACTTTGGAGGTTGAAGCACATGTATTATTCAATAGAAAAGCTTTAATTAGTGTTTCTTTAAAATTACTCTGAGAAAGGACTAAAACAATCAAAATAGTCCATCAAGATTGTCGAAAGTGTGGCTAAGTAAATCTACAATAAGCTAGCATCACAGTACTGATGCACTTGAAATCTACCTGAAAGCTAAGTAAAGACAAGTGACAGTAAATCAAATTCATTTCACAGAATATTCAAGTTCTTTCCCAGGGTGTACATGACAGTAATTTTAATCAAGGTCTGGCATTCATTTTTTCCTAGACTATTTTTAATAATATTACCTGATTTTAAGAATCCTGAATGTAGAATATAAAGTGCATTTTAAACAGCAGTAACTCAAAGCCTGGAGAGGGAAAATGATTAGTTTATTTTCAATAGGCCTGTGCAGGAAAAAAATGCAAATATCTCACATTTGCAGATATTGATTTCCAACCAGTCTGATGTGTGACTATAATTGCTTTAACAGACCATTGTCTTCAGCTTGTAAACTTGAATCAACGTACATCCCTCTTTTACTAGAAGATCCAAAACTGTATCGATTCAAATGTCGTCTCTTAAATTGAGATAATCTTTTTGAGATTTCAAACTTAATTTGTTGATTGCCTCTAAGTGACATGGGTTCAACACTGTCATCAGATGAGTCAAACTGTCCTTGACAGTTCTGACACTTTAAATAGTTGGGTTTGCACTGACTGATTCACTGGCAATGGACTCATTATCTGTAGTGCTATGTGGAACTTGGACGACTCGATTCTGACCTAGGTAGTTTTCATCTGCTTCTGAGCAGTGGATTGCTGTGCACCCCTACTGAGTTTCAAAGTAATTTTCGCTTTTGTATTTCCTAATTGTATGCTTTTTATTTCCTATCAGTCTCCTTGTGGGGCTCCTTTGTGCTGCAGCCAGCAGGTGACACCCTGTACATGATTCCCTAGAGAGAATCATTGTCACTCCTAACTACTTATCCAGTGGCTGCCTAGTGCTAAGTTTCACTCCCAACTGCTATTTAATGTCCTCCATCTCATGCTCCACAGAGAAAACCAATTATCATACAAACAAAGTAAAATAAAAGTATTAAGTGTCTGATTTAGGTTTATAAACCCGACCATGCACTCCCACGTAGGATGTATAGCTAAGGCTGGACTGCCGAGTGGTGCACCAAACCACACATTTCGTTCTTCCTTCTACCAGCTTAACTCTTCACAAACGTCATAAGCACTGAGCTCGCTTACTTGGTGCTAGTTAATTAACGTAGTGGCAATACTGGTCCTTCATAATCCGTACTATTACCATGGTTCAGGAAGCCAGGATTCTGCACTATTTCAACTATGTGAGCTCTGCAGGTGGCACGCACAGCAAAACCCTGAATTATTCAACGTCTGTGTGCGTGATGGCCCCATTTGACCTTTTACTTGTTTGTAATGTTGCTAGCTTTTTAATCTTTAAGCCACTATATTTCCTGTGAATTCTCAGAAGACTTCATTCTACATTACACTGACAAAAAAAGCTTCTCCTTATAGAAGTTTTCATTTAGTTTCTAACAATTTATTTCACACTTTTTGGAGCATGACAGGAGTAGACAAGAAACTGCCTTCAGGAAAACTCCAAGAGAACATACTTCTTATTATCCATTTTGCTCTTTTAGAAGACCCCAAATCTCATTGGTCCTTCTTAAATATAAAATAAAATAGAAATACTGCAACTGTGCAGTTTATCATTCCTAAAGCTTTTTCAAAATACGTGTCTAATCACAATGGGTCCTGTTCAGCACTCTTTACTCATGACTTCCATCAAAGTCACACTTCCGTGGGAACTTAGCCTGAGGAGGAACGCAGGGTAAGCCAAGGTGATTACTGCAATCCGTTACTGGGGAAATACAAGAAAACCTAAAATTTTTTTGTCTTCACATTTAAAGAAAGTTTTAAATGTAGATTGTGCTGAGGCACTATGTTCTTAAGAAAATTCTTCTGACAAGTCAGGAACAAAACATTAAAAAACAGTCTGAGCAAGATATTTAACTGAAGCACAGCAGTAGAGTTGTACTGCGAGAGAAATTTTTCAGTTAAAGTACATTTAGAGTGTAGTCTGCTGTTCTAAAGAGCAGTAGAAATACATGTCATTATGCCAGACTACAGTTTATAACTCAGTCCTGTTACAGTCAATGCTTACAGATAAGAAAACTTACTCTTTAAAAGCAACATAATATGCTACATGCTTGACTGAAAGTGCACTTTATTTCTATAAACAAAAGCTTCAGTCTGTAATTCACCTTCTCTATCACTTTTGCGGACGGTCATGTAATTTCCATTTCTTTATGCATCTAATTTGATTTAGGTCGTTGCACTGTGTGTTTGCCACACCTAAAATATGAATCCATACTGCACACAAGCTTCATTTCTGGCCATGAAGACAACCTGCAGGGGGGGGGCGATTCTGATTCCTGCTTTTGGAACAAAGGGTGCCAGACAAGCATTTGGAATATTCTTTGTGTTGTGAATTGAGCTCCATTCACTGTCTAAGCAATGGCAACAGACAGTGGTAACAGGAAAGCAGAGGGAGATTTTACAACAGAACATACAGTGTCAGTATCTTTGAGCATATTGATTTATGGTGCCAAAAAATTTTCCTCCCTCCCTTTCTGTCTTGACTGCTGTATGACATATGCATTACACTTACATGCTTAATTAAGGATGCATCAACAATCATTAAAGGAAAATTTGTTCACAAAATTCAGACAGCTAAACAAAATGCAAAATAAAACTGATACGTAAACTAGTTTCAAAATCAGAAAATAAATGGTTAATTCCTTTGCCCAATCAAGTTTTGGTTAAATGACCCAGTTTGACAGAAAAACTAGCAGTTGCTTTCTGGTTTTATTAAGATCATTAAAACTCCATTAGGTTATTTTTAACCTTGGTACAGAATACAATCACTTCATTTATTATTTTCCTGCCATCAGGGGCTAAATTCCTAAGTATATTTTCTACACTATAGATATCATGACCAAGTATGTTACTCATTTTTTAATGTACCTAAACCACACTGTTATATTGGTAACATTTCGTTGACATCATGCCAAGTTACATCTAAGTTTATATAAGTTATATGTACATTAGCATTTTGAAACTTGTTGGATGATTTCTGTGGAAGTGAATATATGAAAGAGAATACATTTCTGCATATAAATTACAATATTAAATGATGTTAGCTATCATGCTTCATCTTTAAGATGTTGTATGAAAATTAACAAAGCCTCAAAACTTCATAAGAATTTGGGCAAGGACCATTGGTCCAGTCACGGACGTGCACTTTGCATCACATATCCCTAAAGAGCATCCTTATAACTGATTTAATCAGACACCGAGTACAGCTCCTATTGTGAAGGACATATGGTAGTAAAGAATTTCTCAGGATTCCTAACCCAGCAACATTCCTGCAAGTACTGTAAGGCCTCAGCTCCAGCGTCCACTAAGAGGCAGAGATCAGCACCCTTGAACAACTCCAGTTTATGTCTGCCTAATCTGAATGTGAGTCATGGAGGGGGGGAGAGGGGAATTTGCTCATTGTGTACGGCTGAACTGTTCTTTTCTTTGTAGCTGAAATAAAAACTGATCTAGAGATTTCTCACTTGAGTGGCTGAGACATAATTTCCTGGGTTGGCAGAATACAAGGCCAGTTTAAGAGATGTTCCCACTTTTGTAATCACTGTGTAATGTCACTACACTGCTACTCACTTTGAATTAAAATAACTGTTCAGCTGTGTTAATTTATGCTGGTGGATCATTTCAGTCCGTCATTCCAATCACGCGTTCCCTGTGTTCTGCTGAATGCAAAAAAACTTGAGGTAACCATTGTAGAAGTAGATCAGACATAGATTTGATTTTTTCATCTGTCTTTAGGAATGGCTGCAATTGTGTTGCCTGTTCTGAATGCTATGAAAAAGTGGTTGTGCATTTACATTTATTTTTTTCTACCTTAGGCATGTTGTAAGATAGGCAATGGAAGCAGAGTATGTCTTCTGGTGAAACTCAATGGTTTTGGGTATATAGTATGTTTCTGGAGTTCATGACTCAAGCGTCACAAACAGCTTTCTGTCATGCTTTGACATTCCCAGAGTGTGCTCTCAGTAATTAGTGTATCTGACATCACTGAGACACAATCTTGAAAGATCTCTCAGATATTCTTGATTTTGTGTGACTATTTGTACACAAATGAACAAAGGGGGTTTTTTTCCTACTTTTAATTAAGGTTTTTAGTTCTGTCTATAGCTGCAGTTTTCCTAGAGTCTAAAACCTCAAACTGAATTGCTTAGATACTAATTCATGCTATCGGAACACGAGTGGATGAACTTCATGACATAAAGACGAAGATAAATCTAACCAGCTGCCACAGTGTACATCTTATCAATACGTGGATGGTATATATTCATCATCTTTATTTTATGAGCAGGTAGAGAAAATCAGAACTTAGAGGACATCACTCACCTGAGATTGAACCCTTTAGATTTATCTTAATTATGAAAATTTGATAGATGCTGTCTGACAACAAGTGCAAGTAAGACTGGAAATGCAAGTGACCGACTTCTCTGAATGAAGACTCAGACTTTTATCTGGTATCTTTCAGAGTCAAATGGCCCAATTTTGCACTACTGCTTCACACGCACTTCTATTATCTGTAGGAGTATGAAATATTTAGAAAATGGGAAGGCGAACAGATTCTGATTCTATTCTTTTCATTCCCATTTCATTCTAAGTAATGGCAGACTTCAATAAATATCAAGCCTAAGCATTTGTGGGGAAAAAGTAAATTTTATTTAATATATTCAGCAGGATTTGACTGTGATTTATGGTTCATACCTCAAAATTCTGTCCCTTTTTTTTTGGAATGGAGTTTATCATAGGTTCTTCAAGCCATAAAATTAAAACTCATTCTTACTTTCTTCGTCAGATGATTATTTTTTTCCCCCCGTTCTGTTCAGCCAAGAGGCCCCAGGTACCTCTGCCTAGTACAAAAGATTGTTACGTAGCAAATACCTTTCACAGTTCCTCAGTCTTTGTTCGCAAATTAGAAATAGGTATCATATTAAAATTTTTTATACTTCAGTAATAGTTTACATACTAAATAACTTGCTACATTTGTATTTTTACACCATTGTCTACAGTTTAAAGACAGAAAATGGTCTTTAATGTCCATCAGTTGTCAAATCAGCATTTGTTTTCTTTTTAATTACTTCCGTTACAGCAGAAGGAATGGAGAACCCTGGCATACAAACACATAAATTAGTATGTAAGCTTGAAGTATTTTAGAAGAGTATCAGAAATACTTGTGGTAACTGCATTTGCATTTTACTAAACAGGCTACTCAATTGCCTAGATCATCTATAAAATATTGAATTGGATTTATTTCTTACAGTGCTCTCTTTTGGCTGATGTAAAAGGAAAACTATACCACATAAACTCCTTATCATGAGTATGAATGAGAGTTAGGAGAATTAGAAGAGTTAAGACACTTCTTGCCAGATAGCAAAAAGTTGGTACATTTGATCCCATTAGAAAGGTGAAAGAAATGTGTATAATTAACCATTACCAAACTCATTAATGTTATTTTAAAGCTTAAAATACCTGTTTGATTGGATTCTTACATTGACCAACAAAGCCAAGCAACGCATTTAGCAAAAGCCTCTTCCTGATGATAACTTGGAGTAATCATGAAATGAAGGTACACTTTTAAAGTAATTTCATTGTTAAAAAGTTATTACTGCTGAGCAGTTGATTTGCATGAGAAATTCAAGCTCTAATAAAAAAACCTAACAACACGATGTAACAACAACAACAACAAAATAACAGAGATGAGATGACAAAACTCTTCCATGTTATTGTGAGATAAATTAGGCTTAGTCAGCAAAGTGCCTCACCATATGGTTGACCTCACGTAGCTTTTGTTGTGAAACTAATATGCCCTTTTACTGTGCTTTTACTTCAGGACAGCTTCTGTATATAAGTTAATTCAAGCAAGAAACATTTAGCAACAAAGAGAAGGCCTGTGATTTGGCTTCTAGATGGTTGTGTCAGAGGGCCTGTACTCGGAAACAGTTTCACATTCTCTAGCTTATCCTTTATCAGGATTCATCTATATGACATTTAAGGATAGTACAATTTTAAACAGGCTCTTTCTAGTCCAAGCAATGTTAGCCTGATCATTATTCAAACAAAACTTTAAAGACTACAGAACTGCAGGAATCTCCAAGTTCTTGCTTTGCAGGCATTTAGGTGCAGAGTGCTATAATGTGGAAATGAGGGATTACAGATCCATCAGAAGCAGAATGTAAGTGAAGCAGCTTCCACTGTAACAGACACCTTCAAACTTTGTAAACTTCATTTATTTATCTGGGTGGAACTTTAGGAAGTATGTAACAACAACAGGCAAAAGCAATAAGGTTGTGTATGTGAACTCCTCCCTGAAATCTCCTAAAATAGATTTCAGTACAGTTTTTCATCCTATTTTCTTCCAGACAGGGGTAAAGCTGAATCTAATGAATTATTAGTACCGCTGTATGAACAAGAAGTAAAATCAGTCATATTTCCAAGGGTTATAACCTTTTCTTTCCAGGGAGATAAAGTCTGTTTTGAATGTCTATATTAAAACACATCCTGCACAAAGATATCTTCCCCATTCTCCAGTTACCATTACTCTTCCAAGTCACACCAAAAGAGAGATCCTCAGTGAAATGCACCACCTAATGGAGCATCACTTACATTATACAGTTAATTGAGAAGATTCTCTTTAAGCATAGTGAATTGGTACCTATCTCATCCAGTCTCAGATCCTTTCTAGGTTTTGCTCTTGGTTTCCCTCTAATTAATGGGTCGCATCTGCTGGGAAAATTCTCCTACTACTTAATACCAACACCCATCAATCAACATTGTTCTCTTTAAGAGGTTCCATCACACACTGCTAGGCTGGGTTTACAGGGTTTTATTGACCATTGTACAACATTTTAAAAAACAAAAAACAAAAACCAAAAACCTTAAAAGAGAAAGTATTAAAGATGTCTTATTTAGGGAGGTGGGTTTTTTTTTCAAATGAGGTTCCTATACAGTACAGTTCTCTGGAGTGGTTCACTATATTAATTTTGCTAAAAGGGCAATTTTTCTTACACTGTGAATTGCTGAAGGATAATTAAAGGAAATTGTTTCAACTTAATAAAATCTTTTTGCTGGCCACCTAAGAATACTCAGTTTTCTGAAGTGATATAGTTCCTTTAAATAATGGATAACAAGTAAGATTAGTCCCTACTATGTGAAACAAGTGGTCGGTAATTCACAATAGTAACTACTATGAATTTTTTTTCAAAAAGCCTGCAGTGTCCTTGATAGGGAAATACAGCTAATGGAGACTGAAGACTATTAAGCCACAACATCTGCTCTAAATGTAGTCAAACTAATACCAATGGTTTCCAAATGGTGAGTTCCTATGCCATCTGAACTAAGAAAATCTATTAATGTATTTATCACACTGTAGGGATTCACACTGTTCCAAATAAAGTGTCGCTAGGTTCTACTGTGAATAGGTTGATGAGCATTCATGATAAAAAATTCTTTTTTTCAATTAATTTTGGGATGAGACTGAACAGATAGTGCTACAAGTGAATGTTGCTCTATGTTTAACTACAGCATTGCAGATAAACAGATTAGCTGGCCAGTACAAGTTTCTTCTTGCATCCCACTGATTCAAGCATGTCCTTACATTTAGGCCTCCAAAGTGAAAAGGGATTCAGGACAGTGTACAGCAACACACTCTTCCAGGAAGGCAACACAGAAGTTCTCTTCAAAAACAGATCAAGAAATCCACACTACCTAAATCTTGCTCTTACGTTTTTCTAGTATATATAATAATGGGCAACATCTTGAGTGAATCCTTGCTCTTTTTGTTTGCTTGAGCAATCTTTTATTTCAGTTAAAATTAAGGTTTCCCACAAAATGTTCATTAGATCCTATCTGTCCTTTCTTGGGATGACTGGTGAGGGTGACCAGCAGAATTTCGCAACACATTAATCATCTGTCTTCATAGTTCAAATGTATATACATTGTAACTTCCACTGCTAAAATGGAAGACAACTTTTTTTTTCCTTCCCTTCCATTGCTTCCTAGTAATCTCCCTTTCATGAAAAAGAGTGTTCAGATCATCATTCCTACACTGACAATTCCCTCCCTCTCCAAGTGGCAAGGTAATTGATCCATTACACCTCACCTGGTTCAATCCGCTGTCCTAGTCCTATCAAACCAGAGAGGTTTTGTTTAAACTTAGATTGATCCAGTCCTAATTTAACCTGTCAGTAAGAAAGAAACCCCAGTAAATAGATGTAAGTAGCAGTGGATTAACAAAAAGAAGCCTTGATTTTAATGGCTCTAAGCATGGGCCTTCTTTATTGCTGAACATCTAAATTCTTCTAATTATTTAAACTTTTTTTCCTGTAGACATTTCACAACCAGTGAAATAAATATATGTACACACAGACATCTCTCTGATTACTCAAAACCAAAGTAATTTCTGCTTCAAATTTGAGAATGAAACTACAGTTTAATTTAATGTAATGCTAAGTTTAGCTTAAGGTAATGCTTCTTCGTACAGACAGACACAGAATTATCTGATTTGATATAAATGTCAGAAATGGTATAATTCTCAGTGTACTCCATGCCAGTTTGGCATGTGGCTAAGAAGATGGATCTCTAAACTGTACAGAACACTGAAAAATTAAGTACTTTAAAATAAATCAGTATGATATTAGATAAAAGAGTGACAGTAATGGAGTCATCTGTAACTCCAGCCATTTCAATGACACTTGCATTCACAGTTAACCTCCCTGTTTCATATTGGCTACCTTCTTAATAATAACCTGGAATGAAAACCAGATAAATGGAGTTCTGTAAAGCTTTGTGCATTGACCTTACTTTGTTTCCCCAGAAGTCAATGGTTATGCTTCTATACTGAAAGCAGAGTTAGCCTCTGCAGTTTTGAAAAGCCCATTGTAAGCATACACAGAAGTAAGAATTTCTGAAGAACAGGAATGACCTCATATTCTACCAGTGATGCTCAGGAGCTTCAACTCCTGAGCAAATGCAGTCTCCTCTGAATTCACTGTAAAATATGAGTACTCATTCACTATGTTAATCAAGTTCCAGTGCTTTGAGTTACTAAAAGTAGGTAATAGAGTGAGCTAAAAGTAGATAATGACCCTTGATCTGGAACTTCAACAATTTACTAAAATACTTTCATTACTGTATCTTCACTTTTTGTTTGTTGTTCAGTACTTGAGATCATGCAAAAATACTTGGCTTCATATGAAACTCCAGACAAATCATTTCCTATAAAGCAATAGCAACCTTTTGCTACTGAAAAAAAGAAATAAAATGTAATATGTCAAAGCACAGTGAAGGACAGATGATTCTAAAATTTTAACCTATAAAATTTTGTCGCTAAAATTAATACAGCAAGATAGGATGGAAGAAACCTGTACCAGAGACTACAACACTGATTTCAAGGCATGCGAAGAAACATACTAACACACACACAAAAAAAAAAAAAACTACAGAAAGGCACTGGGGGACAAAAGACATAAGCCTATAACTATCCAATAACAAAAGAAAACTGGACATAATGAAAATGAACCTCCATTAATATGATCTGCCAAAAGATTTTTTCTTCTTTGTTGTATTAAATTTCAACTCATACATTAAAGTGAGTGAGAACTCAACTGATTGGTTTGCTGTTAAAGAGCTGCAGATTGCTTCTGAATGAAGAAAATGGTGTGGAGCTGCATTGCATTTTTAAAGGTTAGCAAGACACCTGATGCTCTGATACTGTTTGTTCTAATTTCATAGGGCTTTTTCTCTGGAGGTTTCATCCCCTTCTAGTTTTCTTACAGTGCAAAGCTGTGAACAAATATAATGCAATGCAATGTATAGTATCCCAAAGATGTCTTTATAGAATATCATTCTACTTCTCTGTTATTACACTTTTTTCTTGACTTTTTATTCATACAATAAAAGCATATTATTTCTCCAAACTAGAATAAAGCAAATGAGATGAAGCATCAAATAACAACTGTACCTTTGATTCTCCATTAAAATAAATCCAACATGTGGCCTTGAAGAAAGAAAAATTAGCCAAATAATAAATAGTAATAGTAGAAATTCTTTTTTATGGTTTACCAAAATGCAGCTATCAGAAGTAATTTTTTTGTCAAATTATCTTAACAGAAACTAGATTAAAATATAGTTCAGGTTTGGGGTTTTTTTTCCCTACTCCTTAAATCTCGCATGTGAGTATCAGGACTACTCAGGAAGGTTCAGGTTTGAAACCTCTCTAGTCTGAATATGTATCACAGTGTAAGAGTAGCTTTACCATACTACTCTAACGCATGTAAACCCTGAAATGACAGAAGCTGCACTTAGGCTGAAAATACAGTTCAGCTGTCAGATGCTAATTAGACTTTGAAATCCTTCTGGACATCACAATAATTGTGTTAATTGACATCACATGGGATGGCAGTTTATGAGATTTGGGATGTCTGTCTCCAGCAACAGTAAAAGAGCAATGGACTATTTTGATAAAGGACAGAATTGTATTACAGTGGAGTATAATTTCAGTTTTCCCACATCATAAGATTTTTTTTACCCCGCACGGTACCCCTTCCAAAGGAAAGATAAAGTAAAAACCGCTTAACACACATAAAAATTCCTGGACTTTACCAAAACCTGTGTAAAGCAACAAGTTCCTTCTCCTTCTAAAATTTCTGCGACATTTTAAGAGTTTCTAGATTTAATTTGGATAAAATCCTCCCCTTCAAAGTGTCCACTTCCCATCTTCCTATCACCCCACTTCCAACCTCTACTCCTACACTTTTGCATGAAGACGTAACTGTGCTACTCAGTCTTCCAAAGGTTTCTGGGAAGAGGAAATAGGCAACTGAATACAATGTTCTCCATTTACATCCCATCTCAGAATTATTATACTCACAAATTATCATTCTTAGTCGAGTTTTTCCAAAAGCAGTCCTGGTGGCATAATCTAAAAGGAACATGAACTCTTTAAAACCTTAACTCAATTTAGGCTTTGACAGTAGTACTTATATGGCAAAATATCTAGTGTTTTCTGAAAGTTCTCTATTGGGCTGCTTCTCCCCAAGTTATGAAGTAGCGGTATAGGAATACAGCTCAAGATGACGCCAATTTCTCTTACAACATGACATGAACTTTATTTTTTAATGATGTCTTGCCAAAGAGACTTACTGAACTGACTAGACTGAACAACGCTTCATTGACTGAGCTCAGTAGTGACTACTGTCAGAATGCAAAGTGAATGGCATTTTCTCCAAAGGTTAGATGCTATCAAAGGAAACAAAAACATACATGTTGACACTTGTGAACTTTGCAAACAAGAAAGCGATTACACTATCCACACCGCCTGAAGACAACATCACTTTCTCCTCACGCATGGTTTTTGGATTACTGGAATGTACCAGGATCCACTGCAGGTTGTCTGCTGGCAATATAGAGGCATGTGCTGATATACTAAACACAAGTTCTCCAAAATCCTTGTTCTTTTCTTCTTTGTAAATATACTGATAATAAATTATATGCCCAAATAAACAAGCAGAACAAATGCACTTGAGTCTTTATCAGCTTATGGCAAAGAGTAAAGGAGGTGAATCAGTCTGATGGAAATACACATACAAAAATGATGTCATGAAGAGAAATTACTTCAACAGTAAAAAATATGATCACTGTAACATAGCATATAAAATACTTATTCTACAAAAGTAAAGGAAATTATCAGAGAATTGCATTTCTCTTTGTACAGTAAAATTTGCTAATATTTCAAACAACTTCTAACAACATATATGGAATAAGCACCCTAACATTAGAGTCAATGGAGGTGAAAATACCTGAGTATAATACTTCTGCTCACTTTGAAAACTTCTCTCTGCATTATCTATCATTTAAGTACCTCAGCTCTTTCTAACTCAGAGTACATATGCCGATAGCACTGAAGGTCATAGCTTCAAAATGCTCTCAGCTTTGTGAGCCCTAGTTTTTAAAATTATTTTTGTATTAGATTTCAGAAATCATCTTACCCAGCTTTAGCTATCTAAAAGCTAAGTGTTCATATAGTTTCCTCCTACAGTACATACAGGATAGTTAGAGAGTGACTCATTCCAGTTTATGCTAAGTATTTGAGACAGCTATAGCAAATGATTCTCTAGGTGTGTCTCTCTTCCTTCACCTCCTACAGAAAAAATGAATTCCAACATAAATCCTTAATAAAAAAATATTTCTACTACTGTTACAGTCATTCAAAACAAACTATTATCACTTGGAAGAATTATATTACATAATATGAAGTAAATAATAAGGCTGTATCTGCTCTGCTTATTCTCCCTGCCCAAGCTTGTGCTTCAGCCCACTGACAGTTGAGTATCTAGGCCTGATACAACATATTTACTGATCCAGTATGTCAGCCAATCTGTTCTAAATTTTCAAAAGAGAATTAAGTAACCCAAAGTTAGTAAAAAAAAAAGCAAAACTTCACTTTTTCAGCATTTCCCGAACTAAAATATGTACAAAATGTTCATTTGTATCAGTCTATGGGATTCAGTATGATCATTGCCTCAGTGAGATCATACCTACACCTAAATATGGTCCATGTACTTCACATAAATACCACAGTCTACAACCAATGCCATTGGGAACAGAATATGAACTCTGACTTTCATTAAGAAAACCCCATTCATCCTCAACAACATTCCAAATGGCAGGGCTATGAAATGCAGTTTTCTTTGATTTTCTCTGCCATTTACTTAGTGAAGAAGGGGTGTCCCATTTCCACCCATCTGTTTTTGGATATCTTCTCAACATTTTATTACAACATGTCCTATTAATTTACCTTTCCTTCTTACTATGCTCTTCTGGTTACAGCTGGTATATAGTGTTGACCTGTAAGGTTTTGCAGTTTGCATTTGTCTCTGTAATTCAACTGCTATTGGTTGATACAGCTGTAACCATTTAAGCTGGATCAACCAGTCTCTCCCTTTCAAAAACAAAATTGCTACTAAGCTTTTCTGACCTTTTTTCTTTTTCTTCCAATCTCCAGCCACAATATGGTAAGAGAAAAAGAATTACAAAAAAGAAAATCCATACAAAGCTTACAACCACACAGAAGTCATGGAACAGAAACAGCATAAGACAATCTTCCACAATCCCTGTGGAAGATTACAATACATTCACTTGTGAACTCCCATCACATAACATTTTTTTGACCAGTACTGGAACATCCTGTTCCAGCTTCTCACTCCCTGACCTGAATAACACCCTTAATAAAGTCACAATCAGATGTGTTGTACTGCCAGATAAAACCAGAAAAAAACCCAGAAACCAATTACACAATTACCAACAGACTTATAACCCCCTCCTATCTTCGAAAAAAATTATGACAGTCATGAACTATGACCTGAAATTAGTATATGGCAACTTTTGGTTCATTGTACCCAATCTGACTTCTTCACCCATGGAACCTAGTACTTCAGAGGTGTAAAAATTAAAAGTGACTAGTCAGATACTTTTTCCTCTGGAAATAATTCACAGAATAAACAGTTACTTGGAAACCAGTCCAAATACTACAGAACTCCTTTGGAATAACAGGTTTTACAGATTTACCCATAAGGTTGTGACATCCATTGGTAAATTCTCATCTATCAATAGAATATTCTGTATTTGAATATGAAAGAACAGAGTCTAATTTTTAAATTATTTTTTGGATCAGATGAGAAGCAACTGAATTCAAGGTTCACATTTCAGCACACAGAGTACTAAACTAAATACCTCCACTAAATACAGATCTACATTCTTGACTTGCAGTCTTTAAACCTGCCTGATGGAAAATAAAGAATAAGTGGCATTTTTCATCAGGATTTTATCTTGATAAAAAGTCCTTTTTGCAGATACATTTGATATTCATTACGTTCCTGTAACAGTCTCTGCATCTCAAATGTTATCAAACCCTGGCAGAATCTTTTCATCTTAATAATACAAAAGTACACTTTGTGTTCTCAACCCTATTTTGTTCAGATTATCAATAGGAAAGGTTTGATTGACATAGGGAAAAGAAAAACAGTTCCGATTAAATCTGAGAGTTTTTATTTGGGCTGGTTTCACAAGAAGAAAAGGTTCTCTCTCTGTTATGATATGTGTCTGGCCATTATTTTTTATATAGACCACTGGACTATTATTTTCAGGAGTAAGTGTAGGTAGACTTCAAGTAAGTTCTACATTTGTGGCTTTGATGAATAGCTTCAGTTTATCAAGCAGCCAGATTCTATCTTTCACTTTACTTACAAAGGGGACAACAGTGAACAAGTTATTCAGCCCTCCCAAGCAAAATTGACATGTGTTTGACATTACCCAAACCAACTACAAGGGATTTCATCAAAACACTAAAAAAGCAGTTGCTTTCTCTGTTTCTAACTTTATTTCTATGTGATGTCCACTCTAATTACACCTGACTTTTGGAAGGTAATGATTCATCAGTTCCTATAAAAATTTCCCATGGTCTTTCAACACCTTTTTTTTTTCCCTGTTACCGAATAGATAAACATCAATCATTTCTACCTGTTGAAAAACTTATAATTACTGTACTACAATATTTCCCTGTATTATTGAAAATCATGCTCTGGGTTTGCTCAAAAATAACTTTAGTATAAACACATATAATGTACGGTAAAGACAAGTATCACTCATAAGTAACAAACGATCAATAATCAGATAAAGTTTCTGTTACAGGTAATGTTTATATTTTGGACTTTATACTCATATAATATTCAAAATAATTCACTGCTCTCTCTCAATACAGCTTTCCCCTTCTTTGTTCTAAAATGCTAATTGTGAATCATTTCAATGCGGGATTAAAAACCACAGGAGTTTTAAAGACAATATCAAAAGATGTCACTAGTCTAATCTTTTCAAATTGACTTACAAGTGACAGAACAGGATACAAGTGCCTGTCATATAAAATATTTTTGTTACCAGAAGTTCTAATATATAAAACATATATTTGAACTGGTCCTGCACACAGCACTGAATAATTTCAAAATATTATGCTGAATCTGAGGATCTAGCTTACTTCATACCTTCCATCAAATGGCCAAAGAGCTGTAAAAAGGTATATATATAGTGCCCAGTAAAAAGAAAAAATATATTGTAGGCTACTGCATAACATATTCTGTACTTGGGAAAAATGCTCAAGTATTAAAAAAAAAAACCAAACCCCAAGGAAAAGACAGAAAAAAAAATGTTTACATCGGCAACTATTCAAGTTGTCATATCAGAGTTACCTTTTAGGCTATCTCAATGCTTCAAAAATCTTCTTGACCTTTCAAACAGAAGGTTTTATCAAGACATATTTGCAAGCAAGAACTGCATCCCTTCCCATGTTTGTGCGGCTTTCCCCTTAAAGGGAATTTCACTTCACTTCTCCTGATCCATGTAGTAACTCCACTGAGACGGAGCAAATTACTTTACATGAGCCATCAGTTATGTGTAAATACCAGGATTTGCAGAGCTTGATAAATTATGCCACCTGTTACTTAATTTCTCTACCTATGACTATGAAATTTTGTAAACTCTGCAGAGTTCAGCAGTCACAGTAGATGGTTACTATCCAGTTCACAGGATACCTAGGAGTGATTTTCCCTGGACATTTTCTCTGTGCAGGCTTCACAAATAGAGTTTTCATTTATGAGAAAGCCTTGCAATTAATTGAGTCATGTTGATATCATATTTTTTACCAGAAGGTAAAAAGTTGACTCAATTTCTCTTTTTTGGCTTTTGCACTTTTGCATTTTGAAACTGTTACTCAAAAGACTAAATTCTGATTGTGAACATTATCTTTTCCTGAGATTCACTTTCAAGATCCATGTGCTGTTTCTTATTTGCTTCACTTTTCTATGCATGTAAATGGGAAAAACAGTAAGTCATTGCAGAGTGTTAATACGTTACAAATATACAGCTAGAAACCAAATGAATATTGAGCCAGGCTACACGTTATTCTATTGATACAAAGCCCACTAAATAATCTTAGCTGTCCACTGAAGAAAATCTCCTCTGAGGATCTCCAGACACTATCAAGTGCTGTGTAGATTTCTGCATTCATCCACCTCCATCCATGCTATGACTGTCTTTTCATCTGGTATAGAAGGTATTGCATGGGGACCATGCTGGACTAACACAGCCAAGGAAGTATAAAGAGAATATAAAACCAGCTCTGGATTTATTCCTTCCCTTGCTTTTCTCTGACCAGCTCTTCAGTAGATTTGGGTGCTCAGAGTCATTTAGCCCTGAGTTTTAGTATTTTCTCTTTTCTTCCTTTTAGATACAGGGATACAGTTTACAAATGCACTTTTATGAATGAAATTCAATTTGAATTATACTTAAATGGAAAATTTAACAAAATATATCCTGTAAGTATTGACAGGAAATATATTCCAGGGTTTTTACTCTTTCATCAGAAATTTTGAACAGTAATTTCAGAGTTTCCTTGAAAAGAATTAATAGGAAAATAACATATCAAAAAGAAACAACAGTTTTTGGTTAATTTCATTAAGTGACAAAAGAGATGTCTGAAAAACACTGAGTTAGAGATAACCATTCAAGGGCAGAAGCATACAAAATGATCTACAGTCACAAAAAAAGCATCAACAGTGTGAACTGCATCCTGCAAAAAAACATAAAAAATACTTGGTTTAGCCAGCTTTACATTTTTTCCTATTTAAATATAAATTAAATATGCCTAATATAATTTTAAAATGTAATACTTTTCCCTCCTTTTTTAATACAAATATGCTTATTCTTAAAGGAACTTTATGTGACACAGAGAAGAGTTTTAACATAGAACATACTAACTTTCTTTGAAGTATTCTGTACTTAGCCACTCAGAAAGAACAAACCCTTGAAACTTTCGATGTGTAAAAATGGATTGTGCATGTTGATTCTGTTCGTATTACATGTACAGATTTCACTCAAGTAGTGAATGCCCTCTGAAAATAAAGTTCCAAAGGGGCTTTGTTTTTTCCATGATCAAATTTTAGATTCTCCCATCTATCTCAAGAAGAATGATGTTCTTCATGAGTAAGATTATTGCAGTTCATTCTGTGAAATTCCACAGTTATCATATCCTCATGTGAATTTAATAAAGCTTAGCCTTAGCTGCTCTTGAACAGCAGCCAAGCATTTGATTTGTTCTATTTCATTTTATTCATTTATATGCATCTTGCTACCATCTGGAATCATAAAAACAAACAGTTCAAGCAGTTAATGTGTTAAAAAGGGGCAATGAAATAATGAAATATTCTCTTCTGATCTCCCCCCCTCCCCCATTTACTCTGTTTCTTTCATATCCATTTCAGAACTCATGTTGCCATTTCCTAATTCCAAAAAGACTTTCTGTAAGAGGATTGTCAGGACAGATGTTGGAACCCTTACACAACTGAGCACGTGCTGTCTTATCCATGTTCAGTGTTTCAAAGCCAAAATACTGTAACTAATAAATCATGCTTGGTAGCTGAAAGCAAACAAATAATTGCACCATTGTATATCTTGTATACAGAAAACATCAAAAGAATATTTTTCCCTCCAATTACATTTTCCTTTTTTAATTCCTATTGACAGAATTATTCTGTCGTTTCTATCTGCTTTTAATATCCAACCTTCATGATAAGTTTCTGAAAAGGTCTGATTCACTCATTACTTTGTGAGAGAAACAATCACAACTATGTCAACTTATCAGTGTTTTCATTAGTAGAACTAGATAGAATCCAAATGAAAACTCACAACATATTTATAAAATAAAGACAAATACAAAAGTTGATGAGCCATACAAGTGAGCAGAAAACAGTGTTCTTTTGGGCTCTACCCTGAAAATGCATATGAATAGATTTATTTAAAATATTTACATCTATAAGTAAACTGAATTCATTTGGATATTTATGCATATAAGCCTTGGATCCATAAAAACAATTAAGATTCTGATTTCCATTGGGAAACCTACATATACTTGAGGATCCAGAAATATTAAACATTTGTACTGACATAGGAATGTACTCATCTCAGAGAATTCTGAGAGGATCCTAAAGGATTCCAGAAATAGGCTGATTAGGAAAAAGTATTCTTGAAAGTATTGACATGGCAAAGAGTCAAATTCTTCCAACTATGCTTCGTTTTCAGCATTAGTTTAAAATTCATTTGTGTGAATATTCACAGATTCCGTATTAGCAATAATATGGAGCGACAGAATAGTGTGATGATGCAAGATACTACTGTATGCATTAAAACAGAAAGAGCGCAAAAGACATGCAGACTGAAAAAGATGAAGACATGTTTAGTGAAGCATGATGAGACAGCTGAAGACTGTTCAATACCTAGAAGTGAAGAGGAAGATGGAGATACAGACAAAACTGAGACTGTGAGGAAAGAACTTATCGGAAGGAAGGAAGGAAGGAAGGAAGGAAGGAAGGAAGGAAGGAAGGAAGGAGACCACCTGAACACGAGGGCCTCAATAGAGCTGACTGGAAATTTTCACCTTATCCTGTCATGACTTTTTCAACTGGGAAGCCAGGGAACAAGCTTGTTGTTTGAGAGGTCACAATGCAATCAATCTAAGTACGATTGAGCATATATGCTCTCTAGGATACAATGCACACTTTTGTCAAAGAAACAGAGATATGACAGTGAAAATGAATGACTGTGATCTGCTTTAATGACTTCTGTTCAAAACAGACTTTTCTGGATTTTCTCTAAGGCCCCAGAAAAGGTTTCACTGGTACTCAAGTACTTCATATCAATCTGTAAAGTATATACATGCTCTTTCAATAGGAATTAAACACAACAAGGGAAATTCCAATTAAGACAAGGAAAAACTTTTCACCATGGGGGTAGTCAAATAGGAACTAGTGTTTCAAAAAAGTTTTGGAATCTCCACCCTTAGAGATACTCAGAAGACGACTGAACAAGGTCCTGAGGAAACTGATCTAAATTAGCCTAATTTTGAGCACCGTGATTGGACTAGGTGACTCCCACAGGGCCCTCTGAACCTGAATTACTCTATGATTCCATGAAGTGCAATCCTTAAGAAACCTGATATAAGAAATACACGTATATTCTGTGACCCACCAACATATCCTAAATGGTAATAATAGATTGTCAAAGGAGATTTATACATCTGATATTAATTCCTTTGGTTATTATCACAGTGCTTTTGTGAAACGTGAAGGTGACACAACGCCAAGTGCAAGAACTTACATATGTCTGGACTGTTACACAAACAACTCCACCATAGTTACAATATATTAATACAAAAATAGGAAAACAGATGAATAAGACAATCCTAAACCCTCTATCAGAGACCAGAAAACAAGAATCTCGTGGCGTTAGACCATACAGGTATTCTTTTAAATCACAAAAGAACAAAGATAATATTTGATGAAGAGGATATGAAGTAACTTGAGTTAGGAAGCTGGCGAAAGCAATAGTACACAGAAGTGGTCTTACAGTAAACCTGATGAAGAAAGGGAATTCAATCAGTAAAGATAACTTATCAGGTATTACTTCACAAGTTTGGACACAATAGCCAAAGAATGCTACTACTTTCTTAAAATGGATTCATCACATTCTTAGAAGTTACTGTCTTTGAATTAGTAAGTTTGAAGGAATCCTCAAGCCTAATGTTTTCAAAATTAGTAGGTCTGATGATTGCCCATGTGTAAGTAAACACCAACCTGTTTATCCATGTTTTTTGATTAGTCACAATCTCATTTTGCTAGATTAAAATAAAAAAATCTACTTCGGGCCATTCAAAAATGCATTCAGCCATGCTACTAAACAACAAGAAATACCTTAGAATACTCCCTTATAGAGAAAATAATAATTTGAAAAGTGTTAGAAATTTATGTTCTTTTTGGTGTACATCTATATATAAGCTTCTACAGCCCTTTAATGTATAAAATAAGAGTTAAAGGTAAATATTTAGTGTGAAGAAAAAAGATCCACACAGTAGCTATTATCTTACTTCAATGTGTCTAGTGGGACATACTTCTGAAAAGTATTAGACTTCTGTATTTGGAAGACTAGCTTATCGCTATTTTTAGGGAAGAAAAAAGGATTTTCTTGTAGGATTTTTTGTAAATCCATTGTTCCCACTCAGTTCTAAAAAATATTATAGATCCAGCTGACTCAGCATGGACTGTAGAACAGTGAATACAACAATGCTGATCACTGCTGCTAATAACAATATCAGACATACCTTTACAAGTGACAGCAGCTCTTAGTTGCAGCTCTCACTGCGTTCTGAGTTTAACACAAGTTGGGAGAAACATTTCTTCTATAAATTGTAGTCGTTTTGGCTTCTAACTTTGAAATCAATAGCAATCAAAATCTCAGCAGGGTGAAGAAGTTGCTGCCTCCTTACTGCTAAGCTTACTAACATAATACAATGTTTTCCTCTCTTGAAGTTTTGTTTACAAATATTCAAAATAGAAAAGCACTTTGCGAGCTTCAGGTTGATTCATTGGTATGTTTGCTACAGATAGTTTCACGTTAAACCCCCCAGAACCAGATGCTTTTGGAAACAGAAGATAGAAGGTAGGAAATGCTTATGCTTTCGTAGTATATAATTCTAAATATCTATACCTATATGTTTACATAATTACAACAACTGGGTACTTGCAAGCAAAAGTACTTGCTTTTTTTATTTTTTTTAAACATCTTTCAAGAAATAAAATGCCACAAAGCTAGAAGACAGTTTATTGTGCTACAAAAACTATAATTTTACCTCAGGTAAGTTTAAAAATGGAAAAACATAAATCATACCATAAATTTTTTGTACCATCTTTAAGAATTGAAATAGTTTCATCCAGTTAAAATAGCAAAGAAAACCATACTATATGCTTTTCAAGTCTAAGTTGCATTTCTTTTTCACTTTGAGTTCAAAATGCATTAATTTCCACAGGGAGGGAAACAAAATTTCTAACAATCAATAAACATCATTCAACAATACAATTAAGACATCTTACCTTACAATCACAATAAACCTGACATGAATCAGACTTTTCAACTCAAATATGAACACATATCCATGTGTTCACATACATTCAACATTAGCAGGCAACATTCTGCTACTTTTATCCATAATTAGAAATCCACACTAATCCAATTAAGAAAGTATGTCAGAATGTGACTCAAAACTACATCTGGAAAGATCTCTAATGTGGCACTTTAGATTTTGATAGAACTATCCCACCACAATAAAAACTATACGCTAAGAAGATTTCTCTGTCCTGTCTAATACCACCTAGGTCCTGCACATGATCATGACCTTGTCTATGCAGACCCTGGCAACTTTGGTTGATAGATAATCACAAAAGATATACAGCACTGAACAGCCAAGGCACAGGTATTGTTCATTTAACTGGGGGACAAGGATGAATACTACTTTTGTACTCCATTAGTTTCTTTCAAATACTTTAAGATGCTTTCTTGTACCTAAGCAATTAGGATTGTACAGATCACCTTACCAACAAATTGATCTGAAAATATAGAATAATTTGAGTGTTCATCCCCCCAAAAGTCAAACCACCGTACCACATGTATGTAAGCCAAAATGCCCTCTTAACTTCAAGTCAGATCTTCTAGTACAACTCCACCAATGGCACACCCGCAGACAGAAATTTTGGTATACCATACAAATATAGAACATAATTCTCCAAAATTAACAAAACATTCAGATTTATTCTTATTTTATAAGAAGCTATTTTTTAAGTCCCACTTCTGCCAGAAAATACTTAGCTGTTATTTTGTATTTAATCGTAATTCATTTATATTTTTTAATTTATAATATTTAAACTGTTATTTAATACAAAATAACACTTAAAGAGCTTGTGATACTATTTGGTTAGAGTAAGAGGATTTTTTTCTTTCCCTGAATTGCTTCTTCCCATAAAGTACATCTAAATCATGGAACACATGTGTTTTCCTGAATATTTCCAATTACTCAAATATTCTAAAAGTTCAAAGGAAAAGAGGTTCCAAATTCCATTCACCTGTTGAAGTACTTCTGTCTGTGGGTCATTTGCTTACCTGAAACACATGTACACTAGTGTGTGGATAAGACCAGAATTATTTGTCCCTTCTTGTTTTCTTTTTAACAGGGGCTGGGGGGGAGGGGCAGGTGGGAAAGAGAATCAGCCCATCGATGGTTTAGATACAGATCTAGGAAAAGTATTTTTGTGGGGGAAAGTCTACGATTGGAGCCTTTCAGATCCATATTAGTGTGAGTGTGTCTATATGCCTGCAACTTGTTTGCTATTGATGAACACAGATAAAAGGGAAATTTTTGTACTACTTAGACAATAAATAGGAGGAAATTCTTTTGAGGAACTGTCTTAGATTCAAATTTCATGTCAGACTCTGGTGATCATATCAAGAACAAAGTCAAACAACATGACAGCCCAGAAGGAAACAGAGAACATAAGCAGAGGGCAGTTCATCCACCTAACAGCCATGGACATCAGAGAAAGGATGAAAACTATGCTGAGAAAACAGACTGAAATTCAACTCATAATTCTTAGCTGCAATTCAGTGATGGGAAATCAAACTTCGTATCTTTGTTATCATCATTGAGTTTTTATTGGAAATAAGTTATTTGAGCTTTAATGAACACCTTCCATAGAAATGAAAAACACACTAAATACAAATGAATAAAACCTATTTAAAAGATTGCAGAAAGTCAGTAGTACCCCTGAAAAATTCTTGATAACACACCTACTTAATATCCATCTGTATAAAGATTAACTGAATGTGATTTACATGTGTCTATTTATGAAATAAGCAGAGGCTCACAATTTGGAGGAAATACAGAAACGTCATTTGCATGATATTTTCAGTGGCAAGATTTAAGAGAACAAGTCTATATAATAGAAAAAAAGGTATTTTAGAATAATGGGAGACAGTACTAGCATGAGTAAAAGTGAAATAGTGAAAGAAAAAGAACTGAAATTCAAAACTGTACTTATCATATTGTATCCTAACCTCCAAGTTATCAAGAGTCACTTTCTAATATAGTGAGACCTCAGTACATTCTCAGAAGGGAAGATCAACCTTTCCAAATCTCAAAATAATGTGGTAAAGTGAAAAACTTAGTGCTTGGCTATCTTTCATAGCAAGATATATTGGATACTGAGATAGGCACATATCTACAATTACATTCTATGTAATATATACTGCCTATAAACTTTGCTAACTGAGTACGTGATAAATGCGTATATACACCCTCATGCTCTTTCTTTATATACACATGCACACAAGATACATACATACATACACAGATATATATATATAAGCACTATCTCTCTCTCTCTCTCTAGCTCTAAACGCTGTATAAACACTCACACATACATGTAAACATTGTTAGAAGATGTACAACTCTTGGAATTCCTGCTTAGACCAGATTTCTTTGAAGAAAATGTAGAAAAAAGAAATGTACTGCTAAGGAGTATGATGTTTTGAGAGAAACGTATTTCTTTAGATAGATTACTAGTAAGCTTTATGGTACTTTATGTGCGGTAAAATTATTTTAATAATTATAGCTTCTAATCACTGTAAAAATGTATGTATAGATTTGATGGTGTGCATGCATTAAGCAAACAGACCAGAGGTGTATTTAAAAACAGTGCTTCCCCAGAAGGTATACAAATATAAACTTCAAACAAAATTTATTTTAGAAATAGATAAATAAGACATAAACGGAACAGTGCTCAGTAATTCAATATGAAAGCAAAAATATATATTAAAAAAATATTTGTTAAAAATATTTTACAAATAATACTTAAGACCAGGATATACCATAAATATATGTTTTATGGTAAAATGGGAAATCACTGAAAATGCGTAACAAAAAAACCCTGCAGCATTACAGTTTATGTTAAAAAAATAATTCTATTTACATCACAAACCAGCTTTGTTCCTGACAGCACCCTACTGCCCTTCAGCAATCCTGCACTCAGTTAAATACAGAAGGATTTAAATCCTGCAAAGTCCAATATATTTTCTGATATTACAGGCAGCTTTCAAACAAACTGTGCGCCATAGCTTTTCCTTGGAGTGACTCACTTGATACCAGAGCATGTTTGAGTTCAAGTGGCATTCAGCTTTGGTAGACACACATCCATATGAAATCCAGGCATTAACAATATAGCACAGGATG
Organism: Buteo buteo; assembly: GCF_964188355.1. NCBI lineage: Eukaryota > Metazoa > Chordata > Aves > Accipitriformes > Accipitridae > Buteo > Buteo buteo. Next base: position 20,451,168 of record NC_134192.1, read on the forward strand.
CAGAACGGCAAATCTGAGAGCCATCTTTAGCTGCTGGCATTGTAGGGCTAAAAGCAGCGATGTCATTAATTTACTCTGTAAAACTGGCAACAAATAAAGAACTATTCTGTTTGTTCAGCTACACATAGCACTGCAACTAACCAAAACCAGACTCTAGAACTTTATCTACAGACACAGACCTGTCTGCTCTGGTGACAGGGGTTGCAACGTGCACCAGATAAAAGGATGAATCTCTTGAAAATTTTACTGAGATGACAGTGAGTAATAATTACAGCCTAAAGTATAATAAAATAACTTATAAAGCATGATTGAGATTCCAAAGACAATATCACAAGTTTTCAATTTCAAAAGCAGCATTTGGTCAACTCAGTGATTTTCGCTTTTAATTTACTCTGACTTGTATGCAGTCAGACAATAGTATTTCTATAGATGAAAACATTTGAGAAACAGAGTTGGTTTTGACACAGGTACACCTAGCTTTGACTCAGGATACTAATACTCATTTTTTAAAAAAAACAAAACTAAATACAGAATTTTTTGACTGCCTCCATTTAGACTTCACATCACTGAGACGTGTAGAAGTTGACATTCGGCACACATACATATTTGGTCAGTACACATTGGGTTTTCATGAGACTTTCACGAACCCATTTAACCATCTGAAAGAAATGAGGTCTCTGAAAAAGTCTTAAAAAGTAAAGATGTAAGAAAACAAAAATCGAAACAGAGGAAACACATGAAACTGAACCACTGAAGAGGTCGCTGGCTTTTCCCTTAGTGCATTTGGGGGGTTATTATAATTGGCTGTGCTGACTCACGAGTGAACTAGAAGAGAAAGATTACTGATTTGGACCAATAATCCAACCACTTGATGTACCTTTTATTTCATACATGTAACTTTTTAAAAGTTTAAAATCATCCTAGATTCTTTTAGAATTATTTATTGATAGACTAGAATGATAAGACCAGTAAAATACTAGGAAAAAGGTAGACCTTCAGCTAGGTTAAAAGCAAAAGAACTAGGAATCTTATGAAAAATATTTTTCTCTGTGAGCACATAACTGGCACATTTAAATTAGAAAGGTACTTATCAAAGGTTCTCTTCAACTCAGTGTAAGAAAGTAGGCACTTCTGAGGGCGTGCAGTCCTAAAATCAAAATAACCTGCTATACTATATCTCTGCCTTTACACTACCACAGAAAAAACTGAGGGCAACCATATGTCCACTTGAGATGACTAAATTACATGCTTGAGGTTAGATTAATCTAGTCTAGTATCTCAACTCAGTATCCCTCAAGTAAAAAAAAAAAAGTTTCAATGCAAGCACTGAAATTATTTGGTGCTTTTCTTAATCAAACATTAATTTTATGTATACGAGTTTTCTCATCAAGGAAATCCAACCTAATTATCATAATAACAGAAATCCGAAGATTCAAAGAACAAAGAAAAAACAGAAACTGAAAGTCTGTGAAATCTTACTATCTTCCTGACAAACAACTCTACTAGGCCAAAGTGTTATTACTCTTAACAACTATCTTTGAATGCTTCCCATCACCCTCTTACAAAACACCTAAGCAAACAATCATAACAGCAATAGGCAGGACCAGTTTTTGTTACACTGAACAAATTCCTTACTATGTTAGGAATGAACTTTCAACCCAAAGCAACTGGCTGAATTGTCGCATTGAGTCAATAAATATCATTACTGTATGTCTAACCACTGAAAGTGTTGGGTTTTTAGTTCGAGGCATAAATGCTGCAAGGGCACGATAAATAGGAATAGCAAAACTGTCTTACGGCTACATAAACTTCTTCCCAAGAAAATGATTTCATTATTGGAAATGAAAAATTTTCTGTAACAGTCATAGCTATAATTATGCAATACAATATGCTAAATTACAATTCGTACGTCATTATTAATAGAATTTATTTTACAGATCAAATAGCCAAATACATGTTTTTAAAAGAGCCAGATAGCAAATGTGGAGGAAACTATAGGCAACAGTCATGGTAGACATTCTGCAGTCCAAGAACTGAGGCAACGTGATTATTAAGTACAAGCCTATAAATATCTTTACATCAAACATACAGTAATGTGTAAGAATTCCACATTGTAGTCTAATTCATGAATCATTAATAACTTTTTCTTTAAAAGAAAGTTATATATACTGTATACATCCCAGTTAAAAGCAGTGTCTGTATTTCATTTTATTCTAGCAAACTAATATTACATGTTTTCATATAAGTGCAGAAAACAGGGTTCTTTATACTCCTTTGCTTCCTAAGAGATTTTGCATTGCATATGAAAGTCTAATATTATAGATGATACATATTAAGCATTACTCCCCAAAATGTGAGACAATATACAAGAACTTGCAACCAACCTGCAAATGAAGCTATGATATTCAAATTTTATTTTTTAAATGAGCCGTGCTAAATAACAAATTATAATGTAAAAAATTTAAATTTAAAAAACAAGTTAACTATATAGAGAAATAATTTGGGAAAAAAACCAAGAGTAGGCCATTTTTTTCCCCATTTGCTGGCTAACAGTGAAAAAATTATGTATGCTATTTCCTATTTTACCACACTGAAAACCAAGCCACTGGACTTATGACTTCTTTTTTTTTTTTAAATAAAAGTATTTCAAAAGGTTAAATGTATGGCACCTGTTACACAGACATTAGCTAGACTTCAGCAAGCAAAATGCAAATTAAATTTTATTTTTAAAAGTTAAGTGAATACTTTGCAGTTATTTAAAAGGTGATCATTTATTACAAAAGGTTGTGGGTAAGAAAGCAGGAAGTACTCATTTTTCACTACTACTATTGTGCCTATAAAATGAGAAAGCAGTGATTTGATCAATTCTTTTTATGATCCATAGCAGCAATATCATCATTAAAAATATTATGGAATAGATATAAATAACACTTAATTCTTAACATGTATAATGGTGCTATAAGTGACAACAATTCATTTGTTTTTCTTTTAAATGCAGGGAGTATAAAGAACTTTACATTCTCTTTTTAATGTATGAATAAAATTTATTGCTCCCTTTTAATATATTTATAGAAACAGAATTCCTAATTGTTTCAACTGAAATAAATAAGAAAAAAATCTGGGACAAGAAGATGATTACAAGCAAAATAGATTTACCATAATCACCAACTGTGAAGAAGGATGGATCACATTACTTTTTTTCTTAGCAAAACTACGTTATAGAACACTATAGCACAACGTACTAAAATTTCTTTGTCTTTTCTTTTTAAAAAATTCTTGCCCTTGATACCTTTCAGTAGGGCAGCTTGAACAGTTCATCGTCACTTCCAAACCCCTCTGGAGATCAGACGATAAATTTCTTCGGCAATCAGAGACAGGACAAAGGGCTTTCTCGTGCTATTTCCTTGTTTTCATGTTTGCTGGCTTAACATCATTGTGTACACGTACGACTTCAGTATATAACATCAGATGCGATGACGTTCAGAGCTGGCAAACAGAGAAACAGCATGAGAAAAGCCCTTTCCTGCATAATTTTCCCCATATATTGTAAAGTTTGTTTCCAAATTTCTACCATGTCAATCACTACTGTATGGTTTGAGAAGTACTGAACTACTGCAGTTCTAAGTAACCAAGCATTTTTGATGTGTTTGTGTTTTCAGGCAAAGCAAAGATCATACACATCTATATGTGTATATATCTTTTCATACACAAGCAAAGATCTGCACACATCTATATACCCATAGCAAAAATGCTGAAACACAAGGAGCCACAGGAATGGCTTCTAAGTATGGTATTCTAGGTTTCTGTTGCAAGATTATAGCTACAGAAGACTACCATACTACCTAGAACATGTTCTAACAGGGTTTTAGCAGACTTTATTCAAGATAATAGTTCCTAAAAGCATAAAATATTTTGAATTGAAGAGTTATTTTGCATCTTTAGGCTACATTTATCATCAACAGAGTTAGAGTCCTAAAAATTCACAGAAATTAAACCATTCCAATCAATTATTTCACAGGAAAGAAAACACTATCAATACCAGAGTCACCAAGACACTAGCCACTCACTGGTCAGGAAATTGCTATCAACTGCAGATTATTGAGTGCAATACCTTCTGGGAGAAAATAGGAAAAGAAAAAAGTGTGAAAATTAAACCGCAGTTAAATCAGGCTTCATTGTTGGCAATGGTTTATAGCTATAGGCCATTTAAAAAAAACAAAGTTGGGTCGGAAGGAGGAAAGACTAACCTTTTCAGTTATCCCACTGAAAAATGAAGGTGAAATGCACATCATGTTTAGGAAAATTTATGCTGCTATTACCCCAAGGCAAGCTGCTATTGGAAAGAGTGTTGCCTATCATTCTAGTCTGCACAAAAATCACCCAGTTATTAATGCTAGAATGTCACCCACCAACTTCAGTATAAACTCAGTCAATGAGTTCTTACTGGAAAAAAAAAAGCCTTTCTTTTCTCTGAGTTAGTTTTTACTTAAGTGTCATTCAAAATATTTCAATTTCTCTTCATACAAAACATGAATTTCTTTTTTATTTTCTTCCCATTTGTGCTCTGTTTTTGTCTTCTACTAGGAGGCAAGATATCTTCACCCATGCTTTCCCAGTGAAAGATACATATTAAAATAACAATTCTGAAGTTTTTCTTCAAAGTGTACCACAGAGGAAAAGCATTTTCTTGACCAGCTTTACTTCACTAGTACTGCACATTTAAGTAACTGCTTACTAACTTCCAAGTTGCAGATTTTCACGTATCTTTCAGTTAGAAATCTTTTCTCCACATCCAACTTTTTTTTTTTTCTGAAACATATATACATGGCAGCATATCAGAACTACCAGCAAAATTACCAGCCAGAAAATTAAGAGAAAATAACAAAAATATTCAGAATCATAGTAATCAATTTTGAAATGGCTTTCAGGAAGGGCCTATACCAACAGCTATTTAGCCAATATTTAGAATAAAATGTTGTTTGAGTGTAATTTACTCTGTATCTGTCAATGCAAAGTACCAGTGTTATCTCTACAGCCTTTTGCGTACCAGAAGCATCAGCACTGCCTACTGATGATTACAGTATACCAGATTAAACTCACAAGTCTCATGGTTATTAAGCAAAACAATAAGACCTGCAGCTAAAGATTTACATAACAGTTGAGTTTTCAGAGCTATTAATTTCAGGAACAGTGCAATAATCTTTCAATTCACATCCTAAACACACTGTTCTCATAGTGAGTGTGAAGCTGTAACATTTCACCACATTTCAGATCAGAATCAGAAAACCAAATATACCATAACTGTAAGCAGGTCTAAGCAGTCACTAATAGAATCATAGAATTGAGACAGTAGGTCCCCAAAATGCAATGTATTTTAAATAAGGTCTACTTCCCATCCAGATTTCTATAAGGAATATAATGTCTATCTCCAATCAGTTTCTAAGAAACAAGTTCAGCAAAGATCACTGCGTCATCTGAAATTTCTATCCTTAAGTATGGATATGTTCACAGGTGATAGAATCCTAGCAACTAAAATCAATTAATGACAATTTGCATTAGTAAATATGAGAAAAATCAGTATGCATGCCTGGTTCACTCCCTCAACAACTTCCTGAAGATGGTATAGTGTACTAGCAGTGGAGCTAAATTAACATACAGACCAGAGTCCGCTGTGAAGCAGCGAAAATACACCAAAAAGCACATAATCATAGATTCAGAGCATGATTGCACCTTCCAGGTCTATCAATGGAAGAGGTGCTGCTTTCACGAACACTCACACTTCTTCAATAACAGAGTCAGAAAAATCTTGTTCTTGAGTTAAAGTTTAAAATTACAATACAAAAGGTCACAGGACCCTTGCTGAGTGACCAAATGTTTATTTTTGAAGATTTCTACTGTTCCTATAGTATGCATTATACTATTTTCAAATGAAAATAATGTCTGAAATAGCATTAATTAAAAAAAGGGACAAGAAGAAGGAGAATGCATGGGGAGTTCTAATGAACCTTTGTGGCAGTAGCTTCTTTGAACCAAGCTGCCACAGATAACATTGTACTCTATAATTATGCATGTTTTGAATATACAGGTTGATACCTAGACAGGCATTTGAATTGTCTGAATGTTGTTTAAAGTACTTGAGCAAAGATTTCAGATTTTAAAATTGTGTTATGTACTACATGAAAACTAGACTGGGAAAACCTCTCCTGTCTTTTACTTATTCCAATGCAAATGCAAGAAGAATTAGAAGATTTGTGTCAGCGTGGAATAATTCACATAGTCTGCTCTCACGAAAGTAAATGTTGAAAGCAATTGAGCTTTTACAAAGCCTGCAGACGGATAAACTTTAAAGGTGCTGTATGGTTTTTCTACCATGAAAAGCATCTTTCTATGAGGGCCACAACTACCAAAATAACGCAAATCTGATGACACTGAAAGTCTGTTTGATTTTATGATCCTCCAAATATCCTAGTTTGAAGAACTTCATTATGAATAAGAAGCCTCTTCACAATTTATCACTTGGTAAAACTTCTTCAAATGAATTATCTCTACTAAGATCTAAAATCTTTCCTAAAAAGAAAGCACGTTATTCTGAAGGTCTACCGTCACTTGTATTTATTAATTCCTACTGTGTAACTTCAAACTAATGTTAATATCTCTCTCCCTTGCCCTTTCTCACATACAAGTACAACAGAAGTTGACCCTTCTCTCTGGCAACATTACATTAGGACCATACTTTTCCCTCTTCAACTTCCTGTAGTGCACAATCCAATGTGTCCTCAGCTGCTTCAGGAGTCTCTGATTCCTTCTCCATAAAAATTTTCAGCTGTTACACTGCTGTATTTATTTGCCCACATGACCACTAAAGAGATATTTTGGGTTTTTAGTAGAAAAAGCTTTCCATCTTCTCTTGCATGCTTTTTTAGTACAACTGTTATAATGACTTTCTGTCATTTTATAGATCACTTAGACAAATTTAGCAGTAAAGCAAAGACATAATTTCCTTTCTTTAAAGACCTGAATCAATACCATTCAGACATACACAAAATTTAGAGCTTCAAAAGAAAACATATATTTTTAGCTTTAACTCAATATTATTTCAAGTATCTGAGTAGAAAGCCTTGCATAGACAACACTAAGAACAGTTGAGATGTGCGGCCTATTAATATCAGCACCCATTAGAAACTGAAGAGATATCTTCACAGTGAATGTAATCTTCCTTAGTCTCCTTCAGAGAGCTTTTGGTGTGTAAAAGGGATGCATTACAGTAATTGTTAGTGATAGAGTAAAATATTTTTTCTCACATTAGACATCTTATTTTCATTTTTCAAACTAGCACATCTCCCTTTTTAACTGAACTTATCCTTCAATTCTCCAGGCTGTCCTACAGTTTTCTGAAAATTCAGAGAATGCACGACACGAAAGCATCATTAACCACAAACATCCTGTTAGTCTTCGAGGCTGGAGGATGGTGGGACAGCATGACATCTGAAGCACTGCGGCAGAAGCTTATTCTTGTTGGTTTCATTTCTTTACTGGCTAACAGCGACAACTGTAAGTTAGTCTGTCCTGAGCCACCTTCTATAGGCCCACAGGAGATAAAACTATACAGACTACAATATAGAAAACCAGGTTAGGAGTAAGACTGACTTTTAAAAGATCTGTTGAGGTTTAAGAAATACTTTGCTTGTTTTTACTTAGGAAATACAATTTTGCCTTTGTGATCACGGTCCAACACAAAGGATTTAACTCCAATGGCCTTTCCTGCCCAATTTATAGAACTAAATGCATCAGTGAAATTACTTATATTTTACTCTAATAAGTAATAAAAATGTGAATTCACATGTTTAAGGGTAAATGTTGTTTTCAATTTAGTGTAAAGGGCCACTGATAGTGAGTAGTTATACTTTCTCCAACAATGTGATCACTTTCACACAGAACAATATACCTAAAAGAAGGATAGCTGTACATTTAACAAAATCAATAGTCACATAAATATCTTTTTGATATATTCAGTGCATCATACTAATATAATTTCAGGTACAGCTATATGAAGATAAGCTACTATCAGGTAATAAGTATTAAAAAAAAAAAAAAAAAAAAAAAAAGTTCTATTCTGCTCTTCCAGATAGGAAGCCCCTGTCTTTGACCTTTAAGGTACAGATAAAAGAAAATTCTCTTTTCCCCAACCAACTTCTGCAGAAGAGAATTGCTTTCCATTCTACTTTAAAAGCCCCTTCTGATGAAAAAACTATGTTAGTAAAAACCTAGAGAGTCATGAGCTTGCTTGCTTTGTTAGCAGCATTACTGCATGACAAAGTGTATTTGAGCAGACAATGGAGGAACCTTTTTGGGTCAGAGGAACTATACCAGAACTCAACTGAAAAATCACTTAGATCAGGCTTACAGAAATGCTGAAAACAGCACCACCGTCCTCAGACTTATGAGAGTTCAAAGAGATGAACAAATTAGCAAGAAACTCTTCTAATATGTTATCTAAATTAACACATTCAAATACCTTCAATAGAAAATACTCAAATCTCAGAAAGCTATACATTTTTCAGTGCCTTCATGTCTTAAAGATTATAAATTCTTTTTCTGTTAATGCACCTCAGAAAAAGATGAAAGTTTTATAAAGTGTAGTGACATAGACTACCACACAGATTTGTGTTGGTAAGGGGAATAAAACAAGAGTAAAATAAACAACCCATCCCGCCATTTTCAAAAATATGACGACTACTTTGAGTAGCTTTTTTCAGGCGCATTTTGTTAACACTATACTGTTAATAAAACAACGCCCACAGAAAAAAATTCAAAACCTCATCTGGAGCAAAAAGTCTCAGACTTAGTCATGCTGTGAATTTGTTCCCAAGCAATAGTATTAAAATATATTATCAATAATATAATAAACTCTCCTGAAATGTTTGTTTCTTTAATGATTAATTCCTTGACCAATTAAAGCTTAACTAGAAAACTATTTTCACTGAAAACTTTGTGATATTTGTGAATAGACAAACAGCAAAGCTTTATTATTAATGAAACTGTCCAGAATATGGATAGACACTAGATTCAGTTTCCAGTGACTTAAAGCCTTTCTGTAGTGTCTAGAAGAATGAAAGATACTCTGGTTCTCAATCTATTTTTAATTTTAAGCTGAGGATTCTTCAGACATTTCCTTTGCTGTACCGAATTTCTGAGAAGCTAATATCTGGTTTATCAGGCAGAGTGGCAAATAAATGAGAGCAATTATATTGATGCTTCTAATTCTCCCCTAACTTTGCCTGTTGACTGTGTCATTCCACCAGATTTAAGTAGTCCAGTATGCTTCTAGTCTGAAAATGGCACTGAAATTCTCAGAGGAAAATCCTTGCCTGCTTTTGAGAGACCTTGAAGTAAAGCTACGCCCAAATGAAGGCTGCAATTCCAGACTCCATTAATATTAAGAACCACTTATCAGATCCTGTAAAGCTTTACTGCATTCCACCTGGCCTAGATTACTTCAATTCTTGAGCACACAATACTACAGAGGACAGTGCCATAACCCCTCTCTGCCTTAGAGAGCTGCAGTAGGTGCTGCAGTAATGCAGGAAGTGCCATACTGCCATCTGCAGTCAGGAATACCCACCAATGTAATAATTCACTGCCCAATTTCCTTACAGCCAACGGTCGTTTCCTTTTAATTTTCTCCCTTAACACTGATGAATCTCAAATTCTTTACTTTTCAATAACTCGATCAAACATGACCTTTCAAACTTCTAATCCTTGCAGAAAAAGTTATTTTGCAGTGCTTAGAGCTGGAGTTATAGGAATGGCAAAGTAAGAAGGAAAGGAGAAAGCAAGCACTTTAAAATTTCCATTACCTGTCTGGTGTGTATGGGGCCTGGGGTCTTGAAGCCTCCTTGACAGCTGCATTCAGAAACGCTGTAAGGGTCCGAGCTGCTTGATGAGCACTTGGAAAGTGAGTCACAGCCCACCACAAAGGTGTTATCTAGAGGCAGTTCCTGAATGACATGGTGCTTCTTGGGGGGTACAGGAGTCTCAGGTTTAATTTGAAAGGTAGGCTGTGGAGAAGCAGATTTGTAGTGCTTTGCTAAATCTGGGCTATCAGGCTTAAATGTGGTTGGTGTGGTGGCCCAGTTGTATTTTCCCATAGTCTGTTCTTCTAGCTCTACAGGAATGTCTAAAGTGCCATTTATGTGCTCGTGACCAGGATCATCAGGCTTAGATTCTTCAATAGTCACAAAGTTGAGGAGGAGACTTTTGGGGGAGCGCTTCTTCTTCTTCTTCTTCTTCTTGATCTGCCTATTCTCTTGGTTTGGGGAAACCCATTCACCACTCTGCTTGTTTTTTTGGACAACCTTGTGTCTAGGCGTCTGGCGGCACCGTACTAAAGCAGTAACAAAAATTACCAGAATAACTGTCATAGTGCCTGCAATAATGGCAATGATGATCTTGACATAATCATTGGTTTGTGGGGTTATCTCACCATCCCCAACGTTCTGGCCAACTGGAGTTTCCATATTCCTGCGCACTAGCTCTTGTACGTAGGAACTGTTGGTGACTGTCTCATTCACAAACAAATGCACAAGAGCTATAGTATAAAGAGACTCCGGCTGTCCTAGGTCATTGACTTTTATCACCAGTCTGTGCAAGCCATGATCTGATGTAATTACCTTCTCTTTCAAAGTAATATTGCCTGTTAATTGGTCAATTGTAAACAAGCCCCTTGAGTTCCCACCTATGATGCTATAGCGGAGCTCTGCATTCATTCCTGTATCATTATCAACTGCAAAGACTTTAGTAACTACAGACCCTGGACTGGCTGATGTTGGAACCAACTCATACGAATAATTAGATGAAGGAATAACAAAAACAGGCCTGTTGTCATTTACATCAACAACATTGATGGTCACTTTGGCAGTTGAGGAACGCTGCAGTCTTCCTCCATCCACAGCTTTCACCTGGAACGTATACGACCCCTGCTGTTCCCTATCAAAGGTAATATTAGGTCTTATTACACCAGTAAGTGGATCTATAATGAAATTATCTCTACCATTTAATATAGAGAGAGTGACCGCAGCATTCTCTCCCGAGTCAGCATCTGTAACTGTGATAAGCCCCACTGTGCCATACATGGGTAAGTTTTCTGGCACATAGAAATTATATTCATTATGTGTGAAAGCAGGGCTGTTATCATTCTGGTCCAAGACTGACACTGTCACAGTAGCATTGGTCTGCAAGGGCGGCATGCCATTATCTTTAGCCAGCACAGCGAAGGAGTACCTGTCTTGCTTTTCTCTGTCCAGCTTTCTCACTGCTGTCAGAATGCCTGTACGGCGGTCAAGGTTGAAAATAGGGGGTGCATCAGAACCCAGGATATAGCTGATCTCAGCATTGCGTCCACTGTCAGCATCTGTAGCACTTATCTTGGTTAGCTGAGTACCAGGAGCATTGTTTTCAGGGATGGAAAGACCTATGATAGGCTGTGTAAAAACTGGGGCATTGTCATTTTCATCTTTAATTTTGATCAGGAGCATTGCAGACTGGTTTAAGGGAGGTTTCCCTGAATCTGAAGCCACTATTTTAATGGCATACTCCCGTGTGGCTTCATAATCTAGAAATGTGGCTGTCTCAAGGAGAAACTGATTATCAAACACTGGCTTTAGCCTAAAAGGGACATCATGATCTGTAAAACAAGTAACTTTTCCATTCAGATCAGCATCCTTGTCCATTACTGTTATCAACGCAATTTTTGTATTAAGGGGAGCCTTCTCAGACAAAAGCACTGTCCCATTCACTGGATTGATTATGTATCTCGTGTCTATTGATGGGACATTGTCATTAATATCTGTGACATTAACAGTCACTGTTGCTCTTGATGGAGTTGAACTGCCATCACTTGCCAAAACAGTTAATTTGTGTACAGGAGATTCCTCCCTGTCTAGTGGTTCTCTTATAGTGATGAGGCCAGTGGTGTTATCAATGGCAAAGAGCCTCTTGGCCAAACTGGAGATTTGATTGCTGAAATAGAAGTGGATTTGTGCATTTGAGCCCAGATCTGCATCAGTGGCATGGAGCTGAGAAACAGAGGTGCCCACTGGAGCATTTTCTGGAACACTAACTTCAATGTCATTCTCTTTGAAGACTGGGCGATTATCATTCACATCAGTCACTGTGACTTGCAGGATGGCAGTGCTAGATCTTGGAGGGCTTCCACCATCTTCAACTTTAATTTTCATCACATAGGTATCCTTCTGCTCCCTATCCAGGATCTGTTGGACAATCAGTTGAGGCCACTTATCTCCCTCAGGTGTCTCAATTATATCAAGACCAAATACATTTTGACCCTACAAGACACAGAAAGAACATACTTTAGCATGACAGTGTATTTAAATAGAAAAACATCTCATTAATGTTCTGAAATTGTCATGGAATATATATTCATATATATATATATATACTGTATACAAGTATATACATTTTTATGTTTACCTTTTTTTTGCAATATCCGATTTTCCTTTAAGCTCCAGTGCCTTAAGAAAGGTTCAGAGCAAACATGGGAAGATACTTTAGAAAAAGGGGGGGGGGTGGGGGGGTGAGATGGGGCGGGAGGGTGTTTTGGGTTGGTTTTTTAACCAGTTTCTCTATTTCTACAGAAAAGTTATTCAATTCCTGGACAGGTATCATTTGGTCTCTCTATTGTATAAGTGAGTGCAGAGAAGAGGAATGAAGCCAAAGTTCAGCTACATACAAAGGCAAGACAGTATGCATACACTGGAGGACCTAAACCGATAGTCAATTTCAAGGAAAACAGGAAAGATAAAGGGACTGTTTCTCTGTCCATAGAGAAACTCTGGACATGATCGGAAACCATTAGCATAAAAAACCAAAACCATCATTGAAAAAGGGTTTACACCATAATTCAGGCGTTAGATGGCACAGACAAAACTAAGTCATAACAGTTTATTAGAAATATATTTAAAAACTCATTAAAACAATTCATTTCTCCATCATTATATATTTTATATTTGTAGTGAAAATTACAATCCCAGTGAGAAAAGATCTATTTTCATTTCAAAAAATATCACAGAACTATGAGACCAATTTGAAAATAATCAATTTTTTTCATGGGATTTTTTGAACACCCAACACCCCTGGAACTGCAAAGAAATGCTATATATATTGCACAAATATAGTTTCTTTTAAAACACTAGTGTTGACAAAGTAGTCTGCTAAAATAAAGATTGGAATCTAGAACTAGATTTCCTTTTCTGCTGTCTCTTCAGACAAGCAGGGATTAAGAATATCACAGTTATCCTCTTTTCTCACATCTCTCACCCTTCAGAGGAAGAAAGGATGTAAAGGCAGTTTTCCAGCCATATCTTCCATAAGGGCAGAGCTAGAATGCAGATCACTAAAGCTGAATGATAGGATGACCAGAGAAAGAAGGCATCGATAAAGATGCTGACTACTTAGGATTTTCTTTTTGTGTCATACTTGTAATAATGAACAACTGCATCCAGCCCGGTTCTTTCTCTGTTTATTGTGCTTGTCTTTCACCTTTAGTCATGCAATTGCAAGTGTGTTCTAAACTGGTTTGAGACACTTCAGACCAAAGGGAAAGAAAATGTTCCCAGTATGCAAGGTTCCTTATTTCTCATTACTTGTAAAAGATTGGTGTTCACTGTATCTTGCTACCCACCATTAAGTGAATGCATTTATAGGTCTGCTTCTGTGTAAGGCTGTACTCTTTCACTGATTTGTTTTCTCAAAGCCAGAATTTGACCCTACATAAGGAATCATTTATTTCACGGAAAAGAACTATTCATCCACGTTTCAAAAATTACTGTGCCACTTGCACAGTATTTGTGATAACATTAAGTTGCAACTAGGGACAGTCTTAAAGTGAGCTGGAACACATTTTGAAACAATAAAACAAATACTGCTTTGGCTTCTTTAGCAGAAGGCATATGAAAACAGAAGCCCTGCAAATCGTTTCTAAATCAAGATATACATTCTGAACCAATTAGGTTAAATTTTAGAATGGTAATTCTGTGCTGATCTCTTCATGAAGGCGGAGTGTGAGTTTCCTCTTCATCTTCAATCTGGCTAGCAGTTATTTGCAATAAACTTCGTAATTACTGAGAAAAGCATATATTCTACGCTTTAACACAGATTTCCAGGAAAAAAAAAAAAAAAGTAACAGAAGCTAGAGGAAAAAAAAAACCTGTCAGCTATCTTTTACTTCTTTATTTGTACACAAGTTGACAGATGGGCACTGATTATTCTGTCATTAGATCTCACAACTACAACAAACACTTCATATAGACTTTGAATACATGCAGCTATACATATGCATACCCATTTCTGCTTTTCTTTAACTATCCAGTATGAGAAAGATATTTTTCATTATAGCATACAAGTTTGATATAAAATACAGAGCTTCAGTTCCCCCATCACTAGCAGTAAACTACTAGAGAAATGGAAAAGAACGCAAAGATCTCTTCCAATTTAATTATTAACACTTGAGTAATTTTCTATGGAAAAATATTATCCAAGAGTATTTCTAGCTATTCATTACAGGTTTATACATCTTTTTAAACCACCAAAAAAAGAGTTACAGAAAGTTATACTTTCTCCTAATTCAAGCAAGCCTATTTCATGTTGTTTAAGGGGTAAGGTTAGGTGTGACGTTATGCTGCATTTTAACAAACACATTTTCTAAGAATGGACAGTTCTCCCATTCTAAACACTCCAGAAAATGATGAAACATTCAAGAAATACATTTTTAAGATTATATATATCTAGTTCTCTCCCTTATGAGAAAAGAAATTGAGAACTAAAAATCCTGAGAGAAACATGAAGAAAAACCTTCAGGATTAAATTCTTTATGTTGAAGTAAATGGCTCTATCATCATTAAAACCTCAGTGAAGTGAAAATTTCCATTAGGGTCAGATAGTTATTTGGACTGAACTGTACCTGAGTCACATTATCCCAGTGATCTGAAGGTTTTGTTCACATTAGGAAGGGTAGGAGTTCATAGGAAAAGCATAATAGATAATTAACATTCATATAGTACCTTTCACCATTAAAATGACTGACTGGTAAAAATAATCTGCTACATTATTATCTCCACCACTACAGAAGGATGGGAGTGAGAAATAAAAAAGGTGGACTTTTTTAATCTAAAAATACAGTTTAAGCAATGTACCCTAACTATTTGAGGCAAAACAAGGTTATGCCCATCTCAGAGCCAGGATTAGCTTCTAGAGGCTCTGGCCCCGATCACAAGATTCTTTATCAGGGCAATAAGCACCTCTGTTACCTTATTCAATTTTCACAACATCCTTTTCAGTGGATTCATGCACACATTAGTCTCTGAAATAATGAAATTGGTATTCTTGTTGAATACTTCCTACTGTATATTTACCTGATCATTTGTAATGGATCCAAACGTCCTTTTCGGAGCTGTTTTGGGCTGTCATGTAAATAAAAAATTAGAGAGTTTTTAAAAAATTGTAACATTTAGGTAAATTAATAAATACATAATCAACGACACATGGACTCTTAATGTGATAAGCTAGAAGAGCTTCTAGTATTACGGACAGGACTGCATGTGACAAAGTGCACCTAAAGTCTACGCGTAACTTTCCCCTTGACATACATACTGCAGTACCACAGTATTTCATTAAATCCATGGGGTATTGACTACCTGAACGTTGTCGAGAGGAATGGGAAAAAAGACCAGCTTCTGGTTAACGCTTATAACAGTGGCATGGTCTGTTGTGTTCAAAACATCACTTATGAACTGACGCCTGCAGATCAGTAAGTTGATAGTAAGTAGTAATTTCTCAAAGAAATAGGGAAGGGAAAGAGTTTTGTCCTAGATAACCATATAAAAATGACTGCTTGTGATGCAAAGTACTCTGAAATTAAGACAGTCTATTAGGGATTATTTCTTAAAATGTTACAAATTATACAGTTGTATATAATAACTATATATTGTTAACTGACAATAGATCAACACTGTCCCCAATCTTCATTCAAGAAGAGTATTCTAAACCTTTAGAGAAAGACACAGGAGCAAAGACAGCTCATTATTTTGTGGCTACAACTTTGCCCTATACTTATTATCAATACTTATCTTCATGCACTGTAAATGGCAAACACATTATAGGATGTATGTCTTTAGTTCAACTGAATCTTAAAACAAAAGTCAAGGGCTAAACAACAAGCATATAATGAACTTTTACTAATGTCCTACAGTAACTCATTTAAATGAATATTGCAACAGGCTAGAAGTGCACACTTATTTATTACATGCCAACAATCCTCTTAAAAATCAGCTAGTTTTATTATTTCTAGAAATCTTACTCTACCTGAAATCTAAAATAAGCAGATTTAGAGTGACTAAAATCTAGCAGGCCAAATACAGCATTATCAGGAAATAAAATGAAGAAAATGTTAAAGAGAGAAAAAAGAAAAAAGGAAGGAAAAAAAAAGATAAAAAGATCAGCTGAAATGCAATCTTGTGTCCAAAGGACCGTAAAATCTTTTCAGAAAGTCCAGAAAATAACGCATGCTTGCTAACTGCTAGTTATTTCAGACGGAACAACAGAGAAAACCTTTGCAGGTCTCCTGCAAATTTACAAGATAGGTCCCAGCCACTGTTTCCTCATCTTTTGTCAAGACATATGGAACTGCTCTATACCTGTAGTGTTATATTAGCAAAGAAAAGAGTATAGTAGCACAATTTCAATTCCTAACGCAGAAAACTGGACAACAGTTATACAGTAGACAGTATTTTTAATAAAAGCTGAACATTAAACTTGCATTTTTCTTTCAAAGGTGTTACTTGGGATGTGAAAATGTGAATTCCCAAAGCCACGCTAAAGCCTTAAACACAAAATATTCTACACAATAGGCAATAATGGATGTAAGTTCCTATAATAGGTGCATATTAGTACACTCAGATCTATAATATCCTAAGTGTTGTAGCTCTAACAAAGGTCCCTTGTCTGCTATTACTTACACAGTGTGCAATTCATGTGTTCATGTATTCTAGAAGAATAAAATTTGTTGGACAGCTGTCCTGTTTAAAGACTGCACAGTTACTACCCTCCTCACATTGCACAGCTTACAACCCAGAGTTACTCGAAATATGTGTTATTAATACCAACAGTTACCTTGCAAACTGACAGCACCTCAAAGGAGAAAATAAAATTACACAGGTAAGAAATTTTTATAATGGAAAACTCAGCAGATGCAAAGTTGTTTACATATGTGAAACACTAGCTCTTTTTCAAAACAGCTGAAGACTTTTAATTTGTAGGCCAAAATTCCTATGAGTTTTGTTCATTTTATGGTTTTCTGTCAGTATCACACAGTTTCACATGGTTTCCTTTGAAGCAAGCCAATGCTTAGCTCTGAATAAACTGAACTTACAGGTTCAAATCCACAGTAAAAGTAAGACTTGGAAGCTTCCAATCATGCATGAACGTAAAGTGAATTTTCTGCATTCAGAATCCTAATTAGCTCCATCCCTCCATAGAAGTTAAGGACATAATTTATTAGCAATGTCTATATCATAACTTGTAATTTTTCCACCTCCAATTATAAAAGAGCTTCTCTAAATGTAAAGCACTGCCAAAGATTTCCTCACCCTATATACAACCACATGCAAACCTTACTCATCCTATGAAGCAGCAGACAGAAAGCAAAATGCTGTAGATGGGATCAATAGAACGTAAGGATCATAATGAACCATTTCATGCTGGAAAGGAACAGTAAAAAGTGTAATATGGAATGAAGAAGCAGACAATCAATGCATTTAATACTGATTTTCTGAAGAAGAAGAAAAAAAAAAAGGCTAGGAGGTATAACTAAACACAGAATTACTTCCTTGGAAATCTGAATTTAACGTTACTACAAAAAGACTGAAACAGTTCTAACAATTACATTGCTTGAGCCTCCTTAATCCTTTCAGATGATTTGTTCCTTTCTGTAAAGAGTTCCTTTCAATTTTGTCATATTCTGAACATTGTCAACTTTATTTTCTAAGATAGACAGATATTTTCTCTAAGATGGAATATTTTTGCATCCTCAATCTTGGCATCCAATTCTCAGAACATACGTATGAGATCGTGTTCACCTCCATTAAGGAGAAACAATTAGAGACAGCGAATACTACATTTTTAATACATTTGCTTTTTCACTGCCCTAATTTCTCCAGTCTACACTTAAAGCAAGCCTGAAACTCCATACCTAAAATGTGTTAATATTTTTATTCTACAAGCTTTACAAGGGAGAGAACATGGAGATGGAAAGTAGCAATACACACACTTAACATTTTCAAGACCGTAGCAGGTTTCAAGAGTAACTCTCTTCCCATATTCCATCTTCAGTCTGTGAAATGCTGTTTCAACTTTTTTTTTAAATGAAATCTAACTTCTCTTTTGAACCACAGATGACAATTAAAACAAAAACCACAAAACTTTTCTTTTAGTAAGAATTCACTTCGCATACCTCTGCAAACTAGGGTAGGAGTAATGGTATATCCACATTACTGCATTAACATGATATAAAATTACCAAGATAATTGCTTACAAAAAAGTGGCAGCAGGAACTGGGTTGTCACTTGAATGGTCTTGCACAATGTACTGTAGACATACAATTACATATATCAGCAAAATATGCAGCTGCACCACAAAACTTTATGGAATTTATCTTCCAATACTCCTGCTGTATAAATAGTTGTGGCACTATCTAAAAAATGGGAAATTGAAGTACAGAGACATTTTATCACTTGTCCAAGGTTTGTAGCTTGTCTGAAAGAGCCAGCCACTTCCGAATTACCAATCACATTTTAAACTAAACTTTAGAACTTTAAACTTTAGAAACTAAACTTTAGAATTTTAAACTTTCAACAAAAGTTCTTTCATTTAGAGACACTCTTACCAAAAGAAGAAAGGTCAATAGCTGCAGGTAAGGCAATTTGGGGAAGTAAGGTCCCCTCTTAACCTCCCCCACTATAGTTGTTCAGAAATATTCTCAGACAACCTATTGAACAGGAAACTACATTTCCAACACACCTGAAGGTGTTCAGATTAAGGTATTAAATATGTTTGACCTTTGCTCTGAATACCCATGTTTCCACAGCTATAGCTCCAGATACCTGACCTGTCCCTTCAGTGTGTTCTCTGTCTTTGGAGTCACACTACAGATACATAATGAAGAAGTGAATTAGGATTTATACTAGGCAACAACATATTCAACAAGTGAATTTTAATATTTGCATTATATGTGTGAAAATTACATATTTGCTCAACTTCCTACTTGAGAACAGGAACAGAACCAAGTATCTCTAAAAAAGAGAATAAATGAGTACATGTTTTAGTGATTTAATTCTCCAATGCATCACTGTGCTTTCAGAGGTAACAGCTAACAGTTCTGTACTGCTGTTCAGAACAGCTCCTAAATCACAACCTCATTTTGCTTCGACAACCAAACAAGGTATCTTAGGCTCCTAATCGCACATTTTAGAGCTCTCAGATGAATGCTGACCGGGTGTTGGAGCAGCGTGAACCTGTAATGCCCTCCTATTCACTACCTGCTCTATAACCAGATCACTACTTTCAGGCAGAAGGAGATTAAAACTGACAGCCACTTGTACACAAGAAAATAGAAACCACTGAGACGTTTCTGAAGATTCCTTTACCCTAAAGCAGAGACTGTCCAGTACCCTCAGCTTCCAGTAATTTTAGTGGGAATGAGGGGTAATGGACACACATGGAACTAGCTCATGACAAACGGAAAAACAAAAAATAAAATAGAAAACCTTTGTCTAAAAGGAGTACAAATATTGCAAACCAATGTTCATTAAATTAATGTATTGTTACTATCTCACTCCTACTTATACACACACACACAAAATTGCAGCTAAGGTACATGATTTCTTGAAATACGTGGCACCTGCATTAAGACAAATCCATATCCTAACCTCTGATGCTGTAGTTTTTCCACAAAGTTGTTTAGCAAGATTATCTTATTTGATCTGAGGCGCTTTTAAACTAAAGTTCAGCCATCAGTAAAACCACTGTATCTTCCCTTTACACCTACACTTTCAGGAAAAAATGTTGACAAAACTTCAATCTGAATGGCATAAGTAACCCTCCCACCCCCCACCTCCCCTTCTCTCCAGGGATCCTAGCATCCAGAAACACAAAGAAAATAAATAAGATAACATGTTCCCTGGATTTACATCACAAGGACATTCTTCCACACGCAGAGACCATATTTGATGTGCGTTTATCACTGCTTTATGGATTTTGAAATAAAAAAATACACAGCCTTAATGCAGAAAATTCACAATTTGTGTGGACAAAAAAATATAAGGGAATGAGAAAAAACCTTGCATAATAGAGTTCACTTCTTTCATTTTAAGTAGACTTCCCCCAGCTTTCACAAACAGGCTTTAGGAATTGCAGGCCTGTTGCAAATACTGCTGAAATGAACATGGTAGTAAGCCTTTCCCAAGACCTTCACCCTTTGCGGGGTTTTGTAAAACTCAAAAGAGGAGAAAGTTTTTGTGGAACATTTAACTAACACAGGATCATTTTTGCTTTTGAAAGAAATGAAGTTATGCTTTTCCAAACAAGAGAAACTTATCCTTTTTGTATTATTCTGAGAAAATAACAGCGGAACTACCATATCAAACTGTAAAAGTATGTGAACGTACGTAAGTGGAAGATGCCACTACACTACACAAATAATACTGCAATTTCAGAGTAGTAAGTCAGAGACAGTTGCTGAGAAGTTGTACAGAATGACAGGAAGTACTAAAAATAGTTCCAGAGAGACTGAATTCTAAAACTCATTAAATAAAAGTCTTTTCACCATGTTGATCAGGGAATGTAGGGGATAAACCAAAAATGTATTTTCTGGTGCTGGATTTATCAGGAAGACAACTTGTCGTCTTCCTCCTCCAGTGTTACTGACTCCTATTTACCTCAATCAGTAGAACAAAAGAAAGATAAAAAGGAAGAAATGTTTCCTTACTGTAAGGCAGTAACTCGACTCTGAAAGTCAATTTTGAAAAGAAATCTTGTGCTACCTGTGTGTATTGAAAGTTCGAGTACATAAACTGACATGACTTTCTAGTCAACAAGTTATATTCCTAAAAACAGCTTCCCTGTGAGTTGCTTGGGATCAAAAAATCTTAAAAGCATATTTGATACATACTTTTCTAAGTAGTTATACTCAAGAATATATTCCTTTCTAAAAAAAAAATAAAATTCCAAATTTACTTTAATTGAATACATTTGTGCTATTTCTCAGACTTAAAATCAGTGATGAAATTGATACAATTGATTTGCAAGAAAGAAAATAAGATCAAGAATATTAGAATGGTATGTTTCATGGGAAACACCAAACACACATCATTCCATTCCAGCTTTTCTGCTCAGTCTTTGCTCACTGTTTATATTCCTTAGTAGCAGTTCAGTCTTGGATATACACTGTAAATTTTGGCTACTGAGCAGCGGTTTCTCCTCCAACAGGAAAAAAAACTAAAAAACCCATAGAAATACAGAACACAAGAAGCCAACATTTAAGCGTGAAGAACACCAGCTTTAGAAGACAAATATAATAACCGTCTCATGTTGCAAAGATCTAGGTTAGTCCCACCAGGTAACGTGTATCCTCCAATAAATTGTAAATTATCTATCCTCTGAGGCCGAGACAAGCTCTCCCACAATTCATGGGAAAAACTGCACAGAGTGGTTAATCTTAGTAGTAAAGTAAATGATGGAGTGTATCTCCACAGGAAAGCTAACACCAGAATAAACAAAATAGCTGAAGTGTTATTGAGCAATGTGACTGACCTCACACAAACCGTACTATTCCAGACAAAGCAAATTAAGCAAAGATAATTGAAGCCATTTCTGCCCAGTAATGACTCGTGTAATCCAAGTCAGAGAAAAAGCAAGCTTTCCCAGATCTGGATCCACTCAGAGTTCTTTCCTGAGGTTAATTCAATCATTGTCCTAAACCAGATGTTTCCAAGTAACAGTACGCATACTGTTTGTGGTACAATAAAACTTTGTAATATGCACACAGGAATTGGACCTGCAGCCTCTTCCTTAGCAGAAAATATCAACAGCTTTTGGGCAACCAACATGATTTCAACCCAGGGTGTCAGTGTGGCAAACAGCAACTGAGAACTTTCCCTAGATTCTTCAGAAGTACTCCACTATGGTAATAACCTCAGGTTAAAGAGCCATCACAACCCCCACAGAATTAATTTTGCTTTGAGACACTTGCTAACTAAGACAGCATCTCTCAGCCACATATAGGTTAGAATTAGGAAAATCGTTGTAAGAAAGGACCCTCTGGGGATGATAACATGCTCTGAATAATTCAATGTGAAGTTTAGCCTTCATATTCTAAAAACGTGATGTAAACAACTGAATCTACAAAACCAAGACTACTAAAATAAATCAAACTAAAATCCAGCAAAACCATGTTAACTTATGTCCACCAACTGGGATACTGACCTTCAGCATGGAAAATGAAACACAGGTTGAACAATTTAACTTAAACACTCCCTAAACAATTTTTAAGTTAGACACAAAGACTTAGCTTATACCCTGATTTTTACAATTACTTAATTTCTGTTTCTCTATTTTAAAGGGTTTAATGGATTTTTAAAGGGTTAGGATTCTTGCATATTAAGGTACTAAGCTGTGAACAAGAATTCAATTTCTTATGTTTATGAAAGTAGTGAGTTAAATGAACAGTTGATTTTGAATTCAGAACTTTTGTTAGATACATTACTATTTTTAAAACATGCCTAGGACATTCTACCAACTACTGCTTCTGTCATTAGACATCAAATTCAGAGATACTGAAATAAGACAAAACAAGTATTCTCCAAGAAAGGATTGAGTCAATTTGTTCATGGAAGTCTGCAGGACTGCTCACTACAACAAAATAATTTTCAGTTAGTGCTCTAAATTGTGAATCCATGTAACATCTCAAAATCCTAAGCTGACACTACAAAACTAGTTGCTAAATTCGTTATGCATTCTACCTACAGAGTCGAAACTCTACTTTCACCCTCAGTTAACTTCACTGTTACCGTAAGATGAGACCTACTGTGGATATATGTGGAAGAACCCATCGTCAAATGTAAAATTAAATGAAATCTGTTTTGAAATTGAGCATTATAGCTTTTAACAAAACAGCAAAACCTAGACTAAATTAGTGAAAGTGAGTATGACAACTGAAACGACAAAGCTTCCAAGAGGGCTAAGTATTATTAAAGTTTTTCCTTATTATGCTCTTAGGCACAATCTGTTTAGTTCCAACAGCTGCCCAGCAGGAAAAGCCAACCAATCATTCCACACTAATATGCATATTAACGTATCTCTTTAGTTTTCAGTGATTTCAGAGCCAGGTAGCACACAGCACTATAGCGTGAGCTTGTATCTTTTGATCCATAGCGATACTGAATATTTCAAATGCAAACCATGTCAGAAATTCCTGATCATCACAATGTAAGTTACCACCTTTTGATAGATAAACTTGTTCCACTGACTAGTATATGAAGAAAAAACAAAAAATATGAGGGGAAAAAAAGATCTACTGTGCCTAAGTTAAATTAGTCAGGTCTTTGTTAGAGGCAATGAGTAACAAAAAGCAATTTTCCTTGTTACCTTGCTCATGAACCTCAGTAGCCTGTAGCATATCCTATGCTGTGACAAATACGTAGTTGAACTTCAAACCAATATTCAAAATAGTTTCTGAAAGACTTCACTCCTGTTTATAAGAACTCTCCAAATTTTACCTGAACATTACAACAGCAATGATGAGACTGGTGGTTTTGCTGTTTCTTCTAGCCCTATGAATGTAGATACAATTTCTACAGCACCCCCACCCCCCACTACTTACTGTGAAAGGTTTCAAGCCAGGGAGTGAGATTTTCAACCAAATGGAACACTGAATTATATGCTCATCCATCAAATAATTTTAAAGTTGTTATCACAGCTAATCATTAATATGAAAGCACCTAAACCCCCCAGGTTTTAATTTCACAAAGGTAAATTCGCTTCTTAAAGAGCCTTTACAGTTCTTCCAGTTCTTTAACATCGGAAAACTTCGGAGAAAACCTCATTCCTTGAGTAGTACAAAGTTTTCTGCCACTGGGCAGCAGAATAAATTCTGCTTATATCTCTGTCCTTTATTTCTCATCTTAGCTCACACATATATACATTTCAAATGTGAACCAAACTAATTTTATTTCTACTTAATCTAATACAATATGCATATTTATTTGTGAAAAATGTATTTGCATAGTTGCTGATCTCCTCCATCAGCCTATGAAAAACTATATACATTTTTAAGTAAAATAATGAAGTTTAATTCCTTCATCACTGTATCCAAAACACATTTCAAAGACACAGCTCTTTTCATAGTGTAAGAATGTGGACTGATGTAAACAGAAGCTAAAATAAGTGCTTATCGCATGATGTAGTTTCTAAAACTTTGTCCATATTCCACATGCTCAAATTTTACAAATTTACCATTTTTACAAAATAAGTTCAAACCCCAACTAGAGAAACCGCAGATAGAAAAAAAAAAAATCCAGGTAAAGAATACCAGACCCACCGCTTCAGGACAAGAAATCTGTGAGCCTCAAATTGGTGGAAGCTTAGGAATAGCTTGGGAAAATATGTTTGTGCTGTTCTTACAGTCTCTCTTAAGTATCTGATATCAAGTGTTAGAGATAGGATACAAGATCAGATGAAATTCATTGTCATCCAGGTCAAGTCAGTATCATTCACATCACTTAGCTATGAAGGAAACTGAGGCACAGAAAGCAGAAGTGACTCATTCACAACTACTCTATAGGGTAATATAGAGGCCTACTATGTATAACTACTCTATAGGCCAGTAACAAAACCGTAATGAGCCAAACCTCACAGTTCAGTGACCCTCATCAGAGTACAGAATATACGTGTTACAGAAAACAACACAAAAGCACAAATAATACTGGTTTAGATACGATTACAAAATTAGAACAGGATTTCAAGTTGGTTGTACTCTTTTAGAAAACTGTCTAGGCAGTTTGAAAGAAGACATCACTATTTCTCATACAGCACTGCTCTAAATAACAAAAAACTTTTATTCAGATTGCTCATTTATTCTCTCCAAAAGTTAGTAGAAAGAATGATGATAAAACTGATCTTTTATAGAAGTCATAAACATCATAAATAATCATCATATACGACAGTATCGGAAAAAAGATCACTGGAATGGTTTGTGTCCTTCCTACTTTTTTATTCAGACTTTTTGAACAGTTTTTTATGTTTATTTTTTCCTTCATTATGATTGATATGCACACACTTTTGCCTTCTAGGACCCCACCCTCACAAGCAACCTTGAAAGCAAAAACTACCAGACAAACAAAATAGATTCTATTGCTGTCCATGCTGTCTATTGTTGTCATTGTTTAAGTACTTAGCAGAAACAACTGGGCTGGAAGAGATAACTATTTGAGATTTTGAAAACAGAGACAGGGAAAGACTAGAAAGACAAAACTCAAGCTAAAACTCATATGTGAAGGTGTACAGTAAAGGTCATAAATTCTTAACACAATGCACTTCAAAATATGAATAATATAAAAAATATCAGAAGCAGATATTAAAAACTCACAATAACTTTTTTTTTTTTTTTTTAATTTGTCAAAAGTCCAGTTAGGCATTTAACTTAATTGCCAAGAACTCTGGATGATGTTGGCAGTTGAAGCTTTAAGTTATTCAAATGACAATTTTTTATGAGCCAGAGACAACTACTGGACTACTTCAGAAGTTAAAGAAACATAAAATTATGTAAAATCTTACAGAGAACTAGGTAATAGTAAACTTCAAGGAACTGATTCACGTTCTGATATTTTACAAGCATAGCAAGTATCTTGGATATTCATCTTGGATGAATATTTCATTTATGTGAAACAATAAAAGGTGTGCGACACTGATGGAAAGCAGGGAAGTTCTATCAATCTTTTATGGTCTATTTGTGAGACTGACTTTCAAATTATGGTATTCACATTTTGTATTGGCTTTCCATACAAAGGTCAATTCAACAATGAAAAATACTACTATATAACTGCCAGAACGCTATTTTTGAGATTCCATAGGAAACAATATGGGGAACAAAACAGAAGCTACTACTTTGTTTATACCTTTAAATGTGCTACAACAAATAGGTTTGAAAAGTCCCTAATGGAAATGAGGATGAAAATTATATGGCTAGGGTTAAAATGAAGAGGAAAAAGTAATCTCAAAGTGAAAAAGCCATATAATATCCCATTCTGAAAAGTACAGAGGAACACCTTGACTCAAAAGAGAAAGGGGAAAAAAAAAAACAAACAATCAAACAGAAAATGTCAATTTCCTTGATACAGCAAAGGAAAAAACCTACAATTATTTGACTTTGGAACATCACCAATAACAAAAGCAATAATACACATCACATTAATAAAGCCAGCAATTATAGCACAATGTGAGAAAAATGTATTTCAATACTGACAGCTGATGACTCGGAATTCATTCCTTTTGCTAATGTTTCTTTTCGTTTCTTTAAAATTGTCTGAAATGCTCTTTGCTACATGTCCCTGCTTCAAAAGCTCTACGGGACTTCAGTGTTCAGACCAATTATATTTCTGGGCTAGAGAATATAAATTACTTTGTAATAAACCTTTCTTTCAGGAATAAAAATAACCATACTAATGCAGTCAAGTGCCATGATCCATGGTTGACACTCAATTTAAATGTATTCTTTCACAGCTAAAATAATATAATTTTGGATTTACCTTTTTCTCCTCCCTGTACTTTTCTTGAAAGGAAGAAAAATATTGCATACAGGGTATTTGAGGGAAAAACAGGATTATTTAAATCTCTATCACTTACATCCAATACTAGGAAGCTAAAAGCAAAATTAAAATCAAGAACACATTATTATTGTAAAAACTTCTCTAAAATTTTATTATGTATTTTATTAAAACTAAAACCAGGAAAAACTGAAACCACCTCTCCTATTTTCAAAATACATCTTAAAAATTGGAAATCTTCATCCCTCCCAAAAACAGAGGTCACAAAAGTGAGCTGGACAAAAGAAAAATTTGTAAGTTTTGTGAATATTATCATTCACCTTTATTTTTTCTTTACTGAACATTTTGGAAATAGTAGTATTTTGATCGTTCCATATGTATATGTAAAAAAGACAACTATTCATTAATAACTTCGAATTTTTAATAATAATAATAGGAATAATTTTAGGATTTGCATACAGTCTGCTGGAAACCTAATTCAAGCTTTCTCATGACAGTTATCCAAAATACAAGTAAAATATGTCATGCTGCATCCATTACAATAAGAAGCAGAAAAAAAAATATCCTCACAAAATTATTCTGAAACTAGAATTACTGTGGATCCAAAGAACTTTCACATTCCATGCAGCAAGACAGAGTATGATCAGTTAATTCTCTTCTAGAACTTGTGATAATTCTTTTTAAGTTGGTCAAAAAAATAATATTTTTAAACATAACATGTTTCATGCTTGCATGCTGATAGCTCTTGCTGCCTTTAGTAATAAGGTTCTTATTTAGTAATAAACAAGTTTAGTGACAAACTTTTTAACTAAGAAAATTACCAAAAATTTTAAAATCTTGTTGGATACACTGGTGATGACTACCATATCAAGCAGAAAACCAAAGTCAGTTTCACTAACATAATTAATAAATGGTCTGAAATTCAGAAACCTATGTCAGGTCATTCTTTAAAGATAAAATAGGGGCCAAAGAAAACCTTCTTTATTCATAGATACTGACACTGAATATATAAAAACAATGTACCAGCACAATGGCTGTAAACCGTCAGGGTATTTTGAAAAGGCTCCTACCTCTTTCCTTTGTGACATACAAAATATGAAGTCTTTAAAATATTGTAGATTTTGAGACAGTAGTAAAGATTATAGGTGCAGTATAATTTGTCCTAAGTGCACAGTTAGCAACCTGCCAGAATAAAAGATGTCCCATAAATAAAATTGCTAAAAATATATATATAAATATATATATATATATAGTCTAAGCCAGAATTATTTCTTCTACTGCATCTGAGAAGTTGTTCCCAGAAGAGGTAATTTGTTAGCACTGCTCTCACCTATCAGATCTGGAGAGATATAACAGCCAGAAACCTGAAGGCCATATTTGATCCCCAAGTATTTTGGGGGTGGGGGGGTGATCTATGCAAAGCAGGTAGGACAGATGTATTTTCAACAGCACAGGAAAGAGAAACACAAAGAAATCAGGTGACTTATCACACAGTCAAGAACAGGCTTATAAACCACTTGTTGGATGGCTGCAAGATCAATGTGTGCCCTCCTAGATATATTTGGTAGCAAACAACTTGGAACAAAACACAGGTTAGGGAAGTATAAAAACAACAGCAAACGGGAACATGTGATGGAATCTGAGGTCCTTGAAATTCTTGCAAGTTGTCTGAAAGTCACTGAGTCATGAAAACTTAGCAGAGATCTGCTGAATTCCTCACTCTTCTCTATCCTTGCATTTTTCATTACACTGTGAGGCATTGTCCTGGTTTTGGCTGGGATAGAGTTAATTGTCTTCCTAGTAGCTGGTATAGTGTTATGTTTTGGATTTAGTATGAGAAGAATATCGATAACACACTGAGAGTTTCAGTTGCTGCTAAATAGTGTTGACTAAGTCCAGGATTTGTCAGCTTTCTCATGCCCAGCCAGCAAGAAGGCTGGAGGGGCACAAGAAGTTGGGAGGGGACACAGCCGGGGCAGCTGACCCAAACTGGCCAAGGTGGTATTCCAGACCACGTGATGTCATGCCCAGTATATAAACTGGGAGGAGTGGGGCTGGCGGGGGGGAAGCACCACTCAGGAACTAACTGGGTGTCAGTCAGCAGGTGGTGAGCAATTGCACTGTGCATCACTTGTATATTCCACTCCTTTTATAATTACTATTGTCATTTTATTAGTGTTATCATTATTAGTTTCTTCTTTTCTTTTCTATTAAAATGTTCCTATCTCAACCCATGAGTTTTACTTTTTTTTCCCGATTCTCTCTCCCATCCCACTGGGGGGCGGGGGGACGGGACACGACACGACAGGACAGGGGATGACAGGGAATGAGTGAGTGGCTCTGTGGTGCTTAGTTACTGGCTGGGGTTAAACCACGACAGGCGTCTTAATACATTAGGAAAGCATGCACTGATGTCATCCTCTTCACCTCACTACTCTGGTAGCAAATTTGGGATTCATTTCTATATACGGTTTTCAAAATTGTTCTGATTTTTAAAAACTGTATATATGGGTTAAACAATGGTCAGGAGCTGCTTTTACAATTGATAAAAGCATTTAGTCCTCCAAAGCACTGATAAATTTATTTCATTTCAGACTGTGAAGGTATTGATTTTCCAAAGACTGAATTTCAATGTTAGATTGTCATGAGGAAAGCTAATGATAGCTGTAAAAATTAGAATTTCAATTTAGAATTTTTTACTTGCATGCATTTTTAAACATAGCCCCCAGGAAGAGTGTGAAATACGTTGAGACACAGTGCACGTTTCTCCTATCCCAACTCAAATTAATTTTTGAAGAAGTGATACATGCAAGAAATCTACGTGCAACTGTAACAACATACTCTGTAGCAATACCCAATTAAAATTGTTGTCTTCCTGCTTGCATCTTGTATAAAGGAGAAAATAGAGGAAGTCAAATCAAATAAAAATAATAGTTTCTTACCCTCTGAAACTGAGAGGATTTTATGGCAAGCACAACACAAGGAAAAGTTCAAGACTTAAGGCAGCTTCTACTGAAATCAAATGAAGTCTTGATCAAGTGACAAGTAAAAGTCAATTATGGCTTCAGATTTAAGTTTCAGAGAGATCTTCCTAGAGAACTTTATTGTCTGTCTGCACTTATAAAATGTTTAGCCAATAATTTTTGCAATTAACTGGTGGGAAAAAAAAAATCTCAACTTCAATGATCTTTCAGCACTTTATGAAATATTTTTAACTGTCTATATTCACATGCTTCATAAACCCTCACAAGTCTCAAGTTCTCTTAAGCTAGACTTATTTTGAGCTAGTAACACTGATTTGTTTCTTTCCTCCAAGTAGCTCGTAAGATATAGCTATCCGAAACCAAATAAGCACATTAAAAACACCCATCCTCCAGGTAACCATCACCAGCATCTAAACCTACAGCAAAGAGAAAAAGAAGTTTTCAGTATACTCTTGCTCATGTGAAACCTTCAAAGACCTTCAGAAAGCTCAGTTAATGAGTGAGCTTACTTTAAGACTTGTAACACACAAATAACATCTGGAAAACACTATTTCTGCCATATATTTTACACCTGTAGCCAATTCAGATATTGCCAACATTAGAAATTTTGGCAACCTGTAAAGATTTTTAAAGTATTCATAAAAAACAAAATTAAATCAAGTTTAGAAAACTCAGCTGAACATGAAATAGGAGTTAACTGATTTTGAACATGACATTTAATATTTTTCTATTAACTTGCCTCAGAGGCACACTACATTTTATGTTTGCTATACAATGGCAAATTCACCATTCACATGAGGCTACTTCAGCATAACTGCTTAAGAATACAACACACTATGTAACTTTGCTTGACATTGCATATTTGCAGTTCCAATATCATGCATATATGCAAACCAAACTATAATTTTAAGATACATGGGGTTTTTGTTACTGCTTTTATTGTGGTTTACTATTGAGAGCATTACAGATTGTGTAATTGACGATTTTTTTCCACGTAAATGAAACTGAAGTTTTTACTTAGTGTATTTTGGGAAAATATTAATTTGTAAGTGTTGTTGGTTTCAAGAGGACTATGTAAACAAATCCTTAGTGTGTTATGCTCAGAAAGCATCACCACATGTGTGATAACTAGCATACTGATCTGTCTGGACATCAGTGAAAGATAATATTCATATAAGATAGATGAAGTGAAGATCCCCATTTGACAGATTTGTGCCTTTCAGCTTGAGTCTATCATCCTTCCCACACAGAGACATGCTAAGTTATGTATTATTGTTTCATGACAGCTAGTGTGAAAATCAGAGCCTTGAATGCAAAAAGATACACCAACTTGTCCCTCACCCTAACTCACTGAACTTACCGTGCCTGGAAGCAATACTTTCTCCTCCAGTCTTCAGTCAGTCCCCCAAAGGGATGTCAGGATAATGGAACCTGACAGTTTTACAGTAATAATGCCATAAACCACCCTAAAGGACCCTTGTATCAACCAACAAGAAGCAATTACCTTGACTCTTGACTCACTACCACCAGCCACTAGAAGAGTTTTTATCTACTTAGAGACACTAATTCACAGATGCAAGAATGCAAATCAGATATTTTCCCCTTTAAAAGTCAGACCCAGTGACTTTTTCAAAACAATATTCACAGATGACCACTTATCTGTCCAGAATTCTCTAGACAAATTACTACTGAGATTTTTTTTTTTTTCTTTAATTCCTTATGTTCCTGAAGTTAAGTAACTGGAAAACAGTGACAAGCAAATATATTTCACTAGATGTCCAAGGACAATGACAAATGCAAGGGATAAGAATTCTACCTACAAATATTTATAATTTCTCCCTCAGTCCACCTTCCAAGTTTCCCTATAATTACTAATAGAATATAAGATCAAAATTTAAGTTATTTGTCCCTTTCATACATTTGCAGGGGAGCTTTTCAACATTTTAGGGTGTCACTTAGCACTCATAAGCATCCCTCAAGTTTCTGTACCTCATTTTATAGCTTATTTCAGCTCATATCATGTTATTCATGACCCCAAAACTACCTGACAGACACGAGAAATAGTGGTAGGAAGCCATTTACTTTTCACCTAAACTGAAAGCTGGGTAAACTCTCTACTCCATTCTATTTCAACTATTCCTCCTTACTTCAACTTATCTTCTAAATCATAAGGAAACTGGTAACAAGAAAATTCTGCACATCTTTGATATTAAGATTTATTTAACATTAAGAACTTTTACAATCTGCAATACTACAGATTTTTCTCTCTTCTCTCAAGAGCAACATAAGGGATTACCTAAATATACCCTGTCCCAAGTCATCTAATGTGTTCTTTAAAGTGTTTATCAAATGCTTGCTGTGCACACTTAAATCTTCATTAGATAGGCTCACTACAAGTTTCTTTTATGAGAAGGTACAGGGGTAAAAGTTGTGCAGGGTAAGTTAGGCTGGTATACATGTAAAAACAAGACAGAAATGCAGGGGGAGGGGACTGCTGCATAAAACCAGTTCAGAAACAAATCTATTATCAGGCCTACTTGTACCTATCAGACAAAAGCCTGAGTGAAAGGAAAATCATTAACTTCTGAAAATATATTTACTTTTCAAGAACTGATTTCTAGATTAAAGGACACTTACTTACGAAGTTAACTCTAAAAATGTTGTGTCAAAGTTATTACTTCACCTGAAACCAACTGACCTCAGGTTTCTGGAACAAAAAGGCTCTTCCCCCAATCAGAGCTTTACAGTCAGTACCTGCAACTCTACACAACGGTACTACAGACAACATTAACTAAACCACATAATCAGTGCGAAGCACTATGTATTTGTAAATAATTTTAGACTCTGTGAGGCTCAAGCTTTCAAAGAATTGAGCCTTTATACTAACACCTGAACTTCCCTACAGTTGAAGACTAACTTTCAAATCTAGCCCTGTTCTGCAGCACATTACTACTTCATGAGTAGAATAAAACAAACAGAATAAAAAATCCTGAATTACTTGGAAGGTAGGTACATCAAGATTTAACAGAAATCTGCAATGGCACTTCAGCCTCTACGAATGTATATTAAAGGAAATAAGGTAAGTTTTATGAACAGCATCTATTTAAAGTTGGCCACCTCAGCAAGTAGTATTTGTAAATCTTCAAGGGATTGCTAAAATTCTTGTCACTTCAGATGGTAATTATCCACATCTCAGTGGAAAAGACAAGGAGAGGGAACCACCCATGTGAAAAAACTGAAGCTATGTTAAAACATTAAACAAATACACTGATCTTCTAGCAGTAACCAGTTCTGACCTATTCCCTACTGCCACTGTGGACTTAGAAAAAAAGTACTCAGCATCATTCAAAAGACAGCCTGTCTGTCCTAGAAAACCTCTCTCTTCTAAAGGGCGGCTAAAAGTTACTTCAGAAAGACAACATGTCCAACTCTCCATATTTATTAAATTACAGGCACTAGAGAGTGACCTTAGAGCTTGACTGGAGTGCAACTCCAGAGTAAAAAAACCCCTAAATCTGTTTTTGAGCTCCCTAAATCTATTACCTTTCCTATCTATGCTGGCACATGCAATGGGAAAGACGACACAGTACTGTTCCACAAATATACGAAGTATAACTCATATGAGCCATTACAATGAAGATGGAAGTTAACCTGTCCTGCAGGGTCATGCTGAATAAAACCCCTATGCTAATTCAATTAAGGGACTATGAAGTAAGAAGAACAAGCCATACCCCCATCCAAACAGAAACTAAAAATCTTTAAGCTACATGTCAGTGGGAAGAGAAAAAAAACACAAAAAAATCCCAACCCAACACTCAAATGCTTTTTTAACATGCATCTTATTTTCACCTGGTACATAAGCACTATCAAATCTAGGATCTGTTTTAACAAAACCATTATTTCTCAGTTTTAGGTTCAAATACCTAAGTACTATTGTTACCTGGGGCATCAATATATGTGTAATATTTATTTTAGAGACATTGAGTCTTGAAATATCACTGACTGACTAGCCTTTCTCCAATGACAAGAAAGAAATACTGAAAAGTTATTGTCATTGTCTTACTAGGAAGTCAAGAAGTTTCCTGAATATATATTAGTTTGTAAAAAGAAAATTCTTGGGATCTTGAATAGCCATATTTTACAGTTCAGCTGTATGTCCCTTACACAATTACTAGAAAGTGTTGGTAATAAAAAAGAAACTAGAAAGTGCAAAAATACTTTGCTACTAGTGGGTTACCGTAAGTTTACAAAAGATTTTTGATAACAGAAAAGTAAGGAAGTTGGAATTTACCTAATCTTATTAGTGTCTAACTACAATATTCAGTAAGACCTGACAATACTAATAAATGTCTGTTTACATGCAGAAAAAGCTCTATCTTGGCAGTTTTTTCACAGAAGGCAGATGTTGATAACAATGACCTCAGGCTTTCTGTGACCCATTTAAAGGGCCAATATAGCACTTCATTGTCCTCTCATAATGCTGAAGCCTACACAGAAGAATCATCCACATTAATTTCAGTATGGCTAGTTGTGGGATGCTCCCCCTTTCAAACATGGTTTGAGAGTAAGAGTCAAGGCTGCTGCTTCAGCTTCCACTTAAAGGAATGAAAACATAAAAAAGGACAGAAACGAGAGGTTCAAGTAGCTGATGCCTGGGACAGTGAAGACGATCTGGTGAACACCTGTGCTAAGAAAAATTTTAGTCTGTGTCACTGTGCACTGAGTTTGCAGGGACATTAACCATACTTTCTTCCTTTCTCTCCATGTACTGCGCCACTCAGATTGTATTGGTGCAACATTAAAACACAAACAGGCCACAGAAAAGTTTTGTTTGTCCTCCTTCACTTAGTGGTTTTTTTACTATCAAATTTGTATCACTGCTTAAAATATGATTATCAACAATGATTTCATTAATCTCACTTTCTGGTTCTGATTTAACTACAAATCTAGTCTCACTCTATAATTTTGATTTAACTACTTTCCTAGCTTTCATTTTACATAAAATGCATCTTCTTCCATTCTTGATTTGCATAAACAGTGACATTAGCTACTTGATCCAGAACTACTGAGAGGCTCAGAAATAACCTAGTTCCAAAAGCAGGGTTGAAATATGATCAAGATTTATGATCTTCATCTTCCATGGGTCATGGAATTGACAAACTGTATCAGAAAGAAGGGGAAAGCTTCTACTGAAAGACATCACAAGAGATGATCTACAGTAGCAAGAGGTAACTCTCGTCATCAGAGGCAAGGCTGATGTGTTGTGAGACTGAGTAAGAATCTATTTTGTCAGATTACAGAGGTATGAACTGACAGATACAAAAAGATTATTATTCTAGAAGGAATGCACCAGCTGCTTCTGATAAGTAAATACAGGAAAATTACTGTAATAGGTAAGAGTAATGGAACTATAACATTAACACCAATCTAATTTCCCCCCAAAAGGCAACAGATTAAAGCAACAACTTAGTAGCACACAGGACTAGCTCACAGAAGAAAATGCTCTGCTCCTGTAAGAGCAGAGTTATGCTTTCACTCTAGTCCACCATTAACTGGGTATTGTTGTGCTTATGCAACATCTAGTGTATATGGTATACCTAGTTGACAAGAAATGCCAAGTAATCAATAAAAAGAATTTAATTTAGAACATGCACTTATATGAATCCTTTTGGAAGTACGCATGTGACCCTCCACTACAGTGCTCCAAGCTGGAATTCTATTCAAAACCTGCTTTGAAACAGCTCCCCTTTTATCATCTAAGAGAACAAAGAAATACTTCGCACTAAAATCTTCATAGTCAAAGGCCAGTGACAACTGTAAATTCTAAGTGTATTAATCAGGTTATATTAAATATTAGCTTTCACTGAACTCAAATATAAGTGTACTAAAATAGTACAATCGACAACAGCATGTAAGTATTTTTAACACTGTGGTGGTATTGCCAGACACAATGTACATTTTACATCAGTATGTAAGCAATGTGAACGCCCTGAAGAGCTGAACAAAGACCTGTAGGCTTAGCTCCCTACCAGGGTTAAAGCAGAACATTAGTATTTGTTGATTCGTCCTTAATCAGAAATCACTGCCTATTAACATTTCAGTTTAAAATCTGCTCTTGCTTCCTGCTGTTTTAACATACTCCTTCTGTTTATGAATGCCCATCTCTCTTTTCCCCTATCATTCCCACTTTATACTTTAAGTGGTTATCTCAGAGACAAAATAATTGTTTTTCCATCTGGCCATTTCTTTCTCTGAACTACTTCACTATCTGTCTTAGCCGCCCCTTCTAGCACTTCCTACTATTAGTGTTATGCCATCTTTCTGCCCAACCTAGACTTGGAGCTATTTCTCATTCTAAATGCTTTTCCTTTTATTTTTAAAACATATCTAATTAAGTTCTCCCTCCTTAGCCTTGTTCATAGTAAACACTGTTTACCATCTGAACCCTTAATGTCATCCTATCCATGGTCAGCTTTGGGCATCTTAGCAGAGAAACACAATCTTTTATAATGTTATGCCTTGTATGACTGTTTCCTGGAAACCCTCTTTTTTATGGGGCAGGAGTGGGGAGGGCAAAGGGGATGGGGGGCACAGAACTTCATGTAATGCTAAAGCATCACTACTTTTAAATAATTCAATATTTGTAAACTTTTACAAGAGCAACTCTTGGTCGATTACTAGTGCTATTACATTGGCTGGGTGGGAGAAGTTTGCAAATTGTTGCAACTCATTTTCTAAATAAGCAAACAATAAGTACAATTCAAAAGCTATCCAAAACACATTTGGATCATCCTTTAAAAAAAAAAAACAACAAAAAAACCCAAAAAATACAACAAAAAACCCACAACACTCCCCTCCCCGCCCCACTTTCCTTAGAACATCTCTTAGAACTTGTCCTCCACATAACACCTAAGTAAGTCTTTAAAAGAAGAAATGCAGACATTATGTAAAACTGTTGTCTTTTTAGAGTTCATGCATTTCACACAGTGCATAGTTGAAGCACTGACACCTGGAAAGTTTTGAAGATGCAGTACCATGAATCAGTTACAAATAAAGAAGTTATTTCTATTGAGGTATATTTTGAGAAAATGCAGGCAGGCAAAAAAATACCTGAAAGCTAATCTGTGTGGCAATTAAAGCACTCTCTTGTATTAAATAAATCAAAACCTGTGTTACAAAACTTCCAAGTAATACTGAACCCGAAATACAAGAATACCTTTTCTACGATGTTTTGTTTTCTTATTTTAAAAGGATTTTTAGAAAGAGGCAGGAAATTAAAATAACATAGAAGTCTGTTAGATAGTTAAAAGACTTTATCATCAATTATCTACTTCGCAAAAGAAACCAAATACAACAATTATACACAACCTTTTTCTAATACTTTGAGAGGGACAGTAAGGCAAGTGTAACAAAGTGAGGAAATATTGTAACACAAGAATATTACATTCCCAATGAAATACAGAGTTGCTGAAAATGCATTAAAAACATATAAACTATTCAGCTGAGTTTGTAGTGACAAGTTTATTCTTTTTCAGAAAGGGTTATGGCAAAAATCTCTTTATCTTCTGGGAAAATAGACCTGGCTTCACATAGACAATAAGCACATTTTTGCTAAACTTTTTTAAAAAAGTGAAACATAACTGAAGAACTTTCTCTTCATTGAACAGCTTGTCAATTTACTGCTACTTTCTCTAAAACACCGAGCAACACATTCCACTCTGTTACTGCACACATATGTGCTGGTTTTGGCTGGGACAGAGTGAAAGCAGCAGCCTTTGTGCTTCTAGGAAGCGACTTGTGTATCTTATCTCCCATTCCTCTGCCATTCTTCAGGTATGCTGCCCTGCCCATCTTCCTATCTGGTGCTTCCCAAAATTCCCCACAACACTGTCATATCAGCCCTGCTAGACTCATCCTGTTCAGGAGGCACCAGAGTTTCATGTGCTGCAATGCCCCACTTTTCTGTATGCTGGTTATACAAGGAAGGAAAAGGTCAACACACATCAGAAGCCAGAAGACATTAATATCTTCAGAGCATAGCCCAAAAACGAGCATAGGATAACACACGAGAAGAGAATTTTGGGAGAAAAGGCAAGTGATACCACCCTTGTGTGCCTGTCACCCTCCCTCCTAGCATTTATTTCAGTGTTACCCAGGAAAGAATTCTCAGGGACCACCACCCTTCCCTTCCTTTTTCATCTCCCTATTCTCCCCCAGTGACGGATGGATCTTTGTATATGCTACATTCCCTGCCTGCTTACCAGAATCCTTTGCTTCTACTACTTTTTTCTCCCTCTTCTTAGATGATCACTTTCGGTATTAACATTGTAAAAACCATAAATGGAATAACACCTGGATATTACTATTCCAAACAGTGTCTGGTTGTCATCAACTGGTTCTTGGTTTTACAGATAGTTTCCAAGGTATGTGAAATTGTTGACTTATTTAAAGGCAGCAGATGCATAACTCAGAGTGCCTGACCAACAGGCATGCAAGAGAAATACGCAATTAATTCATTTAGGAGATCTGTCTACAGGGCTGTGATTTCACAGATTATTTTGGTTGCAGCACATCCAGCACAAGAATTCAGAACTTTTAGTCCATACCAGTGTGTGTTAATCCTTACCATCTTTCTTTCCCTTATGTGGCAAAAGCAGTTTTTCAGAGACACTTGAATAAACATGTAACTGGTTTTCTTTTTATTTCTTTTTTTCCCCAATTCAAATACCAAATTATTGGTTGGGTTTTGGTTTGTTTGTTTGTTTTTTAAAGTTATCTGCACATCGCTTGGTGAAACCTTGCTCTCCCGCAGACGATCTCATCTCACATTAGATCTCTAGACAAGGCCTTACACCCTACCCTACTTTTGGTACAGAGCTGTAGCTTGTATTTTAGATGAGCTCCCACTTGTGGGATACAAATATGCTATGATTCTGCTGATCTGTTACATTCTGTTTCTGAACACACAGTCCAAAAATAAACTCACAAAACACGACTGCTATTGTGGTGATCTGAACTGTTGCTCACTCAATCCCAGGGACTCCTGATTTTACTGTTTTCTATTTTTTTCCTTTATCCTAGAATAACAGCACATTTTTCTCAGATATATTAACTAACATTTCTCTATTCAGACCATGTATTATTTTGCCACATTTTGTCTGTAGCCCTGGCTTTTTTATTATTTTCTACTCCCACGGTTATTTAATATGCTGTTACTCATTCTCCAGATTCTCATTTGAAATGCCAAATAAATAAGACTGCATCCTACTGGACTCTTCCAGTTAGCTATCAAAAAAACCCCACACACGTAGATCTATCTGTTCTCAGTATAACCCAGGAATTTAAAGCACTCACTACAAAGACCTCAGACTCTGTAGTAAGCTCTTGAAAAGTTTTAAATTCCTAGGTTACACCGAGAGCAGATAGACATATATATGTAGGTTGGTTTGGTTTTTTTTAGATAGCTAACCAGAAGTGTCCAGTGGGATGCAGGTTTCTGAAAGAGATCTTTATGTCTTTGTCACTAGTTAGCACCCACACTGCCACATCTACTTCAGGTTGTAAGCAATTTAAGAGCTAAAATAAGGCAGTACTTTATTTTTATTCAATTGCTAGTAAGTACTGATATCAGTGAATATTAGCTCTCAAGTCAATCAAGCAATATATTGGTCTATATAGTCTATATTCTTCCAGTCAGTAACGAGGGTGTCAGATCGGTTGCTGAGCAAACTACCTAATAGTTCTCTATTCCAAATCAAGGGAAGTGAAGACATTTTCAGCTTCCCACATAATAATCCAACAGTTTTAGGATAAGTTCCTTTCTTGTTCTAAACTCTCTACTGAAGTGAGCTCAAATGAAAGTAATCCTTTATTTAGCAATCACACACTGTTACACACCACACTTTTACATATTATTCTTTTGTTCCCTAATTGCAGTTCTCCTGTTCTTGCTAGAAAGAGTAAAAGAAGCAAGAATATGAAATACCCACTCTTACAAGGCCACTGGCACTACTATCCTTGGATTCATGCACATCTTGGACTTTCTCCTGCTCAGACATTATGCCCACCCAAACATTACAAAGCTGCTTTGACAAATGGACTTTCATTCTGGAATAATAGCTCATCAGTATACAGATGACGATCACATCACATTAGCTTCTGAGGTAAGTTCTACTGCTCAAATCTAACCGTCATGCAAGAGGGAGACATGAATCCAATGCAAAATACTGTTGCACTTGGCACTGTCACACTGCTGGCAATGAGAACACACCTTTAATGTTCTAAGAAGACTGTTAGCCAAAGCGTACAAACACTGTGAATGCTGGCAGAGAGTTCATGAAAACATGCATGTTTCATCACACTGTTACACAGACAGACATACGCATACATAAACAGCTTTCCACAAAGTGAAGATATGACACACTAGAATGCACTCAGGGATATAGATTAACATTTTGAGACAGGTATCTGCAGGGTACCACTACTGTGGTACACAGCTTCACATTGCTAATGGGTTGATGAGGACTGGCAACATTTGTGGGAAGACAGTAAGGCAAACAATAACATAAAAGAACAGAAGAAACCCACCTTAAGGAGTTCATAATGTTGAATACCATTCACACCAATGTCCGGATCAATGGCAGATGGGACAGAATAGCGAGAATTAATTGCTGTGTTTTCAGGGATAGAGATGTTAATAACTGTTGAGGGGAAGAGGGGGGCATTGTCATTTATATCCTCTATTAGGAATCTGATCTTGACCAGTCTGAAAACTTCATCAGGCAAAACAGCAACCTCCACCTCATAAAAACAGCGATTCTCACTGAAGATGCCAGAGCACAGCTTCTCTCGGTCTATGCGGTTTGCAGTTGTGAATATCTCACCAGTGTTCTCCTCCACCCGTATTAACGGTACATCCCCAGTCTTATACACAAGCTTG
Organism: Buteo buteo; assembly: GCF_964188355.1. Taxonomy (NCBI): domain Eukaryota; kingdom Metazoa; phylum Chordata; class Aves; order Accipitriformes; family Accipitridae; genus Buteo; species Buteo buteo. The sequence goes on from NC_134192.1 coordinate 20,491,979, forward strand.
AACTGTAGTGGCGAGGAAAGGGGTACATCTGGGTCCAGCGTTAGGTTAAGATCCTTGAGCAAATTGCCAATGAGGACATTTTCAGGCAGTTCTTCCCGCACGGTATAATTCTTCTCCTGTGCGCCAGATTGAAATACAATACAGGCTAATAAGACTGCCAAGAGGTAGGTTCCAGACAGCAAGTCCATCTCCAGAATGACTAATGAGTATTTGTGTAGAACACCAAGAGTAGCTGGAAAAAGAAAAATAAATAAAGAAAAATTCTTAAAACATCACAGGATATTGTGTTCTAAAGTGATAGAGACAGGAAAGGAGTACCTTTCCTACAGCAAATAACCTGAACTGTTTGAAAACCCTATTAGTAAAGTGATATTTGACTTAACAATCCTTCATAAAATGTATAAAATTTCTTGTACAATTTTTTACTTAAAACTGTTTACTAAACACTGAGGTAAGAATCTTAGAACTGGATCAGAATGAATGAACAAATAATAACTAAAAAAATCCCTATTTCCAGCATACGATTTTCCTTTGCTTCTTAAGAAAACCCCTTCCTTTGAACCCTCTGCCACATTGTCCTCAATTTTTTGTTTGTTTCCAAAGAAAAAAAATAGGTAAGAAGTTTGCAAGCAACCATCTGCTGAGAACCAGATCTTTTTATACCTCTTGCTCAAAGATGGGAAACCATAAACACTTGTCTTAATTTTCCCCCAAGTTTTGTACTGACAAAATTATGTAATATTTGTTAACAGCCAAGAAATATGGCTATTTTTAATACAGGGACTTAAACTGGTAAGAAAATGTTATCTAGATGGAGTGTGGTGAAGTTCAGCCAACAACGGGTGGAAATCTAACACAGGGACACTAATACAGCAGTCTCTTTAAGATGACAAGATCCGATTTGATCAGATATTAGTACTCAATTCACTGAAATTTGGATTATGTGTCTTAAGAGCAGTGTACAAATTCCAACACAGAAGAACACCACCACATCAGAAGTTTTCAATGTAGAACGAAAGCTAAAAGACTTTTCCCAGCAAGAAGGGTAAACTTGTAACCCTTTTAGTTCCCCAACTGCCTACCATATTGCCAGATAATCTCTATTTGGATACTTGTCATTAATTTCCAAGTCAGTTGAGATTTCTAAGACAGTTGAGATTTCTTTTTCTTTCTTTGATTTTAGGGGAAAAAAAGAAAAATGAAAAAAAAAAGAGATAGACTATGCAGCAGTAATTTCCCTTCTGGTATGTAACAATATTTAATACATCTTCTGTAGAATGAACTGTAAGAAATTTCATATAATTTTAAATCTAGTGATGTCTGCTCATGTATCAGCTAAGTACTCTGAGATACCAATACCTTTAAAGTGAGATACAGATTTGTTCTGGGCTGAAGAAAATTCTGTACTTTTCAAACTAGTTTCTGAATAACAATATATTATCCTCTCAAGACTCTTAACCACCTCCAGAAAGATGGAAGTAGAACGGGATGACTTATACGTACATATAGATATCTATGTACCTACAGCCATCAGCTGATAACTTCTAGAAAAAAGCCATACTATTGAACTCCATGTATAAAATATACTGCTTTGCTTAAGCTTTGCATAATTCTACCCTTCCAGAATTTAGGATAATCTAGGATAGCATTTCTGTAAGGTAGATGTTCAAGAGTTACATCTAAAATGATTTTATTTTTTTTTTGTCAATGACATTTTAGCTTCCACCAGCCTAGCATCTGTTTCACGTATAGCTGTACTAACTCTTCTACATTCTTTCCATTGTGCAGGTAAAAATGTAATTTTTTTCCTGCCTTTTCCGATTTTATTCTCCCTGTCATAGCATAGATTGATTTACTCCTGCAGATCAAGTTGCAGTGGTTGAAAAGTTACTGAAGCCAGTAATTGCCTTCACCCGTTAGTTACTGCCTTTCAGCAGTACCACTTTCAGGGTAATTTACATTAAAACATTTGACTTTGCAGTGGAACAGATTAAGAACAATTAATATTGCTATTCCATTTAAACTCTGCAACCTGCTTTTGATTGGGAGTAAGTAACAGATAAAGAACATTCCCACTAGATCTGCACGGTGTATCTTTCCACATCAGCATGATTTAACTGTAAAGCATTTGCTGGCTTTTTGATTATACAAAAGGAGCAACATAAAATAAAAATCCAATCCTGCAAGTCTTCACTTATGAAAAAAGGCGTTGCTCACTGGAGTAATTCAATTAACCTGAATGAGATTGCTGACATGGGTGAGAACTGGATATGCAGTTTATGTGGCAGAGTTAACGCATTACCTGTGGTATTTTAGTAATTCACTGACTTATTTGCAGTACTTCAGTATAAGGCACAATACAACACTAAACAGGCATTCAAGAGTGAAGAAACAGTGTACTATAAACAGCGATTTTATAAATCCATTATAATTTTAATCTCTAAATTTGTAAGTAAGGAAGTCATCAGCAGATACTGATTATCATTAATGGTAACACTATGGTAGCAGCATGAGTTTAATGAAAGAACTGTGGTGATATTGTACAAATATATTAGTTTGCCTACTATGATTCTATCTGTCTTATATTTCTGTAAATACATTTCCAGCAATTGTCACCCCACTAAAGTAATTGCCCACGTACATTCAACCTGCAGAAAGCTCTTATTTCAGGAAAGTACATTTAATAATAGTGGATACAAAAATGAATACATTTACATTGTTTCCATGAAAAACACCAATAAAAATGTATGGGTTACAATGAAGAGTTGATATTTAAATGTTTCCCTCAAAGCAAAACTTCAAAATGGTAGCATGTTCCATGCATACTGGAAAGCACTATTCCACTACTTTTTCTTCTCTACTAGAAGTTAAACTGAAAAATAACAAAACAGGAAAAAACAACTTCACATCCTGAAGTTTACAGAGTAATATTTTAAATGTACAGTTCATTTCTGAGGGGAGGAAATTAAAAAAAAAAGCCAACCATAATTGTAAACCAAATTCCAGTCCTTATCCCAAATTCTGTGACAATATTCATGTAAGGATTACCTATAAATTATAATAATATAAAAATACTGTATAGTCATGTATATGTATCTTCCAAATAAATAATCTCGCATTATAAAAAATATTTTTATTATTAACAAGGTTATTAATGCTGCACTGCTCCTCTCTCTCTCCTTTTGAACACACAGGAAATTTCAGTCAAACTCAAAGCAAAAGTTTGTGTTTTATCTATGAAGTTTTACAAAGCAATTTGAGGATGAGTATATAAATCAAACTGACTAAAGAGTGCATGAAAAAATCCCCTGCATCAATCCTGAAAGTTGTGATAGTACCAGTAGATAATTTACATTAAAAATAACTGATAAAAATTCCTATAACCACAGTTACAAGCACGGTGGAGTTTCTAGGGATTATAAAATAACAACAGCAGGACTCAAAGATGTTTGTCAGGAGAACATTACTATGCATATTTTTATTTACTTTTTTTTTTAAATGAAACAAAGTTTGAACCATTCTATTAAAACTATTTTTGTGTCATATTAAAGAAAGTTCATTAAAACATGGAAATAATAGAACATCATTGTTATAAACCATGTTAGATAAATGCTAACATGAGTTTTTTTAATGTCTTTTATTACCACAGATTTTTCTGAGCTACTAAAGGGTATAGACACATAATAGGTAGTGTTATGAGTTTTATCAGATAACTGTTTTGTCTCGAAGTAGAAAATACAACCACGACTTACAATTCTTGAACTTCTGTAGAATACGCTATTTTTAAATGGTCTTTACCTGTCTTTCTAAACAATTCTAGGAACAGTTTTGCCTTTAAAAAACTGCTCTAGAGCTCTAGACCTTTAAGGAGAAAAAAAAAACCAACATGACTCAAGTTTTCTGCTTAGATATATAGTGGAACATAGCATGCCATGGGGAAAGTGTTGTTCTTAAAGCAACCTATTTATATAGTCATAGCTGTATGTTGCCTGTCATTTGTGCCACAGCACTGATAGGAATACTATGGCAACAGCAACGCAAAGAAAGAGCATGAGGTACTTTCTAGCAACCAAGCATCATTCTGAAAGACATTTACAAAATGAGGGTATTTCCAGTGACATACACTACTTAATATGTCTCTCATATTTGTTTACATATCGTAAATATACATACCACAAAATGGGAAAACAATATAAATACAAATCCAAAAGTGAAGGAAAGGCTAAAGAAAGTGCAAATGGAAATGGCAGAGTTGGACAAAACAGGACATTAAGAGAAATTGTGAAAAGAGACCATGTGAATGGTAACGGATGGTGGAAGTAGTCAGAGATGAACTAAGACAGACAGACAAGATACAAATACAAAAAGGAAAAAAGAAAGAACAGGGCAGAAAGGCAGTCACAGTACAGTGTGTAGAAACAGGCTTTCTTAATGACTGGAGTATAGAGGCAAAAAAAAAAATAAAAGCATAGAAGGCTAAATAGAGTAGTCCAACTCTAAAGGACCTTTCATAAGCTCCAGCAGTCGCTAACACTTTTAAAAAAATTTAAGAACAAATAAAATTGTTTAACAGAAGGTAACATTAAGCTTGCCAAGCCATTTTCCCAGCTTTCAAAAGACTGCATTGATGTCTGTACTGCTGACTTCTGTAACTAGTAAGGCAAGTGGCCCAGATGGACAGAATGGAGGGTAGGAGGGGAGAAAAAACAATTTGAGATTTGCTCTCTTTCATCTGAGTATCTAGGCACTTAAATATACCTCCTTTTTTGTCCAATATACTAAATATTAATGGCACAAATTTAAATATTATAATTGCTCATCATTATCTTCATTTAGCAGCTGTCAAATCATACCTTGAGAAGTAGACGGAGTATAAAAACTTTGACTACCTAATGGAGTATGATGTGAAGGTAGAATCTAAATCTGTTCTTTATACACAAGGCTCTATCTGGTCCCACATGAGTCAGAATTCCTGTAGCTTATTACAGGACTCAACTGCTATTTCTTACTCAAGAGGATCACAGAAAAGTAGTAAATGCAGTAAAGAGTTCAGGTGTCCACTTCAGATTAAAAAGCAACACTAATTCTTGATACCCAGGTTCATATTCGACTTAGAGTAGGAATAAGCAAGCTGTAGTAATATTTTGTAACTGCTATATCAAGTTTTAAGAAAAAAGTATAATAGACCATTTCAAAAATTTAGGAATATTACACTGAAGTCCAAAACTATATCAATATACCAATATTGAAATCATAATAAAGAAATCCTTAAAATGTCACTCCCATTCTTACCTTCATATTCCTGAACCTATTTTAATTACATGGACAAATTTAGCTAGTTTACCACACTTTTTAAATACAATATCCCTTTCCTTTGCTGCTAATCCACCGTGGACTTCTTAAATAAAAGTATTTACATCCCTGTGTTAAAACAGTGTTTCTCAGAGCAAAACATCCCCATGATGTGGGCTCTATTTGTCAGTCAATAGCACAATTATAATGTTGTTTACCTGAAGAGAGAGCTATTTGCAACTATTCCAGTTCACAAAGACTCCCTCTAAAGTGTCCATTGATAATTAAGCACTTCTATACTACATGCCAGAGATTTTGAACTTCCAAGTCATGTTGATATGGATTTCAACTTTATCCTGTAGACCTCAGTTGCTGGATTGTTAGGTAGGATCTCTTCTGGTACTGCAGATTGTTAAGTGTTTGGTGCTTTGGTTGTTGTGGATTTTTTTGCTGTAAGTCACTAACATAGCTGAACACAGTAATGTCTACCCTTTGTCGCCACACATACCATGTTTCATTTAGGGAACTGGCCAGTTTTGATGGTGGTTAACTTTTTTGAAAAGGTAGAGACTCTACTGGTATTTCTTACCAGTTCTGATGACAATAAGAAACACTACAAAGCTGCTGCCTGACAGGAATCCCCCTAATATTTTAAGGCCAGGCACAAATGACAACAAAAGACCTAAACTAATTTTCACACTCTATAGTTTCAAACATATATATTTTGCAGCCATCAATATTTATCCACAGGATCCACTCCCTACATAGTATATTTCATTATCATATTCAAAGAAAAAGACCTACCTCAAAGAGAAACAGACAATTTGTTATATTATCAAGGCTTTCAAATTCATTCCCTCATATGATTTTACTCTAAATCCACTAAGGGACTGATTTATTCTTTGATCTATTTTTTATTAGTGTGATGGTACTGACTTCAATGAGATTTCTTTAATTTGATTTTTTTCCAGTGATGAAAAAAATGAAACTGGAAATTCTTATCACCAGGAGAAAACATCACCCCACATTCATTTAAGTCAACAAAAGAATTAAGTAAGTGTGAGCCACAAGTTTCTTACAGCCGCATGATCTCCTGATTCAGTCTTCACTGCTTTAGAATATTTTTAGTTGTTGTTTTGGGGTTTTTTGGTTGTTTGTTTGTTTTTACTTTTCCCATCACAGGGGGTAAGAAATACTCTTCACTTGAAGGAATAAAAAGTTAATGACCAAAAGGCAGATTCTAGCAGCCACATGAAGCAGCAGCCAGGGTATGGAAAACAAGCATTAGATAAATTCTTACTGAAACAGAATTCTATATTCCCGATATTAATCTGCAACTAATAGAATAAAGCTCATTAAAACTTGCATGAAGATGCTGGAAACAGCAAACAGAACTATAAATACACAACAGGCAGTGAGCATGCTGAACGGCCAAACTGAACTCAATCACATTGGTATATGGCACAAAGAGTAGTTTATTTTAATTGTTTCAAATTAATCCCTGTAAAGCTGAAGTCTTTTTTACTAAAATAGTCAGTACAGTCCATGTTTTGGAAAATGCATCTAGCAACCACTCAGCAAATATTTTAATATCCTGTAACTTATTTCATAAAACTGTAAGAATATGCAGTATCAAATTTATCTATATACATGTAACATTAGGAAACAGATAGTCCTGCTATTAGCAGTGAAACAGTTTTGCACCAAAGCTGCATAGAAAGCTAAAAGTTGAGAACAGAAGTCTTGTCAAAAAGGTGAAGATCTCCCTGATAAGGATGACTATTTCCATTTTCTTAGAAAGAAACACTGGAATACCTGAACAAATAGGAAAAAAAAAAAACCCAACAACAACAAAAACCACCAAACCCAGCACACAAATCCTCCATAAAGCTGCTGAATGTTACAACTCCAAAGCTAACACAATATTGCTCTACAAATTCAATTATATATTCACTAAAATTCTATGACTGACTTTCAAAAACAATTTAAAAAATCAACTTATTAATGGTATGATTCATAATGTCATCTTCATTTTTTATTTGTGTTTGTACACATTAATACATTTTACAAATCAAGTGAAAATTGCTCTAGTTTTGGTCCTTGAAAATCTGTTCATGCCTCAAATCTGAAAATTAAATCTCTGCTAAAGCAAACAAAAGAAAAGTCATCCATGAACTACTGGCAAGAGAATGCGATATCATAATAAGAATTTATGTAAAACCACATATGTGATCATTGGATGTATTTCAATTTAAAAACACATTATTATTTATTTAAAAATGGAAGTAAATCTGATTTTAGTCACTTGTGTCAAATCCTTTGAAATGGCAATTGTCAAGATCACCTGTTTCATACATAATGCATTTTGCTTTACTGCCTCACTGCCAGTTAATAACTTCTATTATCGAATAGTAGAAAAATACATTTCACAGTGCCTACTACGCAATTCAAGTATTTTTGAATAAGGACAGGAATACTGCTCACAGATCAATGCTATATTGTCTATTACCCACTTATACTAAATACAATTCTGCCTACAGTCCAGTCATATACATAACAACATTCTAGAGTAGCAGCAGTCAGCAGCCTTCCTCCATCCTCCCCTTCAGTTCAAAACAGAGACGATGTAACTACGCTAACTTAGACTTCTCATTTAACCGAAAGTTCCATTTGTGAGAACACTGTTTCGAAAACTTACAGAAAACCAAAAGCAATATACATTGTCATCTTTTCTTTTTTAAAAGTCCTGTGTTTAAAAACAAAACAAAAAAAAACAAACCCCCCCCCCCAAAAAAAATGAAAAACACTTCTATTTATATTTTGTAATTCTTGTTAAACCCAGGATATGTGGAATATTGCACTAGTTGCATCAAATTCCTGAAGGAAAAAAGTTCTCTTGGGTGTCACGATTCATGTATTAGACTTCAAATAATACCAGAACCTTACTTTTTCTACATATTTCTTTTTCAATCGCTTAAACTTTTATACTTCTGTCCTGGTTTCAGGTTAAACCACGACAACTTCCATCAGTTTCTCTCTGTCTCAGCATAACATACCCAGAGAAGGCTGAGTGTCCTGTGAAATTACTCTCACAGGTTTTTGCAACAAGTTCTTACAGTAGTCCAAGCCTGAAAGGAAAACTGTAGCTGAACTTCAACCATAATTCCAGCTCAGCAAATTATCAGCATGTCTACGTAAAACAGGACCAGGAGATTACAGCAACAAAGCACATATAGAACACATTTTAGTATTTTTTTATTCCAACCTCCCATCAGGCTGTCTGGAAACAGACACTGTGTTCCATTTCTGATGCTGTAAGGCTGGTGAAGGATGACACTAAAACATACAAAATTCATACACTATGTGGTCCTTAACTAATGTATTTAATAACTTATTATTGTAATTAATAACTAGCTAAGCATCAAATAACTTATTTTCTTTTTCTTGGTAAAATGGGAAGAAAGTGGTTCAGGTGATTTTACACTCATCCTTGTGAACACTTCACAGAAACAACATATTTCTTATCCAATCTTTTTTCTTCAAGCAGAAGTTTATACAGTACAGCAAAAAAGAAAATTTTAACAATAGCATAGTCTCCATGGAAGTCTTTAGATACAAAACAGTATGTTTTTCATCCAGTGGCAGCATAGCTACTTATTTTCATACAGGATCTTTCGTTCTTCTTAAAGATAGCTTAAATGTGAGATTGCGACTAAAAGGTACTGGTCAAGAGTTTAAAATATAAAATACATCATAAAAAAGGTTTTCTACACCTTAGTATATATCTCACCAATTAACAGCCTAATCACCATGTTTGTCCAAAGTTGTCATGTGTAACATAGAGATACAATACATAAGAATACATATTTATAAATCATAAACTCAACTATGGAATCTCTAAGAGTACCATGAACACGAGAACTAACTGCACGTGTTGGAAGGAATTTTGTCATAACTTATGCATGGGTCCAAATAGCAGGGAAGCAACCAACACATTTTTTAGCTAACTGAACCCATCTAATAAATATACTACATGAAAAAAAAAAATCTCAGTATGTAATATAAGACTCTCCCAAAATAATACGATTTGAGAGCAAGGCTATTCCACGGGAAGAACAAGACCACCTGAAGATAAGTTACATTAGAATATAAACCAAGACCATAGTTCTGTTATGGAGAAAAAAAACCAAAACCAACAACAACAACTAAAAAAAAACCAAACTCACAAAAACAAACAAACAAACCCAACAATTTGAGACAAACCAGGGAAAAACCCATTACAAGTAAATGTCCCTCCGCTCGCCGTCCTGTCAGACCAGTTCCTCCCGGTCAGGCTAGCTTAAGGGCTCACCACTCCCTCTACAGCCCCTCAGGCGGCTCCTAGGGAAACCTTTTCTTTCCCCTCACCTGAACACCAAGACAGAGCCGCCATCTTCAGCTCTGGAAGCTCTTGTAACAGAAACCGCGGGAAGACTGAGGCAATACCACAGCTGACGAGCTCCAGCCTCACGGACCCCGGCGCCGGATTCGGCCCGGCGGCCCCGAGGACGAGCCCCGAGGACGAGCCCCGAGGACGAGCCCCGAGGACGGCGCCTCAGCGCGGACCGCCGCTGCACGTGCCCCCGCCGCCTCCTTCTGGAAGGTTCCCGGGCGCGGGCGGGGCTGCCGGGTCCTCTCAGCGGCTGCTGCCGCCTCCTCCTGCCTCAGGCGGTTCCCGCCGCCATCTCTCGACCGGGGGTTCTCCCCCCCCGCGTCGCCTGACAAGGCAGCCCGTCAGGTACCATTGCCTAACGAACATGAATGAAGGGTAAATAGCAGAGGTAATGGGTAGAAGCTGCGGCACAGGTGTGTGTATTGTCTTTCGCGTCAGGTATGCAGATGAAGAAAACCGGGGCAAAAAGAGGGTGTGATTTACTGTGAACTTTTACACGAGTAAGCACTTAAGAATTCTCTGCAAGTTCTGGCCCGAGTTACCACAGGCTGGTCTACGTAACGGCGGGTGTCTCGCAGGGTCGGCTGGAGAGGTTGTTCTGTGCTGCCTTTCCCAGAGCCACTTCAGTGCAGCGCTGCTGGTACAGGCTTTCAGTGGTACGAGGGAAAAAAATCCCTGTATTTAGAGTCTATAAAGCACTTTGGGGATCACTCAAAGTGAAAGGTGCTGTATACATAAAAGGTGTTAGCAACAGCAGCTGCGGATAGTGTGGCTTTAGAAAAAATGCTCTCTGAGGGACAAGTGAATCACCCTTTTTCCTCTACTAACTACAGGAAATAAACATACATAAAAGAAAATGAAAAGCAGTTTGATAAAGGATTTCTTGCGATTTATTAAGTGGGAGACCAAAAGCATCAGAGCTTGATCACAGCTGGTTATAGTTAAAAGGATTAAGATCAAGCCCTACTAATTCATATCTTACATTATTAAAAGCATACATTTCTCTTTTACGATATTATAATATAGATAAATTTGTATTTAAAATTCAATCAAATTCAGTAATATAATTTGATCATTTCCTTGTGACACAACTCTGTCTTTAATTACCTGTTGTTCTTCGAGGAGTCCTAAGGAGGAATTCTGTCCTTACTACATTTGTAGCTTGAAATGACCTTTGCTTCAATATGTTGATACGGTGCAAGTAATTAAGGATAGTAATAACAATAATAATTATTTTATACTGTGCTTTCTGAAAAAAAAAATTCACATTATTTGATGTAACTTTCAAACAGAAGAAATATAGCTAATTTTGCAAAGATTGCAACTAAATTTAACTTAATCCTTTATATACTAATGGAGTAGGACTGAACTTTCATTAACTTAATATTAGCATATGCATGACTATTAAAGATATACCAACTTTTGAAAGGTGAAATAATGTAAATTTTAAAGAAATTTCTCTTACTAGTAAAAAGTATCATACCTTATTGATATATAAGAAAAATACTTCTTTAATTCTATAGTTTATATAGACAAAAATGTAGAGTATTTTTCTCTGTTATTTTAAAAAACAAAACAAAACAACACTGGAATCATCTAACTGTTCTGGTAAAATACTTTCTAGTGCATAGCACCTCCCTTCCTGACATATCCCCAAAGTGCTGTAGAGATTGCAAACACATGGATTGCTTCTCAAAGCACTGAAATTCTGTGCCAGGAGCACTACACTAAAGTGATTCTGGAAAGGGGATTGAAAACTAAATTATCCAGTGGAAATGATGGAGCATAGCTGTTTAAACTCAGGAGAAAGCAGCTGCCAAAAATCAGTTGGACTACTTGTACAAAAAATACTCAGTAAATTGGAGAAAACAGAATTATAGGGATACTTTAAAATGTGTTACAGCAGTTTGATGTGCAGGGCTTGATTCAGTACTTTAAATTTTGTTTTACCTGTATAGTAAATATGGTTTAAAAAGTGGAGGATCTGGTCAACAATTTTATATTAAATTGATTCAAAGCCCACTGAAATCCGTGGCATCTTCTGTAGGGTTTACAAAATTTGCTGGAACTATTCTGGAAATTGAATGCCTTAAGTTAAGGGTAAAGTGGGAGAGCCTACATATCTCAACAACACAACTTTATTAAATATTTGCATAGACTGTTATGTGTCAGCATTGAATACTTAATTTTAGATTTTATTACATATGTTAGGGTGGATCAAAACAAGCTATGCTTTTGGCTGAAGCCTGCCATGGTAAAGCTCATGTTTAGCAGAATCTCAGGAAACTTGATTTTTAAAGTTTTGCCTAGATCCATAAACTTTATGAAGATACTATAGCTCCTTCATAGACTGTACTCAAATAATGGAAAATGTGTCGTTTGCATTTCTTCACTGCATCCTCACTGAAACCTGCCAACAATTAGGATGAAATAAAAGGGGGTTTGTAATGTGGACAAAATATTTCTAGCTAGAAATCTGCGTGTCCATTGACTTGGTGTGTCAGCCTACTGTCAATGATGTCCAGACACAAGTGATGTGGCTAGATAGACTCAGGCTTGTAATGTAGAACAGAAAACTTTGGGATATTATTTCCCATCCATTCTCCTTCTTCTGACATAGTGCAAGAGGATGAACAGCTTCAAAAGGTTTTTAATAGGAGGGGGAAGTCATAACTACATTAATAATGAGAACTGTGTACATCTGTGTATCAGAGTCCTGTAGGACACTGATATTCATGAAAAAGCTTTTAAAAATCATATTGAAGCGCATTTTCTTACACAATATCATGGGCCCATGATGCATTTTATCATTACTGGTACAGTGCACAGAACATTTTTGAAGAAAATGGAATATTAGTTCTTGAAAGTAGGAATTAAATGAGGAAAAATCTTAAAGGAATAATGTGAACAATGATTAGATTAACGTTTCAAATAGATGTATATTCTTCTTCCTCTGTTTTGTATAAAAGTCATGTCCCTACTCCACAAACCCAAGTGAAAAACCTAATTTTGCATATAAATGGAGTGACTTCACCACTTGATAACAGCTTATTATTTAAATGTAAGAAAGACAGAAAAGAGCACCAAAAAATACCACAAAACACATACTAGCCTATTAGCTGAAGTAATCACAACACAGAGACTCTTTGAATAACATGGGACTGTATTAAATACGGTGTCATTTGTAAGTTTTATCATGCTTCACATTTTGGTGACTTTGCCTGTTTCAGTCAACTAGAAATGACCAAAGGCTTTTTGGTTATTTCTGGAAATTAGATGTTTGTATTAGGGTTGTAATAGAAATGTCATGAAAACACATCAGATAGACTGTTGCTTTACATGAGCTAATTATGCCTCCAAATCCAAGACCTACCAAGAAAATGGATGTTTTGCTTTAAATGTAGAAGTTGTTTTGAATGACTTAAGCAAGATCACTGCAAGTGACACAAGGACGTAATTGTATGTTGCATCACAAGATAGAACAACAACAGGGATAAGATTAACTGTTCCATCAATTATTGGTATAAGAAGTAGAAATATTGATTTGTGATTAAATTAATAGAGAAAATAATAACGTTTCAAATCTTTAACCTCTGACAATGTAACTGTCAGTCAGAACTCCTAATAATTTCCAGTAAAATAGATGCTCAGAACTTAAAAAATTCAAACCCTGAGCGTTTAGTAAAGAAAACTTGGGTGTTCTTGTTACTAAAATCTATCAGAATTCCAGTGTTGCATTATATGTGATATGTATTAAGTGCACTAGATCAAATTTCCCAAAGAAAATTATCTATTCTGGTATAGGAACTGGAAGTATTAAAGCATTGTGGTATTGAAAAGTAGCCACAATTTCTGTTGTGACATAATCATAAGGAACAAAATATCGGAAGTTTTAACAGGATTACTGGAATAGTTTCCTGGAACTTAATGCTGTTAGTCCCATGTATACTGTAAAGTATTAGGAGATATTTTGAATTTTTTCAAACATGCCAGTATATAAAAAGAGTGTGATATGGTGTCTTAAGTTTGCAGGTCTATTTGCCTAATAAAATTCCTCTGTATTTTATGTGACGCAGCACATTACACCTATATTCCGATATCCAGAGATGATGAATTCCTCGAGGCAGTCTAATGTCTCACAGTGATGTTTCTCTATGAGTCAGTTGAAGCGGGTATATCATCAGTAGTTCATTCACTACTGCTACTACCAGCATTAGTGATGGGATTTTTTTTTTTATTGTGTGCCACGTATCACAGATTTTTGTCTTTTTTTGACAGAGTTTGAGGAGGCATATTATTCCTCAGTGCATAGCGCGGATGGATGCTGCACTGTTTTAAATGGGAGAATCATTCTCTGTAACCTGAGGGATATTGCCAAGTCTGATTTCTCTAAAATCAATTCAACAGATTCATGCTCAGACTTGGCTGGAATATGGAGGCATACACATTTGATCAAATCACAAAAATACAAGTTCTTGTCATTCCTATTCTATTGGGATGCAATGTTTTCTTGTAGGGAAAAAAAAAAATAATTAGACGTTTTCATGGAACACACTATATTCTGCCATATATTTGCTGGTGTGTTCTACTCTTACTCAGATTACAGCACACAAATATCATGTTGAAATATCTTTTCTGTCCTAGAAAAATAGAATCAGTCATGTAAATCCATTGTTTAAATTCATATGATTTCAGGACAAAACAAAACAAGTAATTACACTAGCCACACAATGCCCTTTCTTATACAATTAGAAATCAGTGCAATGGAGCTTTCTGGGTTTTGTTCATTTATTTGTTTTATAACAGAGACATTAGGGGAATTCAGTTGAAAAATATCTGCAAGATGAATTTCCAAGCTGATGACCAAAATAGTGTTGCCTGGAATGCAGATTATGTTCCGTTCCTTGGTTCAAATACATAGTTCTCACATGGTCTCTGCAGAACGGTAAAAGCTTTGCACTCTCCTTGACTGCTACTATTTTAGAGTTCTATCAATGATAGATAAAATAATCATTAGCATTTCAGCCATCTCATTAGTCTTGCATTTGACCTGAAATTAAGGAGGTGAATAATCATATCGAAATAAATCTGTGGTTAATTATTTAGCCATTCAATTGAACAGTAAAACTATTTTTAATGAAGGCTTGCTATTGAATTGATTATTTTGTTACAATTTAAATAAATAAAATTGATACTTTTTTTTAACTCAGTGTCCAAAAGCTGAAACTGAACACCACTTTAAGTCACCACGTATCTCCTACTGACACTAACAAGAGTCACAGACCAACAAATGAAAACATCAAAATTACTGAAAAATGTAGTTTGTCATGGTTTGTTCTAGGACAGGACTAGAACAAAGAACACAGGTCATGTCTGGTCTTCATCTTCAGTTACTAAAAAACAAACCAAAATGAAAAAAAGATCAAGGTGTTGCTTTGCCTACTATTCTTAATTGTTTTCTATAGATTGCCATCTGAGATCAGACTGAGTGTATGTGTACAACTAAATCCCAAAACATTAGCTGTTACATTTGCTCCTTAGAAACAATAAATACTACTGACCCTTTTCATGTTTCTGAGTGTAATACAATAATCCATTAGGTTTCTAAAACAAATGCTACTACTACATTGTACTTGGCAGTTTTTAACTTCCCTCAAGAGAACTAAGAGCTTATGATTTAGAGAATATACAGGTTAGTATCCCGCCTTCCAGTGGGAAACTTTGATCTTTTATGGTAGTGGGAAGGAAAAAAGACACACATATAGCTATATAGTTTTTTTATGCCAGCACTGTTAAGACATTGCTGGGTAGGAGAAGAATGTTTTCACTATAAGTATGAATGAGTTACTGGTCTTCCTTAAGCAAACATACAGAGAGGAACTAAATATTGTCTGCAAGACAAGAACAAAATAATTGTGTGCTAAGTTGGATTTAGGTAGGTTGTACTATCTGCAGATTTCCATGCATATGTTACTTTGCATCAGATAGTTTAAATACTTCATCCTCTTTTAGAAATTAAAGATGCATTTTTATTTACTTATTTTTCACTCAGTGCTTCTTCATATTGTCTTTATGTAAGTCTTTATTACTATGTTTTAGCAAGCAGGCCACCTAGTGCCTAACGATAACAAGTACTCTATAATGACCTTAAGTGTTCTGCAAGAATTAACAGTACACTTAGTCAATTGGATATCAAAATCATGTTGCCATATTACAACTCTGCAAAAAGAATAGAGAAGTAGGTTTCCCCCACAACCACCCTAGAGCAGGATTGTGAGTTTCCTGTAAAAATTTTAAATATGGAATAGATACGCACCTTTTTCTTGTTAAGAAAGATAGATTTATTTTCTTTAAAAGTTAATTTTGTAAGTAATCAAGCTACTTATAAGATTTCAATTATTTCCATCCATTACTGAAAAAATAAATGCCAGTCTTTTTCTACAAGTAAGATTTCCCATTATTCTTGGACACATGTAATTTCTAATTTAATCTTATAAAATGAAGAATAATGTAGTATTTTAATAGTGTGAATGACATATCTAGCAGTACCGTTGCAAGGGGTATTTCTTCCTAATTTCATTTGTGTCAGTATTTTAGAGTCCAATTCAGCTTCTTTTAAGATTGTTGGCAAAGTTTCCATA
The DNA here is from genome assembly GCF_964188355.1 of Buteo buteo. NCBI lineage: Eukaryota > Metazoa > Chordata > Aves > Accipitriformes > Accipitridae > Buteo > Buteo buteo. The sequence continues at coordinate 20,508,344 of NC_134192.1, forward strand.
AACATCAAGAGATACAGTGCCTAATAAGCTTTCTGTTTCATCTGGGCGATATACTGCTTTCCTGTATACTGGAATGAAAATTCAATAATCTCAAGAACCAGCCAATAGTGCCTCAAAGTAAAAAAGACTACTTCTTTCTTTACTCAATTTTAGATTACCTTTAGTGCTTTCCTTGGAATAGTGAGCCTGTGGAAAGGCTATGTTCAAAGTTACCAGAAGATACTGAAAATATTTTCTTACCCGGATTCTACAGACTAATTTTCAAATATCCTAATTTGACATGTCTTCGTGAAAGTCAGTCAGATCACAAATGGTTTAGTCAGAACCAATGCTTTAGTCCTCCTGAACCTCAGTGGAACTTAGGTTCCCACAGCATCAGGAAATGTATATCCACTGCTGGATATGTGATCCAGTGCTTTTAAAATCCAAGTTAAATATTTTTTTCAAAAACCTATTTACTCTGGAAGGCATAATACCCTCAATCTTCTGGTTCAATTTGTAAACTTTTTTAGGACTCGCATGTGTATATAGATGTGTGTATATATACACTGCTTATATGGAAAAGAAATATGGAAAAGCAATAAGTGAAATAAACTTCTTTGGAGCATTAAAGCAGAGTTTAAGAGAACATGTCCACCACTTACAAATCTACCTCAAGGGAATAGTTAGACATTTTCTTTCCCCAAGATACTGAAGATTCTGTAGGTGGCTGTGGCCCTATGTGTCCAATACTATCTAACACCATTTAGATTGCACCGCATTTACTACTGACGAGATTTACTTTGATTGGCATTTATATTTACAAAAAACACCTCAAAACACTCCAAGGTGTTAGACCTGCCTAGAACAGGAAGTAAATTCTGAATGTGTTTGAAAGAAAAGAATCTTTCCTTCTGTGGTAAATGAAAGCTCCCATTTGCCGAATTTCAAATCTAAAATTTAGATTCACAACAATAAAATTCCCCTGCACCGTTTTGTGAGCTTTTTGGAGTTTCACAGGGAGAAGGAATTATTCTTTCTGAAACATTATATTCTTATTACCCATCTCTTGATATATAGTAGTCATGTATTGGAAGGATAAAGGATGCCCATCCAAAAAAAAAAAAAAAAAAATTGAACCATTATTTAGTCTGTGCCCCAAAGAATCTGGGGCTGTATGATAGAGCCAGTAATGTCTGGGATAATTAAAAACAGAGTACATGAACCAGATCATGACATGACCATGTATCTCTCCCATGATGGATTTTTAGTTGGATATGAATGTTACAATATATGAAATTAAAATTTATCAAAACAGTACAATCTAATACCAACAAGTTGGGGTGAGATAGTATTCCCAGAACTAAGAATCATGGGCTAAGTTGGTCTCTAATGGGGATACAGTGGACAATATCATAATATAAGGATTAATTTTCAGGTTTGCTGGGGCTCCTGAAGCTGACAGAATTTTCACTTTTTCCAGACTTGAGGAATCAATTATGAAGCAGGATCCAAAAAGTGAAAACATCAATAATGGCTGTACTACCAATGCTGCTTGTCCTTTGCTGCCGAGCAGTTTTCCTTCTTTCAGAGTGACAACTGTAAAAGAACTTAATCTACATGTTAGAGTAGAGGACCTGTTGTCATCAGTGTGTAACATCCCTGGGGTGACAGGTTCTCTCATTCCTCTGAGTGTTCATGCATATTGACAAGGATGCTGCCTGCCAAAAATGACAATACAAGTACAGTATTTCTTTAGCTGTATCTCGCCTTCTAGACTGCTACATGCCACAGGATAGTCTGCTAACCCAGACTCTTTTTCACAAGTAGATCCTACACCAGCTGTGTTCTTTGAGGTCCTTAAGAACCAGGGTCCTTCCCAGGAAAACTAATTTTTTTTTCTGATACGAGTGAAGGGACTTCAAGGGAGTGAAGTCATGCATAACAAGGCTTGGCCTATTATAAGGCTAATCTATAAGGCTCTGTATTTATTCTTTCTATCCTCAGCATAAGACCAGATTAGAAATAGCAACAAAAGATTTTGGTTTCCTGATGGACTGAAGTAGGCTGGAGGGACAATGGAATTGGCCATTGCAATTTCAACATTGGCATCTATTCTAAGCTTGAGTACCATACACTGCTGCAAGCAGAGTGTAAAAATGACAGCATATCTATGTATCAAATCTAGTCCTGCAGTAGAAACACTGGTATTATTTGCAAAGTGGTTAATCATTTATAATTCTTCTATTTGAGGAAATGGCCAATAGTATTAGCCATGCAAGCCTCTGTGGGCTAATGTAATTAGTCTTACGCATTTTAAGACCAGATAGAATGGTATTAGAGAGAATGGAGGACTATTTTAATTGGATGATGGCAAAATCCCTCTAAGCACTATGGCAGTCTCCTGTGTTCAAAATCCTTTAAAAAGTTCACAGATTCCAATTGTTTTCTGCAGTAGCAGTATTTCTATCTAAATTATATTAAACGTGTCAGCTCATTTCCAGAGTAAAAATGATAAAAGCACATTCAACTTCTGCAAAGCTGATCACTTTAAAGAAAAATATAAGATAATTAAAAGCTGTTACAACTGACAATACAACACTGCAGCTTCAAAATTCTCCCCTAATTACAGCTGCTAACTTTTAATAGCAACTGTAACAGTGAGTCAGATTTGGCATTACAATAGCATCCCAACCTCTTCTTTGGGAGAAAGGCTCTTGGGAAAATACAATCACCAGGTAAGCATATCCAGCCAAGACCACTGCAGGTTTTGAAAAGCCAGTGATTGCTTTCATTTTTATTCTTGTTGAAAAATCTAGATTAGTTCCCCTTTGTTTGAATGCAGTCTTTTTAACAAGGTCAAATGTAACCAGGTAGAGCTGATTCCCTGAAAACATAAATGGGCCTTAAAGGGAGTGGGCACTGCTCCTTGAAAAGACCTTCTTCTATAGGTAATTTCTGAGCCAAGCATAGGGCTGATATAAATAGCTGTATACCATTCCTGTTCTTGTAAAGTATTTGCATAACAGGATAGAGGAAGGGCATTCTGAAGCATACTGTACTTCTTGGTTTGGTATTAATTAACCTTTTCTTAGTTTGGTATTAATGTGTTATAGAAGGCAGAGAAATTCTGAAACTGCCATAACTTAAAAGCAGTGGATGTTTTTGCCCTCCAAGAATATAGTGTCTCCATTATCTTTAACAGGGATTAAAGGGGGGAAGAAACTGAAAATTAGAGCCAGTTAGGCAGTTAGGTTTTTTTTTCTCAGCTGTACAAGAGGAGCTGTTGACTCCTGATCTTCCAGTCAGCCTGACTGAAGATTGGGCCAGCATGTGTCTCCTTTAAGCTTGTGCAATTGGCATTTCTTTCTACAAAAGGAGGATACAAAAGCGGAAAGGTCTGAATTCCTTATCAGCATAAACTGAGAAAATTCGCATGATGGATACTTTGTCCAGAGACTGGGAAGACTTTATAGGTCCTGTGCTTTATATGTTACCTGCAGCTTTCAAGTCTTAAGGCTACACATCTTTATCCTCTAAGGTTACTTACTAACCCTCATGTGAATTTAGGGGTATGTACTGTATCTGACAACCCTTAAACCAAAGTCTTTTTAAGCCAAATCAGTTTCAGTGATTTTTATCCGTCACTGAGAATTTGCTTATATGGAGAATTAGTTCCATCAGATTGTATTGGTGATTCAGTGCACGGAGAAATTGCAAAATATCTTATGAAAAAGAAAACACACAAAATTTAATCACTGGTCTACTGTACCAAAATGAATGCTAAGATCAATACAGTGTTAGAATAAAAACTGAAACAAATTCTTTTCTCAGATAGTCAGCAGTTTAGGTTTGTCAAATTAATGGGCAATTCTTTGTAGACTTCATGGCTTATGCTGTCTGTTTCTCGCATTAAACAAAATTACTATTAAATAATTCTTTCTGAGGAAATCTTTTGGCTTAAAGCTAATGTCAACATTCAGGTATGGAAGATTTATTTCTGTTGAGTTTGACCTGCTACACATCCAAGCAGAAGGAAGAGGAACATAATGCTCACGTTTTCTGTGTCTAAAGTATCTTCTGATTTGTGGTATTTCTTAATTCCCAAAGAGTGATACACAACCTATTTTGAGAAAGGGTGGAACAGAACAGTGAGAAAATATAGAGTGTTGACTTACCATCCCTTAATAAAAATATTCCTTAAGATCCAGCTACTTGTAAAATCCATATCTATGTCACTGAATAGCTACTAAGAGCTGCCCCCAGGACAGTTTTGAAAGGAACCACCATCCTGTTCCTATAGTAGGACATCAAGACATCAGTTAGATATCATGTATCACAAGGGTCTGATCCAAGGGTCTGCAACAAGGCAGTTTCTGTGCAGCCATCTTGCGACATTTCTCATTACATTATAATTATTTTAAAATATGCGGCCATCATGGAATGAACTATGTAAAGCAATTAAAACAGACCATACATTGTTGCCGTCTCCTATGAAATTTTCAGAGGACTTAAATGTGAAACTCTTTCAAGGCTACTCTTGGCCTGACTATACCCTATATAGATCTCACTTATCTCCCTGTCTAATTGGGTAGTAATCAGCTATCCCAAACCTATGACATTCACTCCAAAGTGATCATGGGGAGGAAAAACATTGTCAGTGTTGTTTCAGGTCTCATCTAGTTTTAAAAGTAATTGAAGAGGAACATTTCATTCCATTTAAAGTATCCCAAGAGTAGAAGTTAGTGGAAAAGAACTTCTAAGAGCAAATGAGCAAGGTTCTAAAAGAAAAATACCCAAGGGATCATATCTCAGACACAAATATTTTTTTAAATTACAGGTGCTCATAATTACTTGTAAGGGAGAAAACTAATTATGGCAGTCTTCAGGGAGCTTAAACATGGTAAATACTGAGAGAAAGCAGCCTGGGTTTTTGAAAGCTATTTGTATACATTGCTTACACTTTCAGTCCTTGCCGGTATGTAAGCGTGTCTCTTTTCTTTTTTTTCTTTTTTTTTATTTTGTTGTTACACATAAATATTTTTATTTATGTTAAATAATGAGAAATAAACCTCAGTTCTTTCTGAATTTCCTGCTTTTAAAGTTTTAAAAGGTTTTATTATAAACAGAGAATATTCCCGTGCTTTCTAAATGAACGCATGAAGTCTTGTGTTCATCAACAAAAAAAGCTGTCTGAATGTATTCTGTATTGCCAGTATATATTTAAGCCATGGTAGGAAAATATAATTTATTTATTTATTTAATGTAATTGAATGTGTTCTTGTACTGAGACAAATAATAAAGATTGAAATATTTTTCATATATAACTATGGAAAATTGCTGTTGTACTAGAACACACCATATGATAACAGATACAGCTGTGGCTTAAAAGATCACATTCAAACATTTAGAACAGCTAAATATGTTTTGAATAAGGCTTTTGCGTATGTCCTAGCCACTGGTATCTTCTATATATGATGTATTGAATCATTGTTCAGACTCAAATTACCACAACCCCAAAGAAAATGTGTACAAGCTACAAGCCGTGTGTCCCTTTCTACATGTCAACTATGTTGGCAAAATAAGGAGCAGAGAAGAAAAAACTCAGTTTTATTTTATATTACTTAGCTAGTAGATTACTACTGCATGTCTTGATTCATCCATAAGTTCCAGAGTTAATCACAATAAATTAGAATTAAGTATGCTTTTTACACAATAAACTATGACTACTCAGCACTGTGGTTTATCATATATGGTTTCCAGTTGCATGTCATTCAGACAGGATGCTATGAGCTTTAAAAATCTCCTCTTCCACTGACTTGAATAAAACAGAAAGGATGGAAAAACTGAATGAAAGAAAATAAACATTTTTCCTGTTAGAGAAAAATAGCATCCCCCTTCTTCCAATATTCATCCTGGTTTTTATACAAATATATTTTAAATAAACCAAACCAAAGCCTACCTCAGTATAATCCCAATAAAGCCAATGGCATAGAGATACAATTAATTTTAAAGAATAGTACAGCCATGTACTGTATTATTTTGATTTGTATTGACCTTCCATTGACTTGGACAAGACTTCCATCGCCCTGGTTCGACTGGAGTCAATGTTAATTTTGACATTGTAAGAGATTCCCTGTTACAATATTTCTGATCTTGTACCAGTCCAAAATATTTGCATAGCAAAAATTCTGTTGTATAAAAGGCATAAATCGTCTCTAATATTATGGCATTACAAATGTTGTCCCCTGTATGTTAACTTTGATGACAATGAGTAACTCTACTTGCTGTAGTGATTACTCATGGACTCAGTATATGTGTTACATGGCTTTAAAACACAGCACTTTGGAAGTGAAATTCCATGAGTGAACAATTTATGATCTTTTTCGTTACCAGCTTTTTCCTTGGTACAGCTAATTAAGTGATTGGTTAGGTCTAATATTCTTTTTTGTATACTTTCCACTTAGATCTAGATTTGTTTGAATTTGTAACAAGCAGCCTCATTATCTATTCCACCTAGGTCCCAGTGACAAATTCTGAAATGATCAATCAGTAATTAATTACCAGAAGATAGCTACACCTCACTGAATATGGTAAAATGTGTCTAGTTGCACGAGTATGTTAATTAAGAGATTCCTGTATATTATTTGATGCATTATAGCAGTCTAGAAGTGATTTTCAATCAAGATCCTGAGGGGACAAAGGCAGGCAAGTAGCAGAGTACAGACCCCAGACTTTAAGAGGACAGACTTCAGTTTAGGCAGGGATTTCTTTAGGGTGGGTGAGATCCTGTGTGAGGCAGCTCTGAAAGGAAAAGGAGCTCAAGAGAGCTGGCAGACCTTTAAGGGCAACCTTCTGCAAGCAGAACACTCCATTCTGATAACCCAGGAAAATAAGCAGACATACCAGGAGACCTGCTTGGTTTCACAGGGAACTCATGACTAAGCTCCAGTACAGAAAGGACATACACAGGACATGAAAGTGAAGACAGAAATAAAAACTTTGCCTCTCTGCCTCCATCTTTAGGGAAAAGGTCTTTGTGCCTAAAGACACAAGGTTCAAGGAGGAAAGGAACTACCGGCATGTAAAAAATCCCACGAGGAAGAAGCCTTTACTGAGGTGCACAGTGAGAGAACAAGAGCCAGGCTCATAAACTGAAATGGGGAAGGTTCTGACTGGATATTATGACCAAAAAAAAGCTCTTGGGATAATTAAGCATTGGAGCAGGTTGCCCAGAGAGGTTGTGGAATCTCTCTTTGTGAAGGTTAAGACTTGACTGGACAAAGCCTAAAGCAACCAGATCTGAATTCAGTGCTGACATTGCTCTGAGTAGGAGGAGATTGGACTAGAAACTCCCAAGGTTCCTTCCTACGTGAATTATTCTATGATTCTATAAAAATTTAATCACGAGGATAAGAAACAGGTGTAAGTATGAGCTTGATTTGTGGAATGCAGTACTTTCATTTCTTTAATCTTGTGCCAGGGTAAAGATATAAAAAACCCCTTCACAGCTATTACATTTGTGTCAGGTCAAGAAGTCTGTGTCAATTTTTTAATATCAGCCAAAGATTACCAAAGACAAAAACTTGATGAGCATTTTGCATAATTGAAAAGGAAAAAAATTGTTCTTCAGAACTATTTTAAATAATTCTTCACAGTACCAGGCTTGTTGGGCATATTTTTCCTTTCTGCTAATGAAAATGATTTGAACCATGAAAAGAGGTTCACCTTAATGCCAAATACTGATTCAAGGGAAAAAAAGGAAGTATTCTGTATGTATTACAGATTCATTAAACTATTCAGCACCCCTTGAAAACTGGAAAATTTCCTAGCAAATGGAAAAAAAAAATTCTCACATGACATAAATAGCACTTAATACCATAGTGAAGCACACCATTTTACGTTCAGGAACAATCTTTCAGTTCCGTTATGACAGTATGTGTTTTCATTGAGAGAAAGTATTCATCCTCACCATCAACTAAGTTAATGGCTGCATAAAACAAATACTTTCCACATCTTCCAGATTTAAAAATGACTGATTCAAAGCCAGAATTCACAGAACTGTTTTATATGAATTTCTGCTTTCTCTGATGCAAATATATATCAATTCCCTAGCCTTATTACTAGTTCTTTGAGGAATATTTATATGAACCCTCAAAAACAATGAAAATTTCCAGCTGTTATGGCTGTGCAGCTTACATGCTACAGGGCTTGCAGACATACAGCTAGAGGACTCTGTTATGTCCAGCTGATTACTGTCACTGCTGTTCCATAATGATAATCTTAAGAAATCATATTTGTGTTCTGTGTATCTGAAAAACTTAAAGTTTTTCCATTGAGGAATGACAAAATCATTGTACAAAGAAACTGTAACAAAGTGGAATAAGTATATCGTCTTTAAAGATGGAATTAAATATGGATCAGGCACAAGTATCTGGTTTCCAAAAAAATCTCTCAAATCATGAGCAGTGTTCTAAGTAGTGATAAATTCAGATTTATTTTTAAAGTTGTATTTGTGTAGTCATGAACATTTTATAGTTTCCCTTGATAAATGGATTACCATCCCACAATTTCTCAGAAATGTTAGTTAATTTAGTTTGTTAAAAGATTAAATGTGGTAGATAACTGAAATTGATACACGATTTGTCCAAATATAATTCCAAAGAAAACAAAACAAAAATATTTTAAATGCATTTCAACTTCATGGCTACAAACTTTTTAAATGGATGGAATATATAAAGGATGCCATATCTCTAGTCAGAAGTTAGAAATACCTCCGAAAAATTCCTTGTGCTACAGAATGAAGAAAGGAGACAGAAAATACATTTTTCCCCCAAACTTATCAGAAATTATAGCCAGTAGGCGGTTGTGCTTTAACTTTAAAAAACACGCCTGAACTTTATGACTTTCTGCCTTTACCTTCCAGCAAGGTTTATTTTTGGTTCCTTTCCAGCTGAAAAATGGACTATGAGATTCTCTTCAGGTTTAAAATAATTAGTAAACCCTTAGAATACTCATTATAAATAGATCAAAGCTTCAACCGAACTTCAATACAAAGGCAAGCCTTTTAGATCAAACTTGAACTACCACCCATCCCACATATGTCCTGCTGATATCTTACTTTGGGTTCTGTTAAATTATTAACACCAAAATACTGAATAATTCATTATTTAAAGAAAAATAATAAGAAACTTCATTTATACAACTTTTATACCAATTACGTTTTCTCTTTTCTTCTTTCCTTTTTAATCTGGAGTGCTTTTTTGCTGTAAATTTAATGGCTCGATCCCTCATTTATAGGTGAAACAAAACTAAAGGTAATTAGGAAGTCAAGAAAATGCAAGCAGGAGGCATTAGGCATTAATTGAAAAGGTAAAAATAAAGATGTTTGTAGTGATCACACTCTTTTACTCTGCCAACAAGTACCTAGAATTCTTGACGACACTCCTAGATGTCCACTTGCCAGGGCAATTCAGAATTAATTTAATCAGGTCTACTAACGTGTCACGTAAGAGTAACAGACAAAAGTGCCCCTAGATGTTATTGTTACCTACAATATCCAGTTGGATCTGAACAATAATATAAAAGAAGCTATACTAGGAATCTGAATTCTGGAAAGAACTATATAGCTTTTTATGTATCAGAAGGTTCTCTTCTGTGCAGAGTCTGTAGTTTGTCTGAATGGAAAAGAGTCAGTAACAACTGTACGTAAAATATTTTGCCAAACAATTTCAAAAATACATCAAGGCTGAATATAGCACAAAGAATGCAAAAGTAGCAAAATATTTGAATCTCTGTGCCTTTAAAATTTATGAAAAATATGTGATATCTGAAGCATGATATTTAATGAAAACTAGCTTAAATTGATAAAAATAATAGCAAAAAGGTAGTGTTATCAGTCAGCTGGCAACTGCAATTGATGGCACATTCCTTCATGATCTCTTTACCAGAAACATTTCAGTATTCACACAGGTACACTCACCCTGCCTTATGTCTGGCTTCTGTGCTTAGGACTTATAAATCAGAGCAACCCCTTTGATATGAAAGTAACAAACACATTTAACAAGTTCATAAAAGAAAATGCCCTTTCACAAGGCATCAGTTCAAATTATCACCATATGTCAAAAAATAGGATCACTCTGCATAAAAATGACTGCACTGCAAGTGCCTCATCCTTTACCCACAAAAATAGTGTGTTGAATCACTGGTACTACAAGGTGGACCGTAAATTCACACATTTTCTAAAAAATTCTGTGAATTTATTGGGTAGGTTTCAGGCAATTTCTGACTTGTGTATTGCCAATGTGAAAGTAGCCAGTAAAACCCAAGTCCTGTTTTGCCAATATTTTCTTTGGACTTGGAGATATCTATAGGTAGAAAGGGCAGATTTTGCACTAAAATGCAATATCATCTTCCAGATTATTTTTTTTCTGATAGTTTTTTTTTCCTTTCCAAATTGCTAAGGATGTAATAATACAGAATAATGAAACTCATAGTAATTCTTTTCATGTCAGGACAAGAAAAAGCACAGAAAGCACATATCTATTTTCACTTCCTGCCTGTTATCTGGGAATAAAATTATTCATTACACTCACTTTATATTCCTAGATTCTTCAGGCCAGAATCATGTATATATGTTTGTACATCACCTTCAGCAATCAATCTTGATGAGAACTTTTCAATTCTCTATAATATAAATTCTAAACATCAAACAAGTTTCATTTCCAAACGTCTTATTTAACTCCAGTATTATTTATGTCAGAGAGAATATTTGCTATGCAGAGAGTCATTACTATCAGAAATAAATAAATAAATATAATTAAAATAATTTAAAAATAAAATACAGGTTATAGATTTGTCTAAAAAAAGAAAATTTTAGAAATATTTCTTTCCTCCTCATTTATTGTTTTTTGTAGTTCCTAAAGAAATGTTTACAGTGACTCCACAGGACTGAAAACTTAAAAATAATATGAACAGAAGAACATGCAGCGAACAACATAGATTCTTCTAATTCTCCCAGAGAAAAAAATACAGCCATTCATGTTCCAGAACTATAGTCTCAGTAACTGTTTCTCAGTATTCTTCCGGTTTTATTCCTTCTACACTTGCTTGTATTCACCATATAGATTTAAACAGCTGCGCCGTGTATAGTGCACAGTATATTACTGTATAGCAGCTCAGACTAAATAAGCAGATCTTTCTTTGAGCTTTTCTTCACCACCAGACTAAGATGCCTCTATTAATTCAAGTCCTCTGGTATAATGTATCTGGCAAAATGAGGCACCAAATGTTTGCCACAAGTTAGAGAGCACTGATGAAACTTGAAATAAATCATTCTTTGCTGCTACCCTAGAAACAGAAAATGAAGCGAGGTTCTGGGACATTTTGCAGTTGGGTGGGTTGAAGTTGCAAAGTATTTTAATTTCAATAGGAATGGGAATTTTTGCTACATCACACTTATGCAACTGAGACCATATTCAGATTAACTGATAGTTCTAACAGAAGGTGTAACTCCTTAAATTGAAGAGTAGCCTTGTTATCCAAATGGTTACATTTTATTTAGGAAACGTGATACTAATTTTAGTTGATACTCGTGCAATTAATCTACTTTATACACATTAACATGTATTCACATTCTTATTAAAGGTGCTTTTTCTGCAGAAAAATAAAATGTAAAAATTATTCAGCAGATGAAGCAGAAGTCAAACCAAAAAGTATTTCCTCTGAGACATGAATAACTCCTGGATTCTTACCCAACTCCAGCTTTCAAACCAGCTTCATACAAACCTTGCAGTCAATTTAAACATACAAGAGTGTATTGCACATGCCTCTCATTAGCATTAACTGACAATTGAAAAGCAAGATACAGTTTTCTTATTTCTCATAAAACATTGGGAATTTAATCACTCTTCCAGGATGAAAGATTTGTAGGTAATTCTTCCAGTAATCTTAATGGGAATTCCATGCATAAAAATGTGCATGAATATCAAATTCTAAGAATATAGATTTTTCGTTTAAAAGTTTCTCATTTCCTTTTCTATGTGCATGCAAATCAGCATGGTTAAGCATCAATTGGAAAGGAATTTAGAGAGATTACTTTGTTAGTGGCATATAAAAGGATATTCACATGATAACACAGAATCAGGCAGCACTGTGGAAGTCAGAGCTTTCCAAGGTCTGTTAAACTAACAAATGTGATTTCTCTTCTCTTTGATTTGCTTTGTAAAGAATACAAGATCATAACTTAGCTTATTGGCTTGTATGCTTGCTGAAACTGGATTGCACACTGTTTGCCAATTCTACTACTTAGAAATGGTCTGTCACATACTCCACTTCTAGGATCTCAGTACTCAGTGCTGCGTACTTGTATTCTGTGTTTTTCCTTACATAACTTTCATGACAAAGTATTACAATTCACTGCAGTCAAACATTCAAGCAACAGTTCATTCTAAACTTCAGGTAATAGCCTTCTGGAAGTTAATGTTATACTGATTAACATTAAAGACAGTTTAATTTCATATTTCACCAGGATGTAATTCCATTTAAGTTAGTGTAAGTGCACTGATGTAAAGAGAGCATAAATGGAAGGACAAGCAGACTATGTGTGTTCATATCAAACTTCATTTTCAGAGTACCAAAATGTATGTAAAACGACATTACTTGTCCAGAAAAACTCTCTTTGGAGTGCGAGGCAAGTTGATATACAAATATTTTTATGAACCTTTACTTTTTTTATTTGCTGTCCTTTGTTTGGTATTACCATTGCTGAATTCTTGTTGGTTTTATGCTGGTTTTGGTAGTTCAGTTACTGATGCCTGTAACTGACACGTTTCTTCTAGGCAGCAGCAAAAGCAGTGCTTAATACGAGCCCTTTTAGATAATTTTGGATAATTTCCTTCCTCATTTCTATTTTTGGAAACATATTTAGGTGAAAGGAGCAAACACTGAAAAAACTGGAAACAAACAAAAAAACACTGAAGCAAATGAATGTTTGTTACACGAAAAGAATCTATACCATTTTCTCCATCAACTTCACATTATAATAGCAATGAAGACTCCATTGCAGGTGTTTGTGGCAATTAATAGATAGATGAGTTCTCTTCATTACTGCAAGCTAGCAGTTTCTTTCAGTCTGTCATTAATCCCTGAAATACTTTATGCTCAATCACTGTTGCTTAAATAACGTTCATTTGGATTGAATGCCATATTGTGCCGTGTTGTTGAAGGCCCACAGGTGCTGATGTGTGACTTAAGATTCTGGCTTTCAACAGTTTTCCTTGTCTTCCATTTAATTTTATCAATTGCTGACTTGTGTTGTTGTCTTTCTTTTAAACAAACTTCTGTTTTCAGGTAGAAGTGCCTAGAGAGGGAAATTTCACTCTCACAATTGAAAATAAAACGGATTTTAAAAAGAAATCTCTCTCATGTATGTGTAGGTATGTATCTATAGATTAGACAAAGACAATTGGAATCCATGAGTATAGACATTTGCAACAAAATGTAGGCTCAGTTTTAACTAAAATGGCAACAATACAGCTATTAAAAGAGTGAAGCTAACGCAGGTGCACTTGCATATAGCATCACAAACAATACCAAGACTCTCTTAATAATTCACATTTTCACTTTCTATGAGAGTCTGTTCACCTCACAAGAAATGTGTAGTGTAGCTAACCTCAAATAGCTCAGCACTAAATATCTGCATCTAAGAGTTTAAAGTTGAAAGAACACAGCGACGTACCACTATGGGAATCTGCTGGAGTTTTGAAATCTTCAGTAGTTTATCAATTCTTTGCTGGCAAGAGGAATTTTTTTATTTATCTACTTGAGAAGGGGAAAATAAACAATAGAAGTTCTGAGGTGTGTGAGAAAAGTATTTGCAACAAAATATTATCCCTTTCCCACAGTCTTTGTAAGATTTAAGTAGTCTGTAAGTACATACATGAAACAGACTATATAGTGAGGTGTTTGCAGTAGCAAGGTTCAAGATTGCTAAGACTTACAAGATGTCTTCTAGTCTTCACATAGTCATTTTAGGAGTAAGACTAGATGTGATAAAAAATCCCATTAGTAAGAGTTAGAACAGTCTCTCAAAATTTTAACAGTCATATTCAATCTACACATCATTTAGTGCACATCCTGGTTTATGCAGCAGGCAGAGAAGCATGTGACCAGGCATGGAAGAGAATTATTTGAACCTGATCAGCTGAATTTTAGCAAGATGGCTGTACGTTCGATTTTGCACATTTTTACATTTATTGTTAGTATTAGCATTTTACATTATGCTGTAAAGCTATTTAAAACTCAAGCTAAGATCTTTGCAATTAGTGAAAGATATACACTACTATTTCCGAAATAGTAAATATTTATGGGACATGGATAAGAGTCATGCTTTAGGATTTGGTAGCCTAAACCCTTGGATATTTTTTACCTTTGGCAGCAAATTCTTGATTAAGGTTCTCAAAGCTTTAATCACAGATAAGTAAGATGATTCAGATACGTATGCAAGATACGTAGCAAATAATATACTGCTAGTAAGAGTTGCATCCTATGGTACCCTACACCTACAGCAGAGTAGCACCCAGCAAAGGAGTTCATTATCACAATAGGGAAGCTGAAACTCATGTGTCGTTCACAAAAAAAAAAAAAAGCACTGCAGCAGAGCAGTAAAAATACCAATGATTAAGATACACCAATGTAGAATGACAGAATATTGCACAATTTGCTTCCTCTGGATTTGTTTCCTTTTTAGTCACAGTCCAACATTGTATTCTACAATAAAACTAAGTTTAACAACCTTGCAAAAGTAACAGATAACCAACAGCATTCTGCTTAGTTCCCCACTGTGACTTCATAGGAAGTCACAGAATCGTTCATGTTGGAAGGGTCCCTGAAAGGGCTGTAGTCCAATCTCCTGCACAGATAAGTGTCACTGCTGAATTCAGACCAGACTGCTACAGGCTTTGGCCAGTTGGATCTTGAAAACCTCTAAGGACAAAGATTTTACAGTGTCTCTGGGCAAGCTGCTTCACTGTCTTTATGACAGTAGCAAATATACACTCCAAAAGTGAATAGAAATGACTTACATTAAAATTTGAGTATTGTTTGGAGCAATTTGTTGGGGTTTTTTCCCCTCTTAGAGGGTCAAAGACTCATTTACTCGATTGCACATACATGTTTCAGAACCACACAGTCATGCTGGTAACTAGTAGTTGAGAACAGTGATCACCAAAAAAGATTGTTAGTGATGACACATGGGTGACACTTATGCAATCATTATATTGGTCGCCAGGTTGAACAACAATCTGTATGCATAGTTAATATGCAGACACCTTATAAATAGCTAATAAATGATTAAATGAAATTGCTGTTTTCATAATGGATTAGTACATGTTCTGTTGTACATAATGTTTGGAATATTTAAATGGTTTAACATACTCTGCAGCTGGCTGTTACAACACAGATCCATCACTTAAGTATTTTTAAATTGTTTATATGTGTCATTACAATATGCCAGAACTTGTATAATTTTTTTTTTTAAATTTGTAATTACTGGGGTCAAACCACAGGCCAGTTCTCTGAAAAAAAAACCAAACCCAACAACGATTCCGACTTTGGGCAGAATGGAACAGAGCAGAAATGGGGGCTTGATTTGCATCACACTTGAATATAAACTGCAACAGCTGCTGCATTTGATCAAGACGAAATTTCTTTACTCAGATCTCATTCTGGGAAGCAAAATGTCATTTTTCCTAAATCTGCTGTGAAGCTGAGCCTGGTTACATAATGTACACTCTTCCCAAGTTTCCAGCATGCTGTATTTGCCCAAGAGAGACTTGGATCATATACAAATTTTGTTCTGAATCTCCAGCAATTCTCCCACAAATTTCCAATGCCTATGGAGTTACAATGTGTTCAGTGCTACAGACCAACGCTGCAAACACCTGAAGGGTAAAGGGAAAATTTTGCCTGCTCCAAGATCATTCTTTTCCAAGCTGAGGGACCCTTCCCATACGCATCTGTGCGATTTAGCTTCTGAACATTTTTAAACCTTGCACTAGGCATCGCTCCTCTTATTCCATGAAGAGGACATTATGGAAGATGGTAATCAAAATATATTTTCCGTATTTCATATTGAATCTGTGAGCAAAAGACATGCATCTATGTTCTGTTGCAATCAATCTGTCAAAATCTGCACAGAACACAAGATACTGTATACTCTGGAAATGTATGTCATATGCTATCTGAACAAACAGATGAAAAAAAGTGAAACAACACTGGTCTTATCAGGTGAGGTAGTATTTATGTCATACTGATAATTGACACACTAATCAGAACTGTAAAAACCCTTAAACTAAAGAAAAGAATAAACTGTCTCTTAACATCATACTAAAAATCTTATCTTTATAGAAAAGCTCTGCAACTATCAAAAAAGTATCGCTGGCAGTCCAAGGCAGTCCCTACATAAAGCAATAGTTTGTACAACAGCTAACAGAGCAATTTCTAATGAAAATAAATGCATAGAGTTAAATGGCATCTTACAACTCTGTGGACAGCAACATGCATATAGTATATATAGTATTCTCTTTCAAGGTGCACTGAACCGTAACAAACGGACATTATTTTACATAGATACAATTTCATACACAAATTGTCATCACTCTGGTTCTTCAGCCATTATTAGAGTGAGACAAGTTTACTTAGGGTTGAGTCGAGTCTCTGTGAATTTTATACCCATCTCCCCCTTTCCACAGTTTCATCACATTTTGCCTGAAAATAAGCTAGAAGGGCAGTGTCTTCTGTTCTGCTAAAACTTGCATCTCATTTCCCTTCAGCAAATTTCCACACCAGTCACAGGAGAGCATTTATCTTATAGTCCCCTTGCCACTTTTAAAATAAAGACATACCGACAAAAAATACATGACTATTCAGTGAGCTGAATATTGAAGAAACTGTACACTTCTATTAAAAACAAGTCCCTTTTATTGAATTACCATTCACTTCCTTTACATAAATGAAATTGAATGGGTGTAAGTTAGGGTAACCTTTCTGGAAGATCTTAAACAGTAGGGTTCATATCCTATAAAACTGCAAACAAGTCATATAGCTATAAAACAAGCCTTTGTTCTTAAGGCATATTGGTGTCATTGGGTAGGATTTTGTAGACTTTAAGCCTCTCAAGGAGAATTTTTACCAAAATCACTTTCCCCTTTGAATTCTATGCACAGCAAATACTGTGAGGGGTACACATCTGCACCCCTCACATAACTTTTCTCCACAGTAAAAACCCAGTAGTCTTCTCTTAGAATAACTACTGCTATCTTATGCTTTGGTAAAAGTATCCCATTTGTCCCAAAACACCAATAAATCCTTTGATGTTGCCATAAGCAGACCATCAGTCAAAACCAGACTGAATCGTAACATCAGCTTCCCCGAAAACTTAGTTTCAAAGAAGTAATTTGACTACTTCTGTGGTTCCTCTGTTCAGCCATTCAGTTTGAAGCTATTCAACTCTGCACTTTTGCTTTTGCCTGTTAAGCACTCTCCATTAGAACCATCAATTTTATCTGAACATTTTAGCATTTTCCTTCAGCACTTGGGTGCTTCTCCATGAGAATTTAATGTTTTGCCTTGGTTCTTGTTCTCTGCTAGCTTGGCAAAACAGATCTCAGGCTTTTTGATATTTTTCGCAGTACTTCAGTGTCTTGCCTCAAAGCTTCTCTTTATTGCAAGGCTCCAATGCCATAGTTTCTTTTGAACAATTTCCCTTCATCCTGGCGCTTTGCCTTAGTATTGCAGCATATTCATCTCAGTACTTTGGTGTTCCAACCATCTACTTCTACAACCATGTCTTCACGTCTATGAAATTTTCCTCTAGGACTCTGCCCTAATTCTTTCCTACATAGGTGGTTCTTTTCAGCTCCACTGTGAATTTACCAGGCTTAAGGGAGAGTCTGACATATCTGTCGTGGTTTCAGCCCAGCCGGAGACAGTGGCATAACACAGTGCTTCTAGGTAACACAATGCACTCTTCTCCATCCCTCCTCCCCACCCAAAATAAAATGAGCAAAAATTAATTAATGAGTGATCATCAGCTCCTGACATAGAAAGTTAATGCAGTGAGGTTTGCTGACTTTGTTTTCTTTTTCTTATTCTGACATATCAGAAGTTCCTGCGAAGAAATGCTTGTGAGAATTTTGTTGCTTCTGGCTGGGTAGTCTGTTCAAGTGGTACTATCACCAGTACTGCTGGTGTAGTACTGTTGTTACTACTATTACTATTTTGTCTACTTGGAACATTTTCACTCTTCTTTAGATCAAATCTTACAATGTTTTTCTGCATTTTCAGTCAGAAAACACTAATAGGAGAATGACATCAAGCTTCAGTTCTTTCCCAGTATATCTGAGTCTAACGTGTCTTAGTGTTGGTGCTTTCTTTTGGAAAGAAATAATAATGTAGAATTCTAAATTTCAATATAATAACTCTTCCTGGATCAGTGTCAAGTTCATTCTGATTGGTTCATGACAAAAATATACTAATAAGGATTCATTTACCAATCTTTTTCCAAAGTTGGCCACTTCACTGAACAATGCATGCAAAAGTTAATATTACAGACATTCTCGAAAGCAAAGCAAGCAGCTCTTAAACACTGAAACTATTTTGTTTCATTAAATATACTAATCTCAATTTTTGTATAAGTCTGAAAACCAGAGATACTGTAACTTTGATTGACATGATAGATACAATCCATGTTTTCTGTAAGTCAGCACAGCTCAAGAGACTTCAATCTTGATATGCA
This sequence comes from Buteo buteo, assembly GCF_964188355.1. Taxonomy (NCBI): domain Eukaryota; kingdom Metazoa; phylum Chordata; class Aves; order Accipitriformes; family Accipitridae; genus Buteo; species Buteo buteo. The sequence goes on from NC_134192.1 coordinate 20,527,119, forward strand.
CATTTATATAGCTGTAAAAAAGTCTTATACATATATGAATGTTTACACTAGATACTCTAAATATATTCAGCTCTCTTAACACTGAATTTATTTTTGTAGAAAAAAAATAATCCAAAATTACAGATTGCTTCCTATAAATAGTTCTTCAAAAAACAGTGGCAGGTTTGAGTTTGGTTTTTTCCCCCCATCTCAGTGATCTGTTTGTTAAGAGTTCTATCAGTAACATGCTAGTGACTAAGATGAAAGAATTACATCAAGACCCCATCACAAGCCATGCAACTTTTAAATCTTACTCTTCAGGAAGTGCTGTGCAAGAAAAGGAAAAAAAACAAACAAGCCATGAACAACATTCTTATTACGAGTCCTCATCATGTCCTGAAAGCAGCAGGGTTTTGAGATAATGGCAACATGCAGCTATTTACAACTTGTTAACCTTAACACTGGGCTCTGAGAGCCAAACTGTCTGTGCACTAGCTGGCATTTTTCCTAAAATCTTGCAAGCCTTTATGAAGGAAATAGTCACAGGGTTTCAAATCATCTTTTGGAACCTATTGCTTTCATAACAAGAAATGTTCCTTTTAGGGCCTGTATCTGCAGAAAAGTAGGAGTTGGTGGGAGACAAACAGGCACAGAAACATAGTAGTGGATGGTGGATACATGAAAATTGGCAAAATGCTTTCCAGTCATCTAGAGAAATGACAGTCCAAATGTAAATTCATGTAAAAAGGAAATGTAAAGGACATAAGATCTAACACGTTGCAACACTGATACTTAAGACATACCCAGACACAATGCCACTAGAAAGCATGTCACAAGACCCTGCCGTTAATCTTCCACCGACAGGCTACATCACAAAAATGATTCGACATGAATGAGTACATTCCTTTACATTTTGTGGTATTTCAGTCTTAAGTTAGAGCAGACTTGATATCCTTATTCTTGCCTTGATTTACCCTCAGCCACAGTGTTTCAAATGCCATGACTGAAGTCTGCTCAAGAGGATTCTGCACATGAGTATTTCAGGTCAGAGATTAGTTTTACTGGGTCTGCTTCATGAAGAAGCTTGCTCAAAACCTGTACGCCCAATGTTTAGCTCAGATCAAGGACATAAATTACTACTTTTATGACCACAGCATGTCCATGCATATACATAAGAAACACACACATACGCTTTTAATAGAAAAAAAAAAAAAAAAGCGCACACATACATATCTTTAAAAAATTATTCGGTGGCATGTAATCTTTACAAAATAATAAGAAAATTCAGCAGAAGTATCAATCCTCTTGGTATCACAGTGATTTTATCTTGGAGTCCTGAATATTTCCACTGTGACAATAAGACCAGATTCACAGTCATGTACTGAACTGGTAAAATCATGTTGTGAATGGCAGTGTCAGCTGAAATACATACTATTCATAATGATGAGGCACATCCTGGTGAATACAGCAGTTTGTTATGCATATTATTTGCAAAGGGTGTGACCTCTTGGAAAGCTGAATGAATGCGAAACTACTGTTGTTATGTTCAACAGATGCGGTTAGGACACAGTTCACGTTTTGTTGTTATCCAAGTTTTCAGTACATTTGTGCTTCATTGAAGAGTTACACCAACAAAACAAAACTAATGCCAAAATTCACCGGAACTACAAACAAACTGTCTTCTTCATGGCAGATCTAGAGCTTTCTGAAGGAGCAGGAGATACTAACTACAAGAAAATGTTCAGAAAAATCTTAGACAACCAATTTAAAAGTTCGAAGCGACAAATTTTGATTAATTAGTTTAGAAATACTTATCTGCATTTTATCTTTTAGCAGTATATTCACAACTATTCCCTTCACTGCATCTGTAATACTCCAGACAAAAAAAGCAAGGATTAAACAAACTGTTTCATCACAAATTATGAGTTTTTACTAGCATGCTGCTGGTTCGGTCAAGCTTGAGTGAGTAATCAAGGGTATGAAGTGCCTCGTGGAAAGGCAAGCCTTTTAGCAGTCCTGTGCTGTCACTTTTTGATTTACCAAAAAAAGTAACTCACCAGAGGATTGAGCTGTTTTTTTTTTAATTTATTTACTTAATCTACAGACCTTTTATTAATTCATTTTTATTTAATTTAGAAAATCAGATTTTCAACATAAAGCCCTCCAAGTTGATTAACTATGCAGTTAAGAGTTTTTTTTTCTTCCACTCTAATGCTTTTTCTAATCTAGAAATGAAGGAAATATTAGTCTCAGGCTTCTTCCCTTCAAATTCAGATCAATGCCGTCTTACCTATAAAATTCTCCAAACAAAATAGTGAAACTGCTTCTCATGATGCAAACAGACTTACTTTTAATTGTACTTTGTATTTCATTACATAATGCAGGAGTACAGACCATTTAAAGAGAAACAGCTTTTTGGTTTGTAAATCATCTTCAGGGTTTCTGTTTCATAAGAAATTTACAGATAACTCACATTCATCTTCTCTTTAATGACTACTCCCAGTAGAATGTTTACAGCTTTTTTAACCTGTAAATCTGATGAATCTCTCAAGAGATTCATTAAAAACTTGAACAGGATTTTCTTCTTTTACAACAAACAATACTCTGGTAATACCTTCTAATAATGAACACATTCCAAGGGAAATTGAAAATCTGTGATTTCCCTATGGTTATACAGCCCATACATATTATCTGTGATGGTAACTATACATTTAAATTACACTGTCTTGCCTAGCTATGATTGCAATGAAGTATCTTTTGAGAATTTTTTATGGTGATTCAAATAAGGGAAGGATCAGAACAACTGTCTGTGTTCCGAGTTTGTGGATACCATCTTATATTTGCATAACACTATTTTCTTGCAGTTGCACCAATGCAAAAACAAACAGAATCTGTTCATATATATGTGCCTTAATCAGAACATTTAATATGAAGTTTCTACAATGAACGCTTGTAGTATCTTAATAGAGACAGCATGGACTAGCACTAGAATAGTATAAGTAGGTCACTTTATATCCAAAGCTGACCATGTATGGTTCTATGTCCTATTCCTGATCATCAGTCAAAGAATAGCTTTTGCTGAATTATCACCAGTTCACACTGGTTCACCAGGGCATTTCTTTTATTAAGATTTGTCTCAAAATAGCCCATCCCTGAATACAAGATGGACAAAAAGGCATTGGTAAATGTTCCCAGTCAATGGCAAAAATAGAAAACCTAAGTGGTAAAGAGTAACTGAAAACCAGCTCATCCCCTCCTCCACACCAGAAAAAAAAAAATGGCAAAAATTACTTTCTGCTGGAGATGACTAATTATATTGACATTTTTATATTCAGCACCATCAGGGTTGATCATCTCAAAGCAAGCCTAAGCCCCATGTCTAAAGTATATGCTAACAAGCATAGAGTGCATGTTGCAGATCTCTTTCTATGGCATACACCTTTTCTCTAGAATATTCTGCATATTTAGGAAATTCTACAACATACTGTAGATCAGCACTTTATTATTAAATTCCCTAGTGATGGAAAAAAGTCCCTACGTAGGGTACCTCCTGCAACTCAAGGAAACTTGATTTACCTTCTTGGCCTACCAAAGTTTTCCCTGTATACCATCTGCTCTTTACATTTATTTAAAATCCACATCTGCAGGGTTCTGAAAATATCAGACTGAGAGTGTCTAATGGTACAAATGCAATACAGCCTTTTACACGCACTCATTAAGATAAACAAACAATTAGGATAAGAAGCTTTCCTCGATGTAATCTGAAGGAAACAGTCCATCATTGTGCAACAACTATGTTTAATGACCAAGCAACTCCAAATAAACTGCAAACAGAGGAGAGTTATTGAAATGTTTTACTAACACCTAAGTATTTTTCAAGGGAAAGTGTTATTGTTCGAACAGCAGAAACAAAATGGACAGTGAAATGGTACAGCAAGAGTCAAAGATGGAAAATATTGAATGAGTACATTCACTATTCTGCTGAGCTTTCAGTTAAAATTGGCCCAAATAAACCAACACAAACCCATGGAAGTAATTTTTAACCTAAATTTCAGTTAAATTTAGCATATGCAGTATTATGATCCTTTTAGGCATTTAAAAAACCTACCAATGACATCATGCTACACAGACAGTGTGGAAAATAAGTGAAAGTACCTGAAATGAAGAAATAGCCTAAGCTAGCTGTAACAACAACAACAACAACAAATCATGAAATGCTAGTGTAGACTCAGGCACCTTCAGCACTACTTTCCAGTGCACAATATTTGTTTCGACTGCCTGCTTTGACAAATAATTCCATGATGAAAGAAAGAATCAGTTAGAGCTTTTGTAACAGTAAAGATCCTTTTTAGAGAATTTATAAGAACCTCGGTTTCATTTACTGTGGTCTTCTCTTATAACTAGTGGAAGTACTTAAATTTCTGTCCATAAAAATATTGTCTATTCTCAGCCTTCTCTTATTCTCCTATCTGCACAGCCATACATTGTTAAGTCCCTCTCTAGAAACTGCATTTCTTGCATTTTTGTAGGAAACCTGTCAATCAACCTCCAGACACTCTTGTAGTAAAGAGCACTAAACCATCGACATGAAGCATCAGCAGAACACTCTTCACAAATACAAACAAAATTACACCACCTAATGTGTCCACTCCAGAAAACCCTCAGGAAAAACTGAATTAACAAGTTTGTCTTACAGCTCTGAATGTCAACTAACTTAGGTCTTGCAGGACTAAGGGAAAAGAATCAGTCTCAGGTTTTCTTGCCCTCAGTTCAATTTATAAAACTGAGGCTTCTGCTTTCCAGTTGTTTTTTACAGAAGAACAAAAATGTACAGCAGGTCTTCCTCAGAAAGAGAAAGGAAACTAAAAAGTGTTTCATAGATCAAAAGCAGTACTTTAAACTGCATTCAGAACAGCACTGTAGAAAGACAGTGAATAGACGACTTGTTGAAGTGGCAGCCTGTCTATATAACCTCAGTTCAAGGAGGCCTCCAAAATTACACCAAATAGCACACACTGAGACAGGAATAGCAAACAACGTTAAGATCCAAATCCAAGAACAAAAATAACAGCTCTTTTCTGTTCACTAGTAGGTTCCTCTTCCTGTCCCTGTTCCTCACTTCTTCACTACTCCTTGAACAACCAGAACAGCAAGGACATAGCAAGCTCCTGATTTTGAGCAAAAAATCACAATTAAGACAAAGCAAAAAGGTATGGCCTACATAGAGAAGTCAGTGTCTTTTTCATAGAACTACAGAGAAGTTCAGACTGGAAGGCACCTCTGGAGATGCTGTCTAGCCAAACCTGCTTAAAGCTCCTAAGTTACATTCGTTTGCTTAGGGCCTTCGGTCAAGCTTTGAAAATTTCCAAGGATTCTTCTGAATATTAAGTGAACATATTTTGTAGTACGCAAAAAGGAGAAACCACTTCAAGTATTTCTTTTGCTTTACTAGTAAGATTATCTTATGTGCTTGCAGCTTCAAATAATTCACACTTTTTATCACTAGGAAACTCAGAGGAATACACAGTTTAGGTTTGGGAAAATAGAAAGTGGCAAAGGATCTAGTGCAAATAGCATGCATAACCCAGCCTAAAATCACACTGATATCAAGGACATCAGGCAATGCTTCATATTGACAGAAAAAGGTAACTACAGCTAGGGGTCCCATTTATAGGGTCCTTCATAAAACTGAGTAGGATCTCCAAAATCTGAGAAAGAAATTAGCTGTTGCCAACCCACAAAGGATTTGACTTGTTTCTCCCTCCAAAACAGCTATGGCTGAGGTTGTAAGAACTACATCAGTCAAAACTGTATGTATTAGAAGAAAAGGAAAGAGGAAAATCTGCTATAACTGTGGTTCACAAAATGATGGATGGCATCCTTAATCTGTTCTTACGGATCACAAAATAGTCTATTAAAAATGATAATTCCCTCAGCGATCAGACTAAGAAATATCTGAGCATATCTAACTTTTGTGAGGCTCATCAACAGGTATTGTACTTCTACAGGAACTTACTGAAGCTGTTTCTGAGAGTATTTTGAAATGTCATCATTTCAACTTCACTGTCCCTTAGAGGTTCCCAACACTTTATCTGTCTTCCCCATCAGACATATTTGTAACGTCACAATATTACATATTTATTATATATACACATATAACCACATATACAGCAGTTAAAGAGATGTCCTAACCAAGTTATCACTTTAATCACTGAAGCATCCCAATTTTTTCAGAAAGTAGTTTCTGTTGGTTGATTAATATCTCCATCAACCACTGTCTCGCAGTTCAGCAGATCAGCAAAGTGATGACTTCTGCTTCAGCAATGACTAAATCAAGACATAGATCCAATGCTCTGAAGTGACTGAATTTTCAGAATTTAGTTAATCTTGCAATAGCCATACTATACCACCTGCCAGCCTCATCTAAATCACTTACTCTAAACCTTTTTCCAATGATTTCTTTCAAGATTTTCTAGTGTTTATAATACAATAAAACCTAAATGTACTGTACCTGCCAAAATGAATTACATACAAGGAACTGAGACTGTACACATTTTTTGCAGACTGCTGTGGCACTATTTTTGATTCGGACTTTTTTTTTTAAGTACTCATTTTGGTTAAGTGCAGTACAACAAAAATACAAACATTGATATTAAGGGGACTCGTAACAAATGGCACTTATATGAAGCCAGATTAAGCTTTCATCAAACTTAACAGGAAAGTATTTTGGGTTTTTATATTTTCCCATTGATGTTAAACAATAACCAAAACCTGAAACCTGCTTTAAGTTAGCAAGATTAAAAAAAAAAAAAAAAAAGAAAGCAGTTACTGAATAAATTGTATAACACACTATATGAAGCTAAGCAGTCCCAAATACCAATACTATTTCATTGATTAATATTTTTTGGTCATTTAAAAATACCCTACACAGTGATTCCAAAAAGCACTAATCAAACACAGAACTGGATCCAAATTCAATTCATATTGTTAGAAACTTCTTACTGAATTTGAGCTGTGTAATGCAATACCATCACAAAAAAGACTGTCCCTATCACAACAAATTTACCAGCATATTTACCTTTTTCTCCAACTTAATGGATAGTACAATGGATTTCAGGTTTAGTCCACCATTCTATAATGAATAAAAATAAACAATTTTTATCATAAATTCAGGCAAATTTCAGTCAGTTCTTTCCTTTTTACTAAAATCTTCCTTCAGTGTTTTAACTTCTGTTTATTGTCTCAGTTTGTCTGATGGGATTTTATCGTTTAGATGAACAGAAAGTGAAAAGGGTGTCTTTTTCAGACTGGTATTCATGCTTAGTGTGATTGTCTTAAAATATAACCCGGTCTTTTTCCAGTGCTGAAGGTTCAACTCAGTAACAGTTAGTTAACTGTGCAGGCTGGTTGATGCTTAACCGTATCTGTTTGACAAGCCACAAAATACATAATGTTAAATAAGAAGTAACAGGCCCCAAACTCAGCCCACATCATGATACTGTACAGCCTTACTATAATAGATACATTTCTCTGACAGCTTTTCTAATTCTTCTGCTCCTCCTCCTCCTCCTCCTCTTTAAGTATTTAAAATCTGTTTGAATAAAATGAAGTTGATAAAAAGGACATAATCATTCCTTTAAAAAGTTTATTTTGTGCAACTCTGGTAAAGACTGCAAGTTCATAGTTTGCCTTTAGGTTTTTGGTAGAATAATCATCCTTAAATTCCACCGTATTTTGAATATCGGATGTGACTTATTTTAATGTCCCTAATATTTAAATAAATGTAAGAAAACATGGATGAGGTACAACCTGTTACTATAAACAGTCTTTAACAAAAATGGTACTATTTTCAAAAACGCTTCCTGAAAGATTCCTGAAAGCAGACAAGCTTTAAGCTCTCTCAGAGTCCAGCTCACTTTAAAAATGAGACTTGTACACCCAAACTGTGCAAGCCCGTTTGAAAATATTGCTCCTGCCTCCGTTCCATGGTACAATTTATTAGTTTACTGCTTTTCAACTTCAATTAACAAAGTTAATTTAAAGATACATTGTTTTCAAAGAACCAAAAGAAACTGAGCTTCTGTATCATTGAAGACAAACATTAATTCTTTATTATTTTATATTTGTTTCCTCATTGTTGTAAAAAGGAGGCAGGGGTTATTAACAAGTTTTCACCTACATGTTATAATGACACTTCTATTTCTATTAGAAAGTATCCTTCCACTCTACAGTGTTATGCTCTAATAAACAATTCAGTCGAATTTTAAAAGTGAGAAGGAGTGGGCACCATGTAAATTCAATTTTTGTTGTTTTCAGGGACAGGAGAAGAAAGCAGGAATTTTTAAGTGCTTTCATTAAAACATGGGAAAGTGACACAGGCAACACCCAAACTCTTTAGAGAGTCATTGGGATTTAGTCACCAAGAATACCTCTTCCTCTAGCACACAAACTTCAGATTATTTGGTGATGCTCATGGCTCAATACGTACTACAGCCAGAAGATATTACTGGTTCATTTCTCATCATAAGGCTCACAACGTCTGACATGTCCTAACCTTATTCCTCAGTTAAGAAAACAAAAGTTTCAGACCACACACAGTAATGATACATTTCTTTGACACAGACTATTAATGTCTTTGCTTTCTGACCCACATTCACTTTTTTTGAAGTGCTTGACTTTTTTTTTTTCTGATATGCCAAATGCCTTCTCCCCCCTCCCCCCCCCACTTTGTAGCTTGAAACACCTTGAGTTAATGTTCTGCGAACTCACCTCAAACATACTTTGTATTATGTTTTAGGGTACTTTTCAGAGCAGTTCTTGAAAGTAATTTTCTTTGTATATGTAGATAAAGTTAAACTGTGAAAGATATAAACTAACTGATATTTGACTGAACATATTGTCAAAAAATAAATAAATGTAACTGATGGCCCACAATTCTGTAGCCTTTTGAAGAGGTATTTTAAAGAATTTTTTTTTGTTAAAAAAGCATGGTTTACAGTGTTCTAGATGTATTGCCTTTTTAAAGAGCTTATATATGAAAAACGAGAGAGCGGGGAAGAATACGTGAATACCAAATATGTTACAATAGTTCCATTTTGTAGTCGTCATTATTCCAGATTGATTATATACAATTAAAATACACTTATTTTCCAGTATCTAAGGACCCTTCTATAATTTCATTCCTCAGATTTAACTAATGCCATAAACAATTACACATGTACACATACATGATTTTTTTCCTCAAATTTATGGTAGATTCATAGACAATAAAGTAGTAATACCTGCTACTTCAGCTGCTATTTGGCCAGAGGAAAAGACCATTCTCAATTATCTTAGAAAACTATAACAAACGAACTCGGACACCAAAACCCTTGATTTACTTTATATCCAGTTTTCTTTAGTAAGTCATAAAATTACAGATCTCCGGAACATGAATTTTAAAAAGAATTCTCTGATAATTAGACACGAACGTACGCTTGTCTGACAAGCACTTAACTGATCTCCTGTAGTAGAGTCCCTATTACAGGAAACTATTATGAAAGCCTTAGCTGGAATCCATTCGTTCTGGTAAAGCCTCACATGTGGACAATGCAGGGAGATGAACAGAAAATGAATTTTATGCATTTCATTCCCAATGTTCATCCCCCAAATTATTACTGTGTTGCCTTGTATTCTAGATCTTAATTTACAACACATTGCCACATACATTTTCCAAGGGTCAATTACATGACTGACAAAGTAAAGCCATTACTCCATTTAATGATAGCTTTATTTTCATGCCTTATTTCTTGCATATATTTATAAATTACTGGCAGCAACTGTAATCTGAACAAACTACTACAGTCGGGTCCCGAATTATTTGAGTCCAGAGTTATATACGCACATTACAGTTCCTATTAAGTCACCATTTAATGAAGTTTCAAAACACTAGAGTTCCTCTGCACTTTTCTTTATGGAATGCTATGGCACACTCTTTGGCTATTTAACGTTGACAAGTCAAGTCCAGATCTTTTGTCATAAACGTCACAGAAGTCCTAAGAAAATCTCCTTCCAAATAGTGAATCTTACCTGCACCTTGACATAAAGCTTCCTATTGAAGCTACGCTCCGTTTCAGGAAGAAAATTACCAGCATACCTAAGTAAAACCAAGGATCCAGGTAACCATGTGCCTGTCAGGACGCACGGTTTCATACTTGTTTGTCAAAAGGCAGGAAGACACATATTTTTATAATTACAAAAGCAATCACAAAACCTGCATAAATGACTAAACATGGGTTTAAACCTTGACTTCCATTAGCAGAGGTAAAATTCAGTTCCTCCCTACAGTCATGAAACGTCCTTTCTCAGAAGGATTATCAAAAAATGTGACCTAATGAAATCTGAGTTACAGGCTAAAGGCAGGCAGCTGACTTTTTTAGAACTGTTTCCTATGCTACATTTTAATGGAATCCGCAGTTCTGTCATCTCCCAAATATTTTTCACTTTTCTTTTGGTGGGCACGTATGCATCTGATGTGCCAGGGACTAAAGCTGGAAACAAGACTGTATGTGGCTTTAGTGTGCCCATGTATGTGACATAGATCCAGTAGATCATAGATTTTCATACATACACATTTATTTATTTAACAAGATAGCACAGAGCAGTAACAATGATGGTGTAAGTAGTTGGCTAAATGAAATATGCTGTGCCGAAAGCATTCCAAACTTTTACTTGAATTTTTTTCCCTTTAGCACATACTTCCTGCTACTTCAGTAGACAGCAAAAAGCGCACATAATTACTAATTAAATTCTTACAAAAATAATAAAACTATGTCCTTAAGGATGTAACAGATAAACTCTGATATACAAACAGATTACATCACCAGTGACATCCTAGTTCTAGACCAGCTTGGAGGAAGAAAATCATCCCCAAAACAACCATATCAAATCAAAGTAGTACACAATGCAAGATGTTCCCCTGGCAGGAACATGAAGCAGGCAAAGTTTCTTAGCACAGCAAACTGCCACGTTAAACCCCACAGTGATGGGTTTTAAACACAGTGGGCCACCTCTGTTTATAATTTCACTATTGAATTTGGAAGTCTCCAACAATTTCAACGTTCATCTGTCTCTCTGAGAACATATTTGGCTCTCCGCTGATCTGGTGATGTAGGTTCCCTTGAAATTATATAATCCTTGCGGAGTCTGTTGCAACTTAAATGAAGGAAAACAACAGTCACTTTAAAAGACCTTCCCTGAAAAGTTAGTAAAGCAGTTGGCTAAATTCTGCCATCCTTGCAAGCAAAACTCCTCTACAGCAATGCCTTCTATACCACATTAACATGCTGAACTCCTAAACAAGTGGCAGAAGTTAAAAATATGTACGTCATGTAGTGCAAGAAGCAATTATTAAAGGCCCTGTTCCGCTAGGAATATTTTCACAGGCTGCAGGAAGCTTTGGCTCAGGCCATGTTGGATCAAGAAGGCTAAATCTTACATAATCCATGGGAAAACATTTATTTTCTAAGTGTATCTGAAATAAAGTAATTTTCAAGAGGATATTTATTAAAGGCAATGACAAAAGACTTCAAATAAAAAGAATGCTTAATTATGACAGTTACAGAAAACCTTTTACAGTTTCTTATTTACTGTCAAAACTTCCATGATTCGATTGTATCTACAGACTAAATTCCACAGCCTTTTTTATCTGTATTCTAATTTTTACACTAACTTTCCCTGGACCTTCATGAAACCTCCCATGCAAGTGAGGTGGGTTAGGTGGGGCTTTTTTCATTCAAATACGAAACCTTACTGCCTGATTGTGAGAACATTATTCATTTTCCTTATTTGGAAACAGGAAATTTTTTCTAAAAAGTTTTTTGAAAATTAAAAAAAAAAAAAAAAATATATATATATCTTTGTTTCACTTGTGTCAGAGGTGGTAAATACTATTGTTATCACTCAAAATCTATTTTCCACTAATCCCACTCTTACAATATAACACCTTGAAGACATATTTAAGGACAGTTTAAACTCCTCTTTCAGTGGAGCTTTTAAATCTGCAAAAGCTATAGAAGCTTTTGTGCTTCCTGGCAAGACACTCTAATAATTCAGAGACCGTAATTGAAAAAGACTGTTTTAAACCTATTTTCCTTACGTTACCATTGGATTATGAGAATGGGGGTCTCCCCGCAGATCTTATGGGATAACCAAGTTCCCATTTCCACCTTAAACTTCCTGCTTCATATTACTTGCCTGTATATTTGCAGGGAGCATGAACTTTCGGAACACCCAATAAAAATATGGTCACCACTACTTCACCACACTGAAGAGACAACTGTTACAAATTCCCTCTGATCTCACTGCAGAAAGAGGTAATTGGGACAGAGGACTATTAACCTCCCTTAGGAATTTTTATTTAAATGACAAAACTTTCATTCAAACAATACTCATTTATTTCATCCAATACAAAATACTTGGAATACAGCAAGCTGTATCTTGACCCTACTACTTGAACTTCGGTACTATATAGCATGTGCAACTGTAACATTGAATCCACAGGTATTTTTAATTCCAGTCTTTTAACTTCTAACCTGAAATATGCACAAAGTTATTATAAGCATTCACATACTTCGTCTGCAGAGATGAAGCAACTACTTCACTATTAGAAGATGGCTATCTAACTGAGAAAGGCAATTGTAAAAGATTTGGGGATGCTTTAGAAGAAAGGCTTCTGTTTAAGTGTAAACTGACCATTAGTCCCACTGGCTGTCCCCGGGATGGACGCGTGATTACCGCAACGGCTGTTCTCAGGTGCACTACCTCCAAGTGTGCTTTAGCACAGCATCCCCCAAGTGCTTTGCACACCTGTGTCAGACAATCAACTGTATTCAAAACTGCATGGCTCTTTTTAGCTGTTTTGAAAGGATAACTTCGCTCGTTAAGATACAAGGTTTGGAGTTTTGTTGTTCTTGTAACTTAATCCTCAAAAGAACTAACTGGAATAATGCCAAAGGCATTAGTTCTCATGCAATCTAAAACTGAACCATTAAACTGCTATCAGACTAATTCCTGTTTTGAGCCAGTGCTGTGCTCCTTTAAGAAAAGCCCTACTGCCTGCTTAAGCATCACAGGGCCCTTTAAAATCCAGGTATAAACACTCACCTGGATCCACAAGGGGCTTTCCAAATCTGAAAGGATGTTTTTGCCCCTTTTCATCTCTAAATTTTTCAGGCAGGTGTTATTTTCTACTAAGCTTTCTATACGTTCAGCTTTACAGTGCTCTATTAGCAAATGCCAATTGTTAATATAATTCATTGCTTAGGATATCTTTTTTTTTTTTTTTTTTTTTTTTTTTTTTACTACATGAATGTGTTTAAGTTAAGCTTAGGGCCCGTCTTTAAAACTAGCTGTTAAATTACTAAGCAAATGGGTGTTTTAATGGAAAGACTGGCATATGCTTAACTATGGGAGTGTGAATGGCTCCAGTATAAGATTACTCAAGTCCATGTAGAATACAAATGCAATACAGGACCACAGGTTCAGATCTTTGATCTCCTTTTTTGCAGAGGCTGTGATGTATAAAGCCAATTCCACTGAGCAGACAGTACTACACTGAATATAAATTATCCTTTAACTATAGCAAGGCTCACATTTAAAGAAATGCTGCAAGGATGAACAATGCAGCCGTGAAGCAGAGTTCTTCTGTAGCAAAAATACAGACCAAGATCTGCATGGATAACCATGGTTTCGAAAGACAAATTTTCCCTCAGCTGTTATTTGATAAAAAATAGAGTCAAATCTGGAACATTTGTACATACGGAAGTACAATTAGAGCACACTGCTTGCTCTTTCTATAAAAAAAGTGAGCTAGGAATACTTGCTTTATTTTCCAGATTAAGCATCATTCCCCCAAGAAGCATAACAAATGATTTTAAAATGTGGGAATCAAGAGTCTCAACTGAATATGGCTTCAAATTTAAACACATCTTTTCCAGATATCTCTTTAGAGGAAGAACCTTCTGCCTACTGAGCTAACACTAAGCTCCCTGGAGTTTACCCATGAATATTCTAAACCCATCTCTTACAATGCACTAAAAGTCATCTTTTGCCAAAATAAAATGCTTAAGAGGAACTCAATACACTTACGCTGCTTTTCCTCATTTTATTTAAGATAAGTGTTTCCATCTCAACTTTATGCCAAATCTTACAGCAAGAGAGAGACTGAACTGTGGAGCTATTACCTCAGATTTTGTACACAACCCAAATGGGAAAACAAATTACTTCTGAGAACATCAGATATTTGGTTTTGTTTTATTCTATATAATTTTGTATTTAGCCAGCTCTTTTGCAGTTACAGATAAACACTGTTGAGTATTCTTACAGGAATTTATCTGTTGCTTACATCAGTTGTAACTTAGGTGGTTCTGAGAAATGGTGCTTTCCCACTCTGTGAGGTTTATTTGTATGCCAACTTTGTGTGTGTGGAAATGTTAGTAAACAAATAAATAACTTTTTTCCTATCTTACCTCTTTTGACCTGTGTAGTCTGACAGATCAATGCTACTCCCACTGCTGACAAGCAAAAAGTTGAAAATTATCTTTGGCTTAATCTTTTTGTTCTCTTTAGGTTTCCTTTCAGTAAGGCTTGAAAAGGTGCTCTCTGTGGCTCAGGTCTCTATGCCAGAATAAAATTTAGCACAGAAAGACTGCAAGGGTGAGTTGATAATATCTACTGTCCTCAGCTCTGCTTTGGTTCAATAAACTTCAACATCTTCTCCACTCCTTTGCCAATTGAGATAAGCAGCAACAATTACTCAAAATGTATTATCAACTCAAGCTCAGAAAGACAGGATCAGATGAGTCGACTCCATCTCCCTCAAGCTTACAGTTTCTTTCAGTGTCCGAGAGGGGCAAATAAGTCCTTGTTTGCCTCTTGACACACACCTCGCAGCTACTTCTTACAGGCAACTACACCAAGGTTGCAAAGGGAAAGGGAGATAAATCCTCTGCTTTCCAGATCGCCTACAAGGTTTCTGCTTGTAACCAGCAGGCTGTAAGCTTTGTGCCATTATGGCAAAAGTCACAAATGAACCATCCTTCTCTTCCCCAAATGGTAAAATTCTCTCCTTGCCTTTCTGTGTTCTCCTCTCTCCTTGCTTTTCTGCGGTCTCCATAGCCGAAACCAAGAATTCATTGGACATCACTGCAATGCCTCTAACCACTTCTAACCGTATCCAGAGCTTGAGTAAATTAAAACATATTTCAGCTTGATCTGGTTTTTATCCCATTCCAGTACTCCACATATACAGCAACTTTAAGCTTACAGACATCCCTCCATGGTTCAAGAAAATCCTTCAAAGAACTTCATTTACAATCCAGCACAGTTTTTGCTTTCTCTTCTATCCACAGCAGCTAGGCATTTTGATGCAATCCTCATTTAATGCAATCTCCATTACAGGATTATGATCACATCAATAAAATGTTCCATATGTTTTCCCCCCCCACCATCCCTCTCCCTCTCTCATTAATACTAGGCACTATATCTGCAAAAAAACAACAAATCAAACAGGATGATGGGATGCTCTAGGGAGGTAGTGGGGGGTACACATTCAACAAAATGCAGCAGCCAATGCAAACTGCCCATCAGAGACCGAGACCGTAGATCTCCTCATTCCTGAGCTATGTGAGTTAGCTCACTGTCCGCGCTCTGAGCACAGATCATAAACGTGCTATGTTATCCGACTAAAAAGAAATACATCTTTTGCAGTCACTTGTGAGCTCCATGTACTTTTCACAGGAGCAGACTTTCATTATACTCGATCAGTTCCAGCCTATCCATACTGCTCTGGATGAACTGCTGATGCACTGCTGAAAGGGGGATGCTGGACAAAAGGTATCATACAAAAAGATATCAAAATCCCTCCTTTCCCCAAGCCCCCTTCTTACCTTCAATGCCTTCTCTGCACAAGATGTCAATCTACATGGGCTCCTCAGCACAGCATCAAGGCGTTTAGAGTAGCGAAGGCTGCCCCACTGCATGGAAGTTAGACCGCTTTGCAACAGCAAATCCTCGATCCAAAACACAAGCCGCTTCTTCCCATGCAGTGTGCCGAGCTCGATTCATAAGCGACTCCCACATAGGGAATAAAATTGTAAAAGAAGGGGGGGTGGGGGGGTGGGTTTAAAAAAAAAAAAAAAGGTATCCTAACTTTTAGGTAAGCCTGAGTTTGTTTTATTTCTGTTGGGTTTAGTTAATGGTTTGCTTTTGCAGCTGCAAAAGGATGGAGACGCAGTCGCGCCCTGCAAGCCCCGCGCCCCTCCGCAGAGGTCCTGCCGCGGAACCGAAGTTGCGCGCAGAGACTCTCAACTCGGGGCCGCTCCGCGGCGCAGCCCGGCCAGACCTCCCCTCGCCGGGCGGCCGAGGGGAGCGGAGCCGAGCGCCGGGTCCGCCCCCGCGGGGGGAAAAGCCGCCGCCGCCGCCGCCGCCGCTGGGCGCTCGCCCGCCGGCCGGCGGGGCTGGCTGCTGGCCCGGCGCGGCCGCTGCGGCGCCCCTGGGGGCGCGGGCTGCGCTGCCGGCGGCGCCCCGGAGCCCGCGCTGTCCCGGCGGCGGCGGCGGCTCCGGCTCCGGCTCCGGCTCCGGCTCGGCTCTGCCGCGGCCGCCCGCGCCCCGCTCTGCCGCTGCCAGCCGGCCCTCCCCGCGGCTGACATCAGCGCCAGGAGGAGGAGCGACACCGGGGATGCGAATAGCCGAGCCGAGGGGGGTTCCCCCTCCCGCGGCCGCCCTGCCTTCTCCTCTCGGAGAATCCCCCGAAAGCGGCGGCGTGGCCGCTCCGCCGCCTCGCCGGGGGGGGCGGCCCCAGTCCCCGCCGGCGCGCCCCTCCCGCCCCCCCCCCCCCCACCGCGGCACCGGCCCGGAGGGGGCCGGCGGTGCTGCCCGGGGCCGGGGCCGGGGGGGGGGGGCCGGACCGGCCCCCGGCCCCGGGGCGGCCGGGCGGCAGCCCTGCGCCGGCGGCTCGGCCGCTGCCTCCCTCCGCCCGGGGCTTCCCCGCCGGCACCAGCGCCGCGGCGCGGGAAGGGAGTCCCCTCCGCCAGGCCCCGGCCGGGAGAGCGACCCCTGCCCGCGGAGCCCGAGCCGGCGACGGCGGGGCCGCCGGCGGAGCCCCGCTGCGGAGCAGCAGCCGCCGCGGGGAGGCTGCGGGGCGCCGGGCAGGGACGGCGCGGCGGGGGAAGGGGGGGACGCGCTCCCCGGGCTCGGCGGCGCCTTCCCCCCCGCGGCGGGAGTCCCGCGGGCTTCGGCGGGCGCTTTCTCGGGGCCGGGGGCCGCGGGGAGGCCGGGAGAGCCGAGCCGGGGGCGGCGGGTCGTGCGGCAGCCTCGGGCGGGGGACCGGCCGCCGAGGGGGCGGGCGGCCGGGAGGGGAAGGGAGGGAGAGCGGCGCCGGGCTGGGATGGCCTCCGGGCAGCCGTCGGGCCGGGCCCCCGCTCCCCGAGGAAGGGCAGGCGGGTCGGCTGGGTCCGGCCCGCGGGGACGCGGCGGTGGGAGCCGGGCCGGGGCCCGCCCGGGAGGCGGCTCCCCGGGGCCCGCCTGTAGCTGCGGGGAGACCGGCGGGGCCGCGGAGGGGAAGAGAGCCCGGGGTTCGCCGAGTCGGTTCGTGTAACGTGCGGGATCGGGGGTTGCGAAGCGAGGTTGTGGTGGCGAGTTCAGCTGCTCATGGACGCTTGCGTGAAAACACGGTTTAATTAATAGTTAATTTGCGGTGTTGATTTTAATAATTTGAGTATCTTGAATTATTTGCAGGATTTTGCCAGATGCCTGCAGTAGGCACTGCTCAGCGAACACAATAATTGTTAGTAAATAATTCAGCATTTTTTCTGTACTTTGCTGAGGGGTGAGGAGACAGTTTTAAACTCTTGTCTGATGAACAAGAAAAGAAATTGCACTTACCCTAACAGCACACATTTTTGCACGTGTCCTTCTTTAAATATAGTATGAAAATGCCTTGCTTTACCTTCTTCACTGTAGCAAGATGTAGGTGATGTCTCCACTTTTGTCGCTAAATATAGTTTAAACGCCAGAATTTCTCTGAAATAAAGGTACATAAGAGAGGATGAGAGAGTTCTAAAAACGGCTTCTAAAAATCACCAGTCATTCAGTGAATTGTATCCATCTTACCTGTTAACTCATCTATTCAATGAGATTCTTTGAATACGGACTCGAATGAACAATTGCATGGCCATTAACCATACTAAAATACTACTGCACAGATGTAATTCCTTTTCTTCTAGGTTATATTTCCATATCGTATTTCAGTCGCCTGACTTTGACCAAATGCCTGTTGTATTTCACTATACTGGGTGCTAAATTCTATGAATTTAGTGAAGTAAGTTGTGACTCCATTGTTTTTGTCCCACATACATACAGACAGCAGAGGTACCTCCTTATGTACAAACAGAACATTACCTACAAATTAGAGTTCATGTCCCAGCTGCAGTGCAGCACGATGCTGAGAGTAATGCCTACCAGTCAGTTATACTTACCAACATTTCTGAAAATTTCATCATAAAATGTGAAATAAAGCATATATAAACAACAAAAGGACAAAAAAATAAAACCAGCATGCAGCTATGGGTGTTTGGTTTACATCACGTTGATGGCATTCAGATTAGGACAGGTTGTCAATCCTTTTAATACCTATTTCATTGAGCTGTCGTGACAATGGATTTCTAAAATAGCCAAGACCACAAAAGGCATATCCTAACAGACAATTGTATTTTACACCTAAGAAGAGGCAACTGACGAAGGAATTCCTGCACGTTGTTTGGCCACTGTCCTGTTCTTGTCCTCCTTGCTTCAGATTAAATGAAAATAAAGATTATTACTTGGGAAAAAAAAAAAACAAAACCACCAACAGAAAGAAGTTTGAATATTACTGTGGACAAAATGACCTACGTGACAGTTTGTCCTGTGCAAGAGCGATCAACTGCGATAGCATCAGCCATTCCAGAAAGGAAAGCAGTGTGTCTGGGGGGATGACCCTTCCTGCTTTTCAAACTGGTGTCTAAGGATAAGCTACAATGGATCCAGCCGTTCAGCCTCAACTATGTTTGAAATAGACAGCCAGAAGTCAAATTTAGTGAAAATTGTTATTTCATGTAAAAAAGAAAAAGGTGGAAGGAGTAGATGGGTTATTTAACCAATATTGGAAGCAAACTGGTACCCCTGAAAAGGGCAAAACCCTGTTACAAACCAAAGCAGTTACCTCGTGAAAATGGAGAGTCAAAGACAGAGTAAGATTAGCTCTGTCCATGCAGCAAATGCATTACTTCGCTATGAACAGAAACATTTTGCACGTCAGAAGGTATTGCTGCTACCCTTGATTCAGATCAAGGTCTGAATCCTGAAATTGTTTGTTACTCTAAGCACATGAAGAGGCCCCACAGGAACTATTCACATGTGAAAAGAGCTAGGACCAGAGCCAAAGTTTTGCATAGTGTGAAGGTCAAGCTTGTTTCCTTTCTAAAACTTGCACTTAACAGAAAAACCCTCGGAAATATGGTTTCCATATAGCACCTTCAGCCGATTCCTCGGGATGCTGTATGCGCTGTGGCTGATTTAGAGCGATTTGTGTGCTGGCAGGTCCCTGTGACTTTGGTGCCGGTTGCCTTGCAGGCAGGCTGCTGCCTTGCAGAACGGGGGCTGTCCCTGCCTTTTCCTGATGGCAATTATCATGTTCCCCTTCCCATGGACACTGATTTTTTTTATCAACTTCTCAAAATGTAAGGAGAAAAGTCTCATAGATATTATACAACTACTGGCTTTACAGTCGTCGTGGAATAACCTGTTAATAAAAATGCACTGCCTGTAGGACGAATTCTCAGCATTTTTGCAAAGGTCACGTAAAATATATTGCTGGAGTGGCCTTACTTTGGTCACCCAGATAAGTCATGGAGAGGCCACTGTAGATGACAGTCTCAAAGAAAGATTGTAATTAACTTTCATGTCTCTGTGCAAGAAAATGAGAGACACAAGCCTTCCCTTCACTACTGGGAGTGGGGTATATGTGGGGGCTGGTGCAGGGAACTAAAAGGAGCTACTCTCACCAGACTGACAGATCCAGTTGGAGCTCTTTCTCTGCTGAAGGCCTCACATAGTTCTGTTCCTGTCAGAGCAACAGAAAAACTCAGAAAACAAACTGCAACTACACTGTACCACATCTTTTCCTAGGAGTTTGTCTCAGTCCCAAGTAAGGCTTTCATTCTGCATATACTTACGTGAACAATAGTTTCTTTCCCTTCCTTTTTCCTCATCCCCATTTACTGGAAATGTAAAATAAATACCTACTTGGGATTTTTGAGCACTAGCACTGGTCTTACTCCTGCTTCTCAATAATGGAAATTCCAAGTTTTATCTTTTCTAGGAGCAATGTTTATCTACGTTGCACCGTGCTTCATAAATGCCAGTTGATACTGTATCTGGACTTCATAATGAATACAGACGGTGGGTCTCTCAGCGTCCTGCTTTTTGCAGTGGTCTGTAGTTTACAATGGCTGATCATTTTTTCTAAATTATTTGTAGAATTTTTTTTTCCCCCAACAAACTGGCATAACTTCAGGTCAAATCACTTTAGGTCAAATACAGTATATACATATATATATATATATATATACACAGTATATAGAGACATATTAAAAAAAATCCCTACAGCCACAATCTAGATGAACAATTGTCACATGACTGTATAGTAGCTATTCCTTCCATTCCAAGACTGGAGACGTTATACATCTATTGATAGTATGTAGGAAGTTAAGACTGAATTATTTTTAGAAAGGTGTGCTGGTTTTGGCTGGGACAGAGTTAATTTTCTTCCTAGTAGCTAGTATGGGGCTATGTTTTGGATTTGTGCTGAAAACGGTGTTGATAACAGAGGGATGTTTTCGTTCCTGCTGAGCAGTGCTTACCCAGAGCCAAGGGCTTTTCTGCTTCTCACCCCACCCCACCAGCGAGCAGCCTGGGGGGGGGGCACAAGAAGTTGGGAGGGGACACAGCCGGGACAGCTGACCCCGACTGACCCAAGGGATATGCCAGACGCTACGATGTCATGTTCACCATATAAAGCTGGGGGAAGAAGAAGGAGGTGGGGGGACATTTGGGGTTACGGTGTTTGTTTTCCCAAGTAACCATTACATGTGCTGGAGCTCTGCTTTCCTGGGGATGGCTGAACACCCGCCTGCCCATGGGAAGTGGGGAATGAATTCCTTGGTTTGCTCTGCTTGCGTGCACAGCTTTTGCTTTACCTATTAAACTGTCCTTATCTGAACCCACGAGTTTTCTCACTTTTACCCTTCCCATTCTCTCCCCATCCCACCAGCGGGGAGTGAGCGAGCGGCTGTGTGGGGCTTAGCTGCCAGCTGGGGTTAAACCACAACAAAGGGTCACAACTCCTGAATACATACATTTTTGAGGGAGAGCCAGGCACCAGTGGTGTTTATCGTCTTGCAAGGCTATTGCCAGAACGATTACAATATGGAGCTTTGGCAGTCCGGTACCTAACAGCGGGAGGTAGAACATACTAATTTTATTATCATCTCGGCTGTCAAGTGACAATGTTTTTGAAATGTCATGAATTATTTATAAAATACATTAATTTTTATACTGCACATTTTGAGAGTTCACGCACACATACCAAAAGGGCATGGCTTTGGCACGGATGCCCAAGACAAGATGTTAGAAAGACTCAAAATGGAACTCAGTGCACAAGCAGGAGTTTGTGGACCCATTTCCCTGCTTCATTAGATGAGTAAGGAGCTACGATATCGATGACAGTACAGGTCATATCTTAAGAGGACTTAAATAAGATAAAAATTAGACCAAGTCTTTAACCTAGGCATTAATAAAATACCTTTTGTATAACAAATATTTGTCATCTGTCCTTGATAACAGGAAATTACTTGAGTAATAAAAATCTGCAGAAACTGTTCATTTAAATTAATTTTGTAAACTTAACAAGTGTTACACTGTGTTGTTCTCTGCATCTTTAAGAGTGTTTGGGGATTTATGTCTTGCAAAATAGAGACAAACTAAGAAAGCTGAAGTATATTGTGTCTTTTGCTGTACTTTACAGCACAGCTTGTGTTTAAGAAGGAGTCTAGACATGCAAAAATGCTAGAATAAACAATATTTTTTCATTATTTTAAATTAGCTCGTACTGGAAAACTATAAATTTCAGCATGATGCACACTAACAGGATTGCATATCTATTCAAATATTCAAAAAAAAAAGATACTAAAAGGCTATTCTGTTACCTGCCATTATAAATATAAATTTCCTTCTGAGTTAATGCAATTACAAGTGATTTCCTATAAAAGAAAAAAAAAAGTATTTCCATAAACCTTCAGGATATTTTACAGGATATTTTACTTAGTAGTATGAAAAGTCACATCCCTTTTTCTTCCCCCCCCTCCCCACCTCCTTATTTTAGTGACTTGTTTAACCCATTTTAACATATAAACATTATTAAATACTATTTAATATTCATTATAGGGCTTCAAATATTGGTTGGCCTTAAATAAATATTTTGTCTTTTTTCTTCTTTCAGCTGAATTATTAAAGAATAATCAGCTAGAGTCATGATTGAGATTTTGAATTTATGACCACAAGTACAGAAATGAGCTGTTTATTCTGGACGGAAGTGATGATGGAACCGGTCACCCCAAGGTAAGCGATTTTTCTCCCTGTGGCTACCTAGGGCAATAATAAAGCAGGTAGATACCTACCCTGCTAACTGTTCCTCTGGCTTATGGACAGAGAAACAATTCTATGACACAACAACTTTATGCATCAAGAGACACAGTTTTAAGGATGCTACTGAGACAAAGTTTGCACAGAAACTGAAGATTTTAGCTGGACTTTCAAGAAGTTGATTCAGCTATATATCCTATCAATTACAAAACATCGGTTAATTATTTGTAGATGGTGACAAAGATGTTGAAGAAAAGCCCCACTGTTATCACGGGAGTTTTCTAAGATTGTAAATGGATAGTTTTCAAGAGGATTTCAAACAGAAAACTGGCCATTCTTGTCTGCTTAGTGCAGTTCCTTCCTTTGGTGCCCCTAGAGCTTAGAATGCCTTTTTGCAACACCTGTAGCTGGAGAACAACAGGACTGCAGTAAATCAGATACTAATCTGGATCTTGGAAGACCCATCTTTCTTTCCCACCAGGGTACTCTCTTCAATCTGGCTTTTGGCAAGTCATTTAATTTCTGTGCCTGTCAGATCCTTATTAAATATGAAAAGTAATACTTCAATAATAGAAATATCTTAAATATTGCTCAAATTATGTTTGAATAAAAAGATAGGCATATATTGTTTGATATATTGATATAGCTTAAATTTTTCACGTTCAAAAACGTAATTGATTTTATGTGTATTTTATATGCCTAGATTTATTTGTATTGTCTTGCTGAGAGCACAAAGACCTGTTAAAATAAAGTGGTTTTAAATCTTCATCAGACCTGGATTTCTTAAGCTATTAAGTGTATTGTATTTTGCAAAAGGGAAAAACATTGCTCTTCAGTAATGGGATTTTTTTTAGGCATCCTTTTGGCATCACTTTAATACTAATGGTATTAGTGGCCATGTAATACTGAAGAGACTTCCTTTCAAACAATTAGATTTCTAAAGTTTCCTTGAAGTGTCTAAATGAAACTGGAATCTGCATTAAACTCAGAGTCCATTGGCCTGTGTCATTGTGCGTTGTGGTTTTTTTTATTTTGCTGACTGAAATCAGCATGTATGGAGTACCAATATTAGGAGAGTAAACTCATCAGGGAAAGGAGTCATAGAACATGTCTACAACACTAGTATAGCTGCAAACTACACTACCGCATGTTTATAGTTGAGTTTTTGCAGGAGTATTTCCTTCTACCCAATAGACTGTGATGATGCTGAAAACTTCCGAAGAGCCAAACTAGGCCAACTTTTTTTTTGGTGGTACAATAGGAACTGCTATAATGTTTCCACAGGTTGGACTCACTGGTTTTATTTTCCTGTAAGGGAAAAAGTGGGAAACAAAGCACACAGCACTTTTTGGAATCAGAAACCATAGCAGCTGTATTGTTTTTCCAAAGATACATTCTATATTAGGTGACTAAGTTCCCAGTAGATTGAGTAAGGCATGTCCAGACCATACCTAAACAAAGTTATTATTTGGCGGTCATTATCACAAAAGAACTCCAGTAACACCAGCAATGTAAGATCTGCAAAACAGAATTGGCCTACTTTCAAATTAATATCCAGAGGACTTAAAAAAATTCCAATAAGCAGATGCACTTAGAATCATTGACTAGTTAGGAAAAGTCTGTTAATGGGATAGCGATTTGACGAAGCCTCACTGAAAAAAGATTGCTGAAGTGCTGATTTCTCCAAGTAGAAGAGAAGTGTGCAAACCAGGTTACTTTTTGCTTTCTGATGCATGATTTGCAGGGATTGATGTTCCCTGGCTTTTCATGTTCTGTAATCTGAGTATCAAAAATGCTCAATGTCAGGTTTTATAATAGGACCTGGGAAAGAAACAGAGGAACTTATGTCCATAGTCTCAAACTTCTTTGAACCTAACTTTGCAGCATTTACTCCCTCGTGGGCTAGAGAATGGAGGAACTGCTTTGCAAAACAGAGTTTCCAAGACAGAACACTAACCTGGACCCAATCAAAAACTTTATTCATTCAATGTAAGTAATTATGAGATAGGACTTTCCAAATAAACATCTGCTGCAGGGTCAAAATAATAATGCAGAATAGGTATGAATGCTTCTAGCTGTGTAATGCTATGAAGTGCTTAGTAATTCCCATTCCAAAGATTGCTGTATTTCAGTAGTGAGTGAAGTTGTTCATTTAAGAAATGCTTGGGATTGTTTTGGAAGAAAGAATTATGCAGAAATGCATGCCACTGGGATATGGATTCCTTTCCTTCAATTTATGTAACAAAATATTTTTTATTAAGTTGTTCACAGGGTTATGTAACGTACCAGCCTTCCCTTTCACAACAGGAACATGAAGTGGTTTATTGACAAGAAAACTAAGGATTCAGTATAGACTAACGTGTCAGTCTTACTGGGTTTTGGGTTGACGTCATAGGACATTACGTTCACTCACTTCAGTTTTGGCTATTAGGTGTGGATTCTAAATCTACCTGCTGAAAAAGTATTTTTGCAGATCAAAACCTGGAATTGCATTTAGGTGTTTTTTTCATCAAAACTACATCAGTTTTTAATGCTTCACTGAACTACCCATAAACATTAAACCATGAGATACCTGCATGCAGAAAATGCCAGTCCAAACCCCAAATCAATATTGAATCATATCAAATCGCTTTTCAATAGTAACTTCCTCTCGTTTCTAGGATATTTTTATGATTAATGAACAAATGCATTCCTCCTCTTTTTTAATACAGAGAAAACCACAGTATCATGTGCTATAGATAGATGTTCTGAGCTCTCTTTGAGAGTTTGGCAGACTGGATGTAGGCCCTTGTTTATAAAGAACTGGCTGATGACATTTCCAAACCTGGTCATGAACATGACACACAATTATGGCAAGGAAAAATGCTAGCATTCCTTTGTGGCAAAGCTTACCTATAAGTGGAACAAATTGAGTATTTGCAGGTAATAAAACTCATAATTTCAAAATGCTTGTGAAAATTGAACACGTGCTTGTAAAAGTTTCTTGAGATAGTGTAAAGATATCAGCAACTGATGGTAATGGTTAGCGCGTATTTGAACTGGAGAGAAGACTCTAAAATGTTAAAGTTAGTGAGAATACAAATTACAGTTACGCACAATGAAGTGGTTGTATGTTGATCATCTTGTGACATTCTGTCTTACTGCATAACAAACTGATGCAAAAAGTGACATACAAAGTGATGCAGTAAGTGCATTAGAGTCATTTTTGTGTTGGAGTTTCCCAATTATCCCAAGAAGAGTGCTCAGCATTTTTTTAAATTAAGTGCCTTCAACAATATCAAGCCAGGAATGCACAAGTACTATTCATTTTTACCATATAAGCTTTTATTTCTATAGGCTTATCAGGGTTCTCCATTAAATAAAGGAAGAAAGGCTCCTTGCATCAGAAAATATTTATTTCCTGCAGAACATCAATTTCCCAAAACAGTGTATGTTGTACAGTACTTTATCCCACTGCTTATGAAACCTGTTTAATTTATTGAGAATTCAATTGCCATTGTGAAAAAACATTTTTGGATGTGAACAATTTATCTAGTGATGAATTCGGGGGGAATTCATATGGCTGGCATCCGTAGTTGGCTGCATTTCCCATAGCAGATTCACTAGAGGGAGTCATAGGCAATGTTACTCCTTTACGATCTCCAATAGCTTTGCAACTAAAAAATTAGGAAAGTTTTTTTGATAATATTTCACAGGAAAAAAATATGCGATAATTTTCAACACTGTAATTTAATTTCACTGCCTAGTTACTGATTATTTATGAAACTGTTTTAACCTTATAAGTCACCTATCGCAAATCATGATCTTGCTTAACAACCCTAAAAAACCCAGCAAGATAAATGTCCTACATAAGGCTTTAAATTAACATATTTCTCAATTAGTATTAAAAAGCACAGGTGCAATGCTGATAATATACTTACAGGAATTTTAGAGAAAAAGGCAAAAAAAAAAGATATAAGTAAAAATCAGTTAAAAATATATTGATCACACAGTTTTAGTAAGACTTACACACCTTTGTCTAGTTTAGCTTAGCCTAGGCCTCCTTTGCTTTTGGGTTAAAAATGTAGATTTCAGTGCAGTAGAAGAAAAGGAGTTTTATTCAAGTTTTATATAGCATTATTGTTGTTGCTGAAGGAAGAAAATGCTTGTTGGGGAAAAAAATGGAGTATTTGCTGTCCTAGACCATTTCCATGTTGAAACAAAGTTGTTAGCTCACATAATTTCTCAAAACTGAAGAATTTGAGGGGAAAAACAGATTAAAAATGTTCTTATCCTTACTCCTAGTAATCTTGAAGTGAAATGAAATAATATGCAGAACTATACAATGACAGTTTGCAGATAATGTGTTTGATTTATAGTAAGACAATTGACAACAAAATATTTTGTTTTTCTTAACACATGGTTATTCTTTTTCATAACTAGTAGCTACCAATATAGCCTAAAGGTCTTAAATTTCCATTTATCCAGTGAAATTAGTGTGTACTCCATTCCAGAGTGTCATAATAAATATAAAGAAACAAACAACATTGTGCTTATGGTACTTAATAGCGAAGCACAGCTTGCTTCCAAAAGACGGCTACTTATGCCTATTACTTGAAAAGAACATAAGACAAAAAATGTACGGGTGACATTTTCTTAAGTGGCTTAGATATACAGTTTAAAAGTAGGTGTAATTAGCTATGGCAGTTACGGCTGTGATTTCTTTTTTACAGACATATCATGGTAATAAAAGATCTAGCAGTTGATCTGATGCAAAGAGGATTTATGAGTGTAAGAGTTCACCCTCCTGAACTCTTATAACTATTTTTAAACTGATATTAATCAATGAATTTTAGGTTTTGTCCCTTTAACTGTATCAGTATAAATTGCAAAACCTGAGCATGGAAGCACCCTAAATTTCATGAACTCTCTCTGATAATTAACTAAAAAATGAAAACAGGACTATAGAGTGCCAGGATAAATCATCACTGATGTTCAAAATTGTTTGACAAAGAAATTTGAGATCAAGTGACTAGCAAAAAAAATATTAATCCCATATATGATACAAGTCCAATAAATCTTTATGTATTTAAACTATACATTCCTAGAGAACACACTTCTGCAAACATTTTGCTTGTAATTTGCGTTATGTGCTGCTAAGTTTTTGCTAATATTCTTAGCTGTGTTCTTTGGAAACATTTTCAAGTCTTTAAATATTCTTAATGAAATGGATTTAGGAATGAATGAGTTTTCAAGACCACAGCTTTCAGGTTATTATCACAAATGATGTCATTAACATTTCTGAAGGTATTTTGATTTTTCTTTTACAAAGTAAACTCATGAACCGAAATAATCCTTAGTGTTATACTGTGAAGATTGATTAATCTACGTACCCCAGAATATTTATCATTTTATTTATGTTTATGTATGATATTGGCTAAATATTAATGATGGAACATAATTTGATCCAATAATATCTAATAATATATATACTATGATGGATCATAATTTGAGAGAAAGAATAATTTAGTTGCCTAAAAGACTTAAGCAGGGCTCTGTTTCCAGCCCAACAATGGAGCTTGGGCACAACCTTGAAAAATTGCCTCTGCTTCAGTTCCAAAGTTTATCTTTATGAATAAAATTTTGAAATAATCCACAAATATTTATCATCATCTTTGTTGTTATCATCATCACCATTATCGATAACTTCAAATATAGAACTCAACAGGACAAGCTCTGTCTACTCCAGGTAGCTGACATTTGTATTACTGTAATTATTCAGAGCACCCATATTTAAGTTACTTAACTTTTGTTATCATGAACACATATTCTTGATTTTTGGCAGGAATAAATTTTGACATTTGCATTCTTTACATTAATTTTGTAGAGAAGACAGCTAGTGAAAAAAAAATCACTGTCATGGTTTTGATAGTTTTGTTTGTACGTCTTGAATAAATGTAAAGGCAGGGTAAGGCAAACTAGAAAACAAGCTGCTCTTTCTTCCTAACATTACCTCAGAGTGACTTACATTGCTGTAACTACACAAAGAGGGAACTCAGACTTGCTCACAACATACTGAAGCTTAACAAGATAATCCATCACCTGACCTAAGCAGATGACCAAGTCAGTGCCCTCTGCCCATGGCAAGGGCCTAGTAAACTACATTAGCTCAAACTTTGTAACGCACTCCCATCCTGCGTTTACAATGGGTTAGACCACACAGGTAGTAGCTGCCATGGGTAAGCTGATACTATGCTTTAATGCATTACTGTTGTAGTCACTTGTGTGCCTGAACCCCTGCTTATAGCAATATATTTCTGCTCATAAAATTCCCTGCACAGACAAGACCAACTTTTGCTTTTATCATTATTTCAATCGCTTTAGTGTAGATCCAATTACACAGGTATAAAATGTTTCTACTGGCATACCCCGGCATCAGTACAACAGCAGTTAAAGAGATAACTCTAGAATCAGGATAGATGTGTGAATAACAACAGCTGATCAACAGCTACGCTGATAAAATTTAAATGAGATCAAGCCTAAATCTTACCCTATGCTGATAATAGGAATGTCTGTTATGTGTCAGACCTACTGGATGTGAAAGGAGAGCAAGACCAGAAGCTGATCTCAGTAAAACCTCCCTCAAGTTCTTGTGGGTTCTCCTTTAACACAAGTCAGAGCTATCCAGGTTTCTAGCTACGCTCTAGGCAGTTGTGTCCTAATAAAAAACCACACAGGCATGGCAGCAATAAATGCCAGATTGATGATTACCGAGTGAGCATATACATTATGGCATTGTCTAACTATACTTTAACTACGTATCACCATGTTTTACAATCCCAATGAACTCTGCACTGTTTCGGTATGTGAAACAGAGAAACAGACTGTAGATCTCTTCCAAGAATACTGTTTTCTCTTGACCACAGACATGGGTCAGCATATAGAAAGGCAAAGGGGAAGTACTGTAGTCTTTCTCCACTTCTGCTTCTATTCATTTGCTCGCAACATGTTGTAAATGAAGAGCAGGGACTGTGATCTGTGTTAGACCTGAACTAAAAATGTGTCACTTTGCTCTTTGAGGGAAAAAAAGCTCAACCTGGAATCGGTACTGCCATGTAATTCAGGGCATATTCTAGCCATAGTTAAACAAAATGGTTTATCTGAACTGAAAATAAAGTATCCGTTGCTGTTGATATGTATGCCAAACTTAAAACATGATATAAACTAAAGTTGACAGCATAAGCCACTCAAACAAGGCCTCAGGGATTCCAAAATGTGCCTTAATATTTATTTTTCATATTTGATTGCAGGTTATGCACAGGTAAGTGTAGTGCTACCCTGAGGCTTTTAAGTGTAACGTAGTCAACCATGATAATACATTCAGTATCTCGGAAGACAGTTCTCACAATGACTAATATGAAATGAAAGCAAAACTGAGTGTTTTTCAGACTAGTGTTAAGTTTCCTCTAGAGTTATTTAGTAGAATTCTGAAATCTTTTCAGTATTTGCCTACTAATAAGACAAAAACAAGTATTACCCCATTTGTGACACTGTGTGTTCCAGCGCTCAAAAAACCTTAACATTAACTTGCTTTTATAACCCTGTAATACATGAGAAATTGCTATCCTCCTATCTATCCACTACTTCCTGCAGTAATTTGGACTGGTATTTACCAGTCATTTCCTCAAAAATGAATCACTAACCACTGACACATATACATGTAGTAGTGACAAAAACAAATTAGGCAGAATTAGTCTTCTTCAGGTGCTCCCATCCATTTTAACCTCTTAGTGGTGAAACATGTAAGAGCTAGTCGTACAAATACCATGTGCTTACAGGTATTTTTCTTAGCCTTAATTATTTTAAAATAAAAATGCAATCTCATAATAAATTTGAAGATGTTTGTACATATTACACAGACATGTGCAAAACCAGAGTTGTGTCTCAGAAGAAAGCAGTCTTCAGATTAGACTCGCCAGCTCTAGCTGCTTTATGTTGTTCAATTGATACAAACAGATCTACGTCTGGCTTAACAATGAGCAAATTTCAAGCAGCTTTATGTTGTTAGAATAGCACAGGACACCAAAAAGTGCTACTGAACTTAATTTTATCTCTGATAAAAGAAAAAAAAAGGTAAAGGCTAAAGTTAAGCCTGGGCTTCTTACACAGTCTTTTGCTGGAAGTTATACTTGCAGAATGGGATCAACAAAAATTAGCATGCTAAGTGAAGAAACGCTGAACATAATGCTGTATCTTGAGTTTCTGCCCTTCTTTGAGACTTATTGTCACCATGAGTTTTCTCCTTGTTTTGGCATTTATAGCACAGAAAGCTCTCTGGAAATACACAGTTTGAGAAACGAGAAGGCATATAGAAGAAAAGAGGGATGATGTCCTCTTGCCCTTTTGCTGTAAGTAGCTCTGTTGTTAGAGTGTATTCACAGGAGACCAGGTTTTGTTCTTCCCCCCCTGCTACTGGCCAGACTAGTCCCTTTTTGTATTGAGTCTTCCTCCATTGTCACTTCAACTTAAAATCTGGCTGCTACCAAAGAAGCTCCTTCTGTCTCATTTGTTTTAACACCCATGTTTGCAGGGGAAGCCAAGTTCTACTAGAAAATATGGGATAACCATAATTCTAATGATTGTGGTTATGATCTCTGCATTGTGGTTATCTTCTTGGCTGTAAGAAGATGCTTTATCACAATTCAGCGTTAAAATTTGGAGGTACCATCTTGTGACAAAGGGGAGCAGTTCCCTTCCCCTTATCATCATTATAGCTGTGTCAATGGATTAATTATTAAAGCATAACAAATACAGATCTTAATCTATTGCAAGTGTTTAAAGACTACTGTTGGATTCATTAGTTATGAAAAATCTAAAATTCTACTCTTGGCTTTCTTGCTTTCTAAAAGCAGACTGCATGCATGCGTAAACCAAGAATTAGTGTTGGAGGTTTCTGCGAATTATAAAATTCACCTCAAGGGACTTCAGTGACACTGTACTAAACTGAAAAAACAAAGCCAAAGCGTTTTTTTCTGTCACCAGGGCCCATGAAATGTACTTACAACTTTTTTCATAGTATAGTACTCACATTTTTAATCTCTGTTACACAAGAAGAAAGTTAAAATTTTACTTCCTTCACTTTTTCTTCCACCTCTTGCTTCTTTGTTGTCTTGGAGACCAACTACCCATAGTATTTCTTTCTGTTTTCTCAAAAGTATTTGCAAGAGAATTTTTATATGCTTTATCTTCATTTTGAGCCTAGGTTGTGTTGTAAACCAGTAACTGGGTTTAAATTGCACCCCTCTGTAAGTGAGGTTATTGAGGTGGTTATTCAGAGTTTACGACTTCTTTCTTCTCTTTGAATGTTGTTAGTGAGAACTTTGGTTCTCATTGTTCCTTTGTCCATTATCTTGAAGAACCATATAGTGTTAGTTAGGCTCTTACAGAAGGGAAACGAGCTGCTTGTGTTTCTTATTTTACATTTTTTTCAAACCTCAAATTGTTCTGGCTTATCCTTTAATCATCTCCAACGTTAAAAATGCTTTCCTGTCTCAGCCTGTAATTTTGCTACTAATGAGGAAGATGCCATTATCCTAACCCAACTTACTTCACCTTCATCTGGCAGATCACAGACTTATCTACATAGACCAGTGCAGTAGAGTGCAGAGATCCCTGAAGCAGTATGGCTTCATCAAAACAATTTGCAGCTGGGCAGATTAGCTCTGCCTTTCAAATTGGGCTAATACGATTATATTCAGCCACACTAACATGATTATATTGCTTCTAGGCTTTATTCCTGTACTTCTGCACACTGCTGCCATTATGGCATACAGACCTACCTACTTACTTGGTGACCACTGCATCATCTTTGTTTTCTAGGCTGTGAGAACTCCTTTACTACATTACAGTGTTAAATTTACAGTGACCATGTTTTGTGACAGTGTGAATGCTCTGCTACAGTACAAATCCTTTCCTGTTCCCTCCTCCCTGCCATCATGGCTGAATCCAGCCTTGCACTATTTCCCCTTTATGTTTTATTAAAGTTATTAAAGATGTTCTTTTTGCACTATGAATATGACAATGAAGTCTAGCCTGCCAGAGAGTGGTGCATCCAATGTTTCCCAGAATAAAAAGGGTAATTGCTAGTGAGTTGCAACCTTCACTTTGAAGTAATAAATAATGATTCTTATTTCATGTCCTAAGCAGTCAGTCCCTATCAGATGCTGACTGTATGCACCAGCGACAAATTTCTGCAAATAAATCTCATAATAGGGCACCCTTCTACTCTGTACCAACCCCAAAATGTGTTACTGCAATGGCTATTTAAACACTGTAAAGTAAAAAGCACTTCACAGAATTAATTTCCTCTCTTTCATGAGAGAGATATAATGCACTAACTGATTTGAAAACAGAGTGAGTTTCTTTTATAACGTGGTCACTCACTAGGCAGGCTTTCCACAGGGCACAGGAGCTAAAGTAAACAATCACTTAAACAGAAGGAAGCTCTCTAGTGCCCTGCCATGCTGATGTTTCTAGAAAAAGAAAATAAAAACCCACAACAACTAACATTTCATTGCATGTTGAAAAGAAAGTGTAAGCACTCTGTTTAGAAAGCTTTAAAGCATAATTGAAATTCAACATGCAGATTTCTGTATTATTACAATGCTGTGTGCACTAGATCATTTGCTGAGCAGCCAGCATTTTAAGCAACACATTGCAAGAACTTTGTGCTGGTACAATAACAATGTAGAAAAATTAGGATGGCAGCACAAGTATGCTCAGCCCCATAAACATTCTTCAGCTGAAATGGGAACTACAGTGCAGTGCTAGCCTATGTATTATGAGAACGGAACATTTCTGCTTCCATGTACAGATGGAGCACAGATCACTAGTATGCTGACAGGCTGAACTCAAAACAAGGAGGTAAGCTACATATGTACTGGCAGGTAAGCTCACTGATCTTTTTAACCCAATGAACATCTGATGTGATGTGAGATTCACTAAATTGTATATTGCAAATCAAGGTCAGAATGAAGGGTGACTTAGTATTTTGTAACATTCTCCCTGCTTCACTGACTGAAAGCAGTCATGAATTCCAGAGTACTTTTTCCTATTTTAATCTGATAGCAATTTGAAAATGTATTTGACTATAGAACTAACTGTATCTAAACTCAAATCTGCAAGAAGTGGTAGGAAAAATAATTGAAAAAAGTAATTTTATGCTTGTTCTTATACCACCACGATGCTGATGCTGCTGTGCACAAAGGCCAGTATCTCTGTATGGAATTAAGGTACCATGTTCACCGCTAAGAGGGCCAAGAGGATAAACTGGCACTGTAATAGTCTAGGCTAACCCTTCGTTTTGCTGACCACAGTCACAGCAAAGAGTTGCATTGGTATGAGAATGTGTGTGACTGGAGCCTCCTCTTTGCTTTGGGAGATGGATGATGCTGGCAGAGCAGTCCAAAGCCACAGTGCACAGGAGAATCTGGTTCATTGTGCAATGTGTTAGCTGTGCCAAATCATAATATTAGCGAAACAATCAGACCACTAACCTAAAAATGAGTTCCTGATTGTGAAATGTATGTCTGAAATATACAATACAGAACAAGATTTTTGAGATTGTAAGGTAGTTTTGGTTTTGTTCTCAAAATAAGTCACATTAAAGAAAAGTATGTACAGAGGAACAGTGTGTGAAAAAGAGTATTTACACACACGGATGTGTATTTACACTCATTGAGGTTTTTACCATTCATGGCATACTGCAGGATTCACTGTCACTAGTACGACTCAATGAAATGCCTGTTCTCCGAATCAGTCTCCCATTTATCTACTAAATCTTTCTATTTCATCCAATCTAAAGAACTATTTGTAAGTGGAAAATATAATCTATAGATTGAGAAGAGGAATACATTAGCTCTTTAATAAGGACGTGAAAGAAAATGTGATCTTGGATTACAGCTGTATTTGCCTATAACTGTAGATCATTAGCAAGGCAGACTGAGTGAAAATAAAAGATTCCTTGGCAACCCTCCCCCTCTTCAAATGCCTGCTCAAGCAGAAAAAAACAACCGCCCTGCATACATATTCCAATGAGCCACTGTGGGGCAGTAACAACAAAAACATTCCTAAGCAAAACAAGGGTCTTTGAACAGCCAGTTTGCCTTTTCTGAGCAAAGGATACAAAGAAACAGTTCTTCGAAGAAAATCTGAACATCAGGATTTTCATTCTTATATTATTACGCTTTTTGGGAAACATTTTATAGATACGCTTAGCTTCAACTCCTTCCACAGAGATGCTTGCATACAGTTATTTTGAAGCTGTTACTCATTTTTAGAGCAGTGAATAGAGGTTGCATGTTAGATACACAAGACTCTCTTTAGGACACTATCTGGATTTTCTGTGTGTGCATAAACTCTTCTACCTGAGGGCTAAGTAAATAAGTTCTTTTCAAGTGATTATTCTCTGTGCAGGAGTTTTTCCTTGTAAAGTATAGAAACCTCCGAAGATTAGATATTTTTGTGCAGTCTTTGTTCCTCTCAGGGCAAAATCTTGAGTGAACAGAAGTTATTACAAAAAATTATTCTATATCTTAAGGGTAAAAGAATATACTTTGTTCAGTTTTGGATGTAACTTGGAACCAGAATTACTGAGCTGCTTTGGATCCAACAATTCACATCTATAGATTCAAAATTAGATTAATAGTTTTGTCTTCTTTTCTTCTATCCCAAGCATTCTGTAGTTTTAATAATATCAATGAAACATGAAGAAATTAACTTTTGTTTCTTTTTACATAGTACCAAAAGGGAAAATATGCCTGTTTAAAGATCTCTAATTACAATCTGAATTTTGTATAAATACTAAACTTCTTGTAACTTTCTTTCCAAATAGATATTGCCCTTTAGTACTGCAGAAATTTTTACCCGATGAGTAGTGTATGCTGAAATATAGAATCTGTAAAAAGTCGAAGTATCATACTTTAGTTGAAGTGTTAGAAAAAGAGGACCAAGACATAGAGAGAGCTGAATTACAGACATGGCGCTTCAGTTACACTTTGAAGATCATTTTCATTTCCATTTTGATCCTAAGTCTTACTCATAAGTAATTAACATTTGGGGATGCATGACAGATGGTATGTGCCACCTTGTCTTTCTGGGCAGTCTTTTCTTGTCTTGGCTTTTCCAGTTATATTCCAGACCTAAAATAATTTTGGGGAAAAAAGAAGAGATAAATGAACTTACTTGTGCTTGCAGACAGCAATGTGAAAAAGCTGGAAGTTTCTTCTAATCTTTAAACATTATTCCAATTTTATTTTTAGATATTTATTTATTTATATTTAAAAATATTTAAAATATTTATTAGATCTGTAGGTTTTCAGATCTAGAATACCACTCCATTTTTACAAAGATAAGGCTATCAATTTAAAGTAAGTAGCACCAGGAGCATTATTGCACGTACTTCCCTTTGAATATCCCAGCTAATGAATCTTGCAGCTGATCCTACTGATACTCCAGGATAAGAACGATGATGCTGTCATTTCATCTGCAAGCTGGAGATCCCATACTGATGTTCCCTGGGTTTATGCCATTCATGATTCTCACGTTTAACTTTATCTCCACAGTTTGCTTTGTTTTACTCTTTCATCAAATAGAAACATAATGAAAAATTATGGAAAAAAAGTATTTGGAAGTTTTATTAATTTAAAGATATCTCAGGGACTATGGAGCCAGCTGAATTTTCAATCAAAAGACCTGTAAGTGCTCATTACTAAGCCTGCAAGGTGGCATTAAGCATCATCTTCAAATTTTAGAGTTTCCCATCAGTTCTTTAAGAGAATTGCAGTGAGATTCTTGTGTTTATTCGTAAAGTGGAAAATGTTCTGAAGAAGATTAGATCCAACAATTTTGCCTCACAAGAAAAAGGAAATAAACAACAAAAAAGTTTGAGGGTTGGTAATACCTATTCACCCTTATTCCCCCAGCAGAATCAAGACAGTCATGAGAATACATTGTACTTAACAGGTATCTTAACAGAAGAATTAGATGAGTTGCAGTAGCAGAATATTTAGTTTGAGGTATGTGGAAATCGCAACTATAGTCACATTTTTAACTATGCTTCATGAGACACCTTGGCTGTGCTAGTATTAGCGACAACAAAGCACAAGGAGAACCAAAAAAAGCTAATCGGGATTTTTACATTCCAAGATCAGTTTAAAGAGCTGCCAGTTATAAAAACAATCTTTCTGCCCATATGATACCTAAAAATTTGTCCACATAGTAGCACACATGGCTACATTACAAAATGGAGATTCAGAATGTAAGCAGACAGTTGCAGATGAAGAAATAAGTCAATCAGAAGTCCATAAAATGAAAAATAGGAGACAATATTAGTAGACCCTAGAGTAATTTGATTTACAAGTTACTGTTTTTAATAGATCTTTTTATTAGCCCCTTGCTAAACTCCGAGGCAAACTTTTCTATGACAGGCAGTTCTACAACATCCCACAGCCATTTCCAATTAATCAAAAATCATACTTTAGGATCTAAAGTGTCTTAAAATTAAGAGAACACAACTTGGATTATTTTGATTTGGGATCTCAGGGTTCACTTTTTCAATCTTTTGTCTCCAAACATAGATGTACTTATTAAAAAACAAGCCTTCAAACATTCACATAACTAACTGCTTGTGAATTAAGGGGGAAAAGAAAGATAATCAAGAAGAATACTTTCCTTAGAAAAACTAAACACATTAAATCTCAATCTCAGTTGAGTTCCTACATCTTTCATGGCTGCTCCCTGGGCTGCCAGTCTCGCTTGATAATTTGAGCTAATTTGCATCTTCAACTTCTGCACAGCTTTCCTCTCCTTCCTCACCTATTTTTTAATTAGCATCCAGATTGTTTGTGCCCTGTTATCTTCCATGTAAAGTGCTTTTCTTTCCTTTATCAACATCAAAATCCAGCAATTCAAGGTTTTATAATGTTCAACCAAAATTATTCATCAGTGTCACACTTACCAGTAGCAGGTTAACCTGCTGCCTTCTTTATACTATTATGGCCCTGTGTGAAATTATAAAGAACTTCAACATTTAGAACTGGAGTGGAATGGGGTACTGTTCTCATTTTTAATCATATTGTTCTCTGTTTTTTCAAGTAAAATTTAGTTAACTTGCTGTCTTGGATCCTATCAGGATTCTGCTATGCGTAGATAGGTATCTTGGACTCTCAAAGTCCATATTCTCCTACCATTTATTTAGGGTTTTCTTTGTTTACCTCCTGTTTGGATCAAACTTTAGGCCTAAACTGGCTGGCTGGGGATAGTGAAAGAGGTTAGAGTGTGGATTCCATGTTTTTATAAGCTGCAACCTGTTTGTAGTGAGGACTCTGGGACGATATCTTTTTAACGTCTTTTACAATTGTAATGTAATTGGTGCTGTTATGTAATGATATTGGGGCTGTTTTGTGGTTTTAGTAGAAATTTAATTAGTTATCCAGAACTAGCTAGGAACATGATTTTAAACAAGACCAGAGGGAGTTTTAAAATAATCCTGTTATTTCCAGTATAAATTCAGTGTTTGTGCACAAGTTCTGCATGTTTGGCACCAAACCCACAGGACTGGCTATAAATTGTGCTTGGAGCTGGTAGAGGTGGGGAGGAGGGAGCAGGGGTTAGGCTTGTACTAGAAGTCTCTTAAACGTCCATTTTAATCCATCTGATTATCTTCCACTAACTGGCTTGTACCAGAAAATATGGGAATCAAATAAGACAGGTGAAAGATTGTCAAACTTCAGAATCTTAGTTGCTAGTTGTTAGTTTTCCTTTCTCATGATCTGTTTCTTCTAAGCACTATATTTAGAACTAGGGACAAGTAGTCAAAATGTACATTTTACTGGAAAAATGAAAGGACCACTGTGAAAATTATAGGAAATGCTGGAGAATGTAATCTTTTCTGAACTGACACACATTCTGGAAACAAATCTGTGCTGGAAACACTGATTATATATACCAGGTATAAAAGCATAACTGGCAGTTAAAACCTTGTTGAACAATGCAATGATACTGTATTTCTTAACTTGGAAGGTTGTTCATCCAGCCTGCTCAGCCAGGATGTTCATCCAGCCCGTTTACCATTTATGAGACATTGTGTTAGCATTGAATTAGCTTATAGATTGTTTTAATATGACTTGAAGCAGTAGGGTGTATAATTGTTTGAATGTTTCTTTCCACTGACTGCACAGCATTACTTCTTTCTGCACCTGAGAAGGCTTTTTCCTCCACCTGAACACTTAACAAGCAAATTTCCAGATACTCAGAAGCAAATGCAAACAATTTAGAACAAATCTCATTCCTGCGATTAGGGCCTAAAATGAAACTCTACCAAACAGAGCCAGTACAGCTAAGTTTTGTAACGTCTTCTCTTCTTTTCAGTGGTTCTTGTTATTGTTTGCTTCAGCAAGGCATTGCAGCGCGACACCTTTCCCTATCCCGATTCCTGTTTTCTGGAGAGAAAAGCAGTTTTAAACCCTCTGTACAGTAAAGTCTGTACATACAAAGGGTATGAAAACTCAATGGAAGGAGTAGCTTTTGGTACCATTTAATATTTGACAGACTACTGTTTATTTTCTGCCACAGTTTTCTGGGTACTGTGTCATATTGTTGATGTTATGAGCTAAATTTCCCACTAATTACTAAGTGGACTTTACCAATGAAACTCAGGCTTGCGAATCCCTATGAGACTGCACTTTGAACTGCATACACATATACAGTCTACAAAGTACTTGCATCAATCATAGTAGTGTGTGATAAGTACCATTATGTGACTTAATTAATGTCTGCATAGCATTTTCAGATTCATAAGCAGTCAAAAACATTACCATGATGTTTTTTACATCTGCTGAAGTTTTTTATAAGCCAGAAGTAAAACACAGAGTAAAAGTGGTCAGATGGGTTGGCAATTAATTGGAAAATCACCAAAGACTACATGGTGAGGAAAGCAATTACTGTGAAATGCAAAAATGAGAAAATGCAGCCATTAGGGATATCTGGTATTAAACCTTCACAGGAACGTAAATATTTAATTTTTTAAAATTATTTTTGTATAATGCATTAGCTTGCAATGAATGTGGCATGTAATGCATGTAGAAGTACTCCTTGGTCAGCATGGGAGGCAGCAAAATGCCTAACATACTAAAGCTTGTGTGTGAAAAGTGGTTTTATACTTAGCTGACTGGTGAGAAGACAGCACATTTATGTTATTCTAATTATAAAATATTGTATACTTTTATTTACATACTCTTCTTTAGAAAGTTATGTAATTTACTAGGTCATGAGTTTGGGTCAATTATGTTTAGACTGAACAGAAGTTCCAAGAATGGACTACAGGAGTGGCATTACAAGACCAAGTAAAGTAATTAGCAATAATGACAAATATTATAGATATTTTTTTATTTAAAGTTTATGACATGCTAAGGCTTGCAGTACTCTTGGATGAGGCATAATATGATAGGTGGTTTATATACAGGTAGATAAAGAAGGTTGAAGTAACCTGAACAAGGGCTTTATGTATGATCCTTATACTTGGGTCATACTTCCATGTATGATACCACACATAATAAAAGTGTACAAACTAAGCAAATACTATTATAAATTAAGTAATCTCTCACTACAACCTTCTCATTCCAAAGGTAGGAGGAAAAACTGTATCAGATTCAAAAGAACATCAGGTAAATGTCCATCTTTCCTGAGTTCTATGATCATTGACGGTGAAATGCTCGCAATACTGACAAATGTCACAAATGCCACTATAATTGCTACCCTTTGGGCAGATGGTAAACTTTGTAATGAAGAGGCCAGGAGGCCTGTGCATTAAAAGTTCGTGGCTGGCTAACTTTTATTTTTTACTATTTGATAAGTAAGAAACATAAGTTGTATACAAAGCACTGAATTATCTATTCTTAACCACTTAGTAATACTGTAGTACACAGTTCTCAAATAATCATAGAATCATAGCATGGTTTGGGTTGGAAGGGGCCTTAAAGATCATCTAGTTCCAAGCCCCCTGCCACGGGCAGGGACACTTTCCACCAGACCAGGTTGCTCCAAGCCCCATCCAACCTGGCCTTGAACACTGCCAGAGATGGGGCAGCCACAACTTCCCTGGGCAACCTGTTCCAGTGCCTCACCACCCTCACAGTAAACAACTTCTTCCTTACATCTAATCTAAATCTACCCTCTTTCACTTTAAAACCATTACCCCTTGTCCTATCACTACATGCCCTCAAGCAGGTCCATGTCTTTCTTATGTTGGGAGCCCCAGAGCTGAACACAGTATTGCAGGTGGGATCTCACGAGAGCAGAGTAGAGGGGGAGAACCACATCCCTTGACCTGATAGCAACACTTCTTTTGATGCAGCCTACAATGTGATTGGCTTTCTGGGTTGCAAATGCACACTGCTGCTATTCAGTTTTTCATCCACTAATACCCTCAAGTCCTTCTCCACAGGGCTCCTCTCAATCCAAACATTGCCCAGCCTGTATCTGATGATATGATGCCTCACCTTGGTAAGGCACATTTTGTCCTCCGAAAAACTTGCAAGCAAAGCAGATGAGGAACAAGATAGGAAACAGGCCCAGTGTGACATGCTTGTGTCACGTATGAGAGAGGAAGAGCAACAGCTGAGAACACAACTCAGGTCCCCATGGCTCCAGCTAGTACCTCAAATACTATGTCATGACAGTACTGGGAGTTTTGTTAGTATAAGCACACTATACAGTTACGAGTGCTTATAAGTGCATGACAGCATTTGGGATCCATTGTGTCTAGCCCTTACCACTAAAAAACAGCCTAGGAGAGTTTTTTACTTTAGCTTTTTCAGAAACTTATCTTTGACACAAGGGAATAGGTATCAAAAGAGGCTTCAAAATGATTTATTGAAAAATGTAGTTCTTGCCAACCGAACTAGACAGCTGAATGTAGAAACAGCTACACTTTTATTAGACTAACATAAAATAAGAGCTGTACATAGTTCTGGAGTCCCTCAAAGGTCCCTTCATCAGTTATCATTCTCCACTCTTGTGAAAGGAGCACTGAGATCTCCAAATCATGTGTATCAGCCAAATTTTCTTCTCCCCCCAATCTAATAAAGGTCTCTCTATATAAAAAATGCTACCGTACCTCTCTCTCTCTCTGTGAAAAAATTCTGCTACAACTCCATTATGGGGAAGGATCTTAAAAGATAAATAGCACTAAAGAGAGCTGTTTGTTTTTACCAGTTGCTTTTGTGAGGGAGAGGTTTACTGGTGTGTATCTCTGTAGGTACAAACTAAACCCAACACTGGGTGACTTGTCATTGCACCAAAAGCTATATTTCTATTTGATTTGTTATAATGTGATATTTATTAAATATAATTACCAAAAAAAAAAAAGTAAATGACAGGACAGCAAAGAAGGACTTTTCTAAACAAACATGCCTCATTTCAGAGGCAAAAGAGTGATGTTGAAGAGTGATTTAAACACACTTGGGGCCTAGCTCTCTTGCTAAAAGAAGGAGGTAGCGCTAGACCTTAAGCAAATGTGTATCAACAGCATGAAGAGAATGAAAATACAGAGTAAGGGCAAATGGGACCAGTAAGATAGATAGATAGATAGATAGATAGATAGTAAATGGAATCGAGTAGGAACTAGGATACAAGACAGATGTTGAATTTCAGGAAAGACTCTGGTACAGACAGCAAGACAAAATAAGTACAGCCAAGAGAAAAAAAAATAAAATTGATCATAGTATCTTTCAGTAAAGAAAAATCTAGGGTTACACTGGCAAGGTACTAATTTTACAAAGAATTGTGCTTACAATTCTGATCACACAGATAGCCTTGCTTGTACTGTAAGGCTGCATGGGCTAATACTTAGATAATACGTCACTACACTAAATACTACTGCATTTTAATCATGATATGTAATTTAAAAATGAGTAAACTCACAATTTGTTACTACTTTGAAATGACAATAAAATCTTGTGGTAAACTGCTAAGTTCCTCTTTGGCTTTCTGCATAAAAGTACATCTGAAAGTACAGTGCTTTGTAAGAAATTGGAACAGGAATGCTTTGCTTCTTGGTATCATTTGAGACCTGAATCTCAGTCTATGTGGGAAATGAGAAGGCTGCAGTAGGCTGTGCAGCAGAACGACAGGTTGTATGCTGTAAAACAAAGAGAGAATTTTGGCGCATCACACTGGTGTGAAGAAGCACTGCCGTGGGGCTGTGTAAAAGGTGTGCAGGGAGTGGAAGAATAAAGAAAACAGAAACAGAGAGAGAAGCCAGCTGTGAACAGCACTGTTTGATTTTTTTTTTTAACTGAACAAGCTACTCTAGAAAATGTGAAAAAACATCATTCTCATTTAAAAAGATTTTTAAAATTACTAATATGACCTCAATTATGTTTTCTTTGCCTGTACCCACGTGTTTACTATCTGAAAGAAAACGGTGAGAATGACTGCTAAAGATGCCTGATAGTACATATTTTCTTGGAAGTATATTTTCATATTAAGCAAATGTCAGTACAAACACCTGCAATTTATATTGCTTCTAACAGTTAGAAACAAATCTAAGGTGGCTCACCACCACTCTCTTCCAAGGTTATTGTTACTTTGTAGCTGTTACTGTGTGTATTTTCGCACTTCAAAATGTAAAGAAAAGCATGTTGATTATTAAAAACATTGCTCCTAGTTTACAAAAAAATGAAGTAAATACTAATATACAGTCTTCAGTGAAGAACAGACTGTGAATTACAATGGATTTTGAAGGGAATACTCTATCAAAATTCACTGTTTCTTTACAAGTAATTTAGTTAACACTTAATTTCAAGATAAGTGCAGAAACAAACTGAAATATGATGCTGTGAGAAAGACATTGAAATTAATTTAAAAATGATTGCAGGTACCACAACAAAGAAGAACAAAGCTGTAATACTTTGTACTTTTAATTTCTTCTTTCTCTACTTTACACAGCTGTGTAGCCTAAGATCAGTGCATGTTAGTCAGCAGAAAAGAACAAGGTTCTGTGCTGAACTTTGACCAGAAGCATATTAAATTTGTATTCAGTCCCTTCTCTGTTGGCTGGCACATTTGGGTAGGAAACAAAATCTTCACAAGTCTTTGCTCTGTGCCTGAGAAATGTGGAAAAGACATTAGTTGCCCAACATTAGTTGCTCCATCTTTTCTGCCTGCAGTGTATGATTGAAGGGACTGCACAGAGGTATGTTTTTGTCTCCCAGTATTTTCATGTCACAGTTTGTCCCTGTAAATGAAAAACCAAATGGCATTTTTGAGCAGATAACAGGTCTGATCCTTCAGGCTTTCTGGGCCTGAAAGAAAACCTACTCATGCCAATGAAAATCTGCAAAGTGGTTTCTGTGGGGAAGTGGTTGAGAAAACAGCCTGTGGGGCACTTGCAGATGCTATGCTCAACATTTGTATACAAGGTAGAATGAAATTAGCAGTTAGTTAAAAACTGAAAGTTGCAATATTTGGCGTGGGCTTTTTTGTTATTAATTTCAATGACTTCCTTTTGCTTTCTTTTTAATTTTTGAGGAACAAAAAAATAACATTAAACATTTTAAAAGTGATTAATTCCAAAAGAAAAAAAAAATGTATTATTGCAATTGATGGCTTGTTACTGACGCAGTCTGTTTACCCACTTGTACATTACCTATCATATTGGAGGAACTGGAATGTAATAAAGGACTGTAAGTGGGTGGATGTAAGTTACAAAATTCTGAGATAAAACAGTACTATTTTAGTTCCTGCTCTTGTTGTTCAAGCAATTATACAGGATTCCACATACCATCATTGTGGAAGGTGCTGAGAGATTGTGTCAGTCCATCACACTGTCCTGCCTTCTGCTATTGTAAACAGGCACGTAGTACTTTTTCTTGTTATATGGAATTACACACTTGACAGAAATTGGGATTAGACTTTCAGGCATTTTCTTTAGAAAGTAATTTTTTTTTTTTTTAATACTGGGTTATTCTGATCTGTTAAAAATTATATACATTTTTAACATACTAAGCAGAAAGATGTATTTTAAATTGTTTATATTGTGTGGC
This sequence comes from Buteo buteo, assembly GCF_964188355.1. NCBI lineage: Eukaryota > Metazoa > Chordata > Aves > Accipitriformes > Accipitridae > Buteo > Buteo buteo. The sequence goes on from NC_134192.1 coordinate 20,571,896, forward strand.
TGGATCAGAAAAAGAAAAAATAAATCAGTATTTTTCACAGCTCCCCATAAATAGAGGTATTTTAGTGTTGGTGTTGAGCAGCATTGTCAGGAAAACACCATTAACTCAACTAAAGTTAAATTCAAAAAGTAGGTAAAAAAATAGTTTGTACTAAGAACAAGTATAGCCAAATAATAAAGAACCCATTCCTTAGTTTCTTAAGTGCAGTAAGAAAAATTTTCTCATCCTAAAGGACCTTTATGCAAAAGATTAGGAAATAACTGGGTAGTAAATAAAGAAGGAGTAGGAGAAGCACTGTGACAACATTCTTGTTTTTTAAGGCAATTTCTTAAGTCAAAGACTAACTGGTAGTGTTTATGGAATAGTCCATAATAGCCGACTCATTGATAAATGATTCACAACATGAAAGCATACATAAAATTTGTATGTGTATGTAAAATGTCAGTTGTGTACCTTCTGCTTGAAGGCATCAGAGAGCTACTGGTCAGGACAACTACATGAACTGGGACATGTGGCACAAGTGTCCTGGTCTCTAAGCACCTTATACCTAATCTGGAAAGAAACCCTGCAGGATTCATTTGAAAATCTACATTGGTGTCAGAGCTGACCTTCTTAAAATGAGATAATAACTATGGAGCTCTACAAGATGGGCTTCAATATCACTTTCTACAGCAGTAAGTAAACACAATTTTTACAAAATCCATGAGAAACTATAAAGGCAGCCTGATTTAATTCCTCATTATTCTAATGTGGAGCTGTTTGGTAGGCTTGTGATAATCCCTTTTTCCTGCACCTGTGATTTCCTATGTGCTCTTTTCTACATCTCTGTCTCTTTTTAGAAGATCTTGGGTTGATCATGGCCTTTTCTACAGAAGACACGGGTACACTCTTTCAGGGGAGGTAAAACTGCTAACTTGGAATTAACACTTAGACAATGAATTTGAGGGTGTTTTTATTCAAGTACAACATTAGGGCAGGTGCATTGCTTAAGTCAGAGCTGTGGCCCACCTTGTTGCCTGACTTTATTTAAAATAATGCCCTTGTGTCCAGAACACAGAACTGTCTATTAACAGGTTATTCCCTCATTCTTTGGAAAACTGTACTGTATCATGCGAACCTCAGAGAAAATAAAATAATTTCAGTCCAAATTAAAAAGGATTGTCTACTCATTGGACATAATAAGTTTTTATTTTACTTTTTCTTTACATAAAGTCTTGGAAATTTCTTTTGTTAGCTTGCATAGTCAGGCTTCTGTTAAAACAATAACTTCTATATAGCGTAATCCTTATTTTTTATTATAACTAAATAGAAGACAGGGATATTCAACCGTGCATTAGAAATCACAAGCTTCTCATAATTAGTAATAAATTCCTGATCAATTTGCAACTAGCTATAAAAAAGAACATATAAGGAACCTAGTAAGGGAGTTTTTCACCTGCCGGTATTATGGGCTTGGCTTAAAAATCAGAATGCTTTTAGTAAATTCTTAAAAGCAAATTCTATTTCTAGTAGTTCATGAGTAAAAGCTGAGATTTTTTAATTAAGAGAAAAATACTCTAACAAGGAATCCTGATATTCTAGGCAGTGATGTATTAAGAAATTAAAACAATACATTTAAGGGATTAATAACTGAGAAGTCAGAGGGAAATTGTCATCCAGCTGAAGTCTTTCTGATAGGATCCTAATGTAATTGGTTCTTTGTCCTTCACTGCTTGACATTTTATCAATGAGCTAGAAGAAAACATCAAATCATCTAAGATAATTACTGTGGATTACACAAAGACAGATAATGAAGAGGCCAGGTCACTGATCCAGATCACCAGGGTGGATTCAAACAAGTAGCATGTATTACAATACAGCCGGATAAATAAACCCCACACATTTAGGCCCCAAAATAACGGTAGTACTTACAGGATAAATAAAACCTGAGATCGTTGGGAACATGGTGGGTAGATGGCTGTACCCGAGCTCGCGTTGTTAAGCTGGCCAACGAAGGAAGGTCAAGCTTTGCCCTGCAGCTTTACAGTCAATGAGGTATCAAGGCACACTCAATGTGGGGAGCAGCAGGGGAGCTGTGCCGTACGGGGTCGGCCTGAGGCCCCTCACCGCAAGCAGGGTGAGCGGAGCAGGCCCGCAGACAGGGATCACTCCAGCCACGGGCCGGTGAAGCCCCCGATGACGAAGCCAGCCCACAGCGAAGGCGGGAGATGAGGCCTGCGAGGCAAGGTCAGGGTCAGCACAGCGTAAACCCAGACGCATTCATTGCTTTCCCTCTTCTGCGGGTACGCTGAAGTATATCGTGTATTCACAACCTGGCAGGCACCACAGTTCACAGGCCCGGAACCTCATTAGTATCTGGGTTAGTTAGCTCATTTCTACTTAATAAATAATTAAAAGACTACCAGTAGAAAAAGCTGGCAATGGTCACATTCAATTGGCAGGCAACTTACTGATCCTAAACATGCACATTCAATCATCCTCTGCCATCCTACGAGGGGAGGAGGTCTTTCCTGAGTAACCCCTAAAAGCACCTCAAAAGGGAGAACGCAGCAGTTGTGCGAGACATCAGGAGAACGAGGAGGCCTGAGGCGCCGATATCTGAAGCTGTGACCAAGCGTTTTGCCACCCTAAGGCTGCTCCTCGCCTGTGCTGCTACGAGGGATCCCGCACCACCCTCAGGGGGGAGCCCCTAACGACGCCGGTCAGCTCCTACCGCAGCCGGCCATTGTGAGGTGAGGTGAGGCGACGTGAGGCGGCCCCTCCTCCCGCCCCTGCCGCCTTCCAGAACCTTCCGCCGCTTGCAGGGGAGGGCGGGCGCCGGGCTCGCTGTCGCCCGCGGGGTTGAGCGAGCTGAAGGGAACGGGACCCCGTTCATCGGCCGCCTGTTCTTCTGAGGAGGAGTTCGACGCGGAGAAGGGTGGCTGGGTCGCCGGTGGCTCCTCGCCTCAGGGAAAGGTAAGGGGAGAGCGGCGGGGGCGGCGGCCCGGCCCCGCGGTGGGAGGTGCGGGGCGCCATCTTGCGCCGCAGGAGAGGGGCGGTTGACTCGGTCTGCGCTTTTGTTGTCGATCTAATCCGAGTCTGTCAGTCAGCACTTCAACAGGGGCTCGTCTGTCGCCCTCCTCTAGGGCCGCGTTATCTGTGTGTGTGGGACCTACTCGTTCTCGTGGTCCCCCCTCCACGTCCCTTAATCTGCATTTTTCCTTATTAACGACCGTGGCGTGTGTCGGGATGCCATCGCTGCTCCAGCCGTTTACAGGCAAGTCCTTGTGGGTCGCTGTGGTCAGCTGCTGCTGGACGTTTGCATCTGGTTTACTTCTGGTGGTGCCTCTTGTCTTCTCAGCTAATGAACCAGTGAAGAGTCTTGAGGATGAGGTCCTGGTAATGAGATTTTATCTTCATGTTGGAAAAGGGTAGGGTAGTTCTCACCTACTTGAGTAAACCTGTGTGTGGAATGACAATATCCTTATCTCTTATTTAGGGGGATCACTTTGTGCTACAGTTAAATTCCGTGTTTGTTCGACCAGGAGCTAATTTAGGGAGGGGAAGGGCCTTTCTCCATTTAATTCATCATCCACAGTATACTAGTTGAAAACATGACACTTTGTAAGAGGGAAGAGACAAACAAACTGAAGAGGTGTTTTTGTCATCACTAGCATGTTGTGGGATTATTGCTATTTTCCTTGAATTTTAATTGAAAGCTGGAATACTTGCAATTTGTAACTTCCTTAGAAAATCACTACTGTAATTATGGCTTTCTCAAGCTTAGGTGTCACTTGTGGCTGATAGCAGTGTTTGAAAGGTTGACAAATAAAGGGATTAGATTGGTTGAAATGGGAGTTAGTAATTTTTAATTAGAATTTTTATTCTTCCTTTCTGAAACTGCTTAGGTAATGATTGGGTGCAAGTTTTCTTTTTTTTTTTTTACATGTTCCCCACAATCAAAATGTCTAAATTATACTGTGCATCTACATTCATGCTATGCGTCAAACATATAAATGATTCCTTTCATTTTTAAGTTGTGAAGTTAAGTCACTAAAAATGCTACTGTACTTTTAACTACATACAAAACTCTTTTTTTTGTTGTTTTCTTTTGGACGCCTATGTATTTGTGTCTTTATTTACAGCATGTTTCAATGTTGAATTAGGTAGACTTTAAACGGGTGCCTGAATGTAATTGTGCATGCTGGGCTTATCTGAATGAGGACTAGTGGCTCAGTGAAACTTAATGATAAAGCTGAAGATCTTGGCCACTGAAGTTCCAGTCAGAAGGAAGAGAAGCTAAAAAGGGCTCACTGACTAGTAAATAGGTCTTAAAAGTTGAGGTTTTTCATGCTACTTGTAAATTTTACAAATCTGTGATGTTAGCTACTTTTTCAAAGATGGAGCTGATAATTAGCACTATTTTATGCTGAACAGGTGAGATTATTTAGTGTAAGAGCAGTAAGTGTTGACAGTGAAAGAAAATGTAAGATGGTGGAAAAGTGAGGTGTGTGTACTGGTAGGAGAGCTCAGGTAACTGTAAGTAACAGTTCCTATTTTAAAACATGAGGATTTCATTTATCCACTCTGTGATTGTATCATAAATTGTATGTTAAATATGCAGTTAAGACAATTATTCAGAAGTCTTTTTGTGGACCCCTCAGTGTACAGAGTAACATGGCCATGAATTCATGGCTTCCAGAAGCTGTGAATATGAACCAAAGTCCTGTCCAGGATGATGATGATCATCAAACTCCTATTAAACCCAAGGTATAATGTTCAGGCAGGACATGTGGTATTGTCCATACGTTCTGTTTTTGCAGCACGATTCATAAATAAATCACATTCTCATTAAGAATACTCATTCTCACTACTTTTCATTAGGGATCTTTGGTACGCCCCTACAAAATTGATCTACTTCCTGTTATTTTTCTGTTATGCTCTTCTGACTTTTTATCTATTTATTTTAAACAAAGAAACCAGTTATATAAATTCAGCTTCACAAATGTATCACAAAATGCTCTTTCCCTTTGGTAATAATTTTACCAAATATCCAAGTTGAAAGAAGAAGAATACAATTGTTTCTGAGAATAGATCTTTCTCCTGCACATCTCTGTAGGATATAACTCATTAAAATGTTATGTTCCTTTTTGTTTTTCATCACTGTCCCTTTCCTAGTAGCACAAACCCTCTATGCATGTGAATTGTATAACCTTCTTGCTTAATGCTGACTGCCCCTGTCACTTTGTACTTTAAGCGAATATTGTCACTACAGTCCATGTGGCATTGTATAAATCTTAAGAGATAGTGAACAGTATTCATCTTAATATCGATTCTTGTGGCACTCCTGTACTTGCTGCACTCCTTCAAAACAATTCCCACTTGCAAGTCTCCTTTGATTTGAAATCTGCTTTTATTAATCTACTCTAGTAACACAAATATTTTAAGGTAACTTTGTAGATTTGCTCTTTATATTGGGCTGTCTCTAAAGCTTTGCAAAAGTGTAGACAAACTGTATTCCTTCTCCTGCGTATTTCTTACAAAGTATCTTTTTCCCCTAAGTCTCCAACATGTCTTTGTTCATATCCTTTATTAATGACTGAAGCAACTGAATGATTTGTGAGGAAAGGCTGTTGTATTCTAACGTCTTTACAGTATGCTATACAGGTAGGGAACCCAAAGGGAGGTATGGGGAAGAGCTTTGTTTGGGGAGTTGGACTTCAGCTAGGAAGCTTCTGCTTCAGCAAGCTCAGAGGTTGGTTTGTGTGAAGACAGGGATTACCATGTTAACTGAACAGCAAGTGTCTGCAGCAAAGGAATCTGGTTGGGAACCACTGAATTTAAGTGCTCTTCTCTTTCTTGTTTTGTCACTTGTGCTGTGGCTATGGGCTCTGTGAGTCACTACCTTCTCTACTGAGAAGATGCAAAAGTCAGTCACAGTCATTACTGAATATTGTGTGCTTTCCTTAGTATATGCTATGTTGGTTATCTGTGCCCAGATACCCTCTGGACAGCCTTTCTTTTACAGCTGCCCTATTCTTAGTACAATAACTATGTATGCACCTTTTCTGCCCAAGGGGAGAGACAAATTCATTGATTTGTGTATCTGATGAATATTTCAACAGTATACACACCTGTGCTACTTCATCTCATTCTCATTCCTTGTTGCAGGTAATTATTTGACATATAATACTGTAGAAAAGCTGATATTGGATATGTGCACAAGCAATATAATGGCTAGTCAACTGCAGTTGATATTTTAACGTTTTAAAATGGCATATGTTTAAAATATTCAGACTGAATGCACCCTCAGTGATTCTTTGGGCTAAATACTAGCTTCAGGTACTATCAGTGGAGAGTGAATCATGCTTTCCTCTTTCCTTTGGCACGTTATGACAAATGTGTTAAAGATCCTTTTCAGGTTAAATTATAATGCTTGGCATTCGTGTTCCTGTCCAGTTCTGTAACTTATTTTAATTTTCTGATAGATCAAGTGTCTGTTCTTGAAAGTACGCTAAGAGTTTCCTTATGCTCCTTTTGAGCCCTACCAAAGAGATCCAAGTTAAAATCCTCATAATGGAAACCGATACAGACTTAAACTGAAACAGATGTTAGTGTGAGAGCCAGTGAAATAGGCAACAGTTGCTGCTACACATACACTTTTTATTAAATAGTGCCCTAGAGCATAGACTGGTTTGTTTCAGGGCCATGGCTGTACTAATGGGCCTTAATTGCCCTGACAGGACTTACCTGGGGCCTCTTCTCACCCAGACTCTCTGCACAGCCTGCCCCTTGGTCCTGGGCCCTTGCCTGTGCTGTGTCACAGGTATACCTGTACCCAGCTGTGTCTCCTGCTGTCTCGGCTTACTGGCTGTTTTTCCTGGATGGACCTTGGAGCTGTGTTGTAGGTAGTTTGCCTCCAGTTTCACGTCTGGTTCTGTCTCCAGGAAGAAGGTTTAATTTGTGTGGTAGTCTGCACTCCAGTCCTGTCTCTGGCCCTGCCTTCTGGTGCTTCTGACTGGCTTCCCTGGATAACACCCTGGATCTTGCCTTGTCTGGACCCTGTGGAAGCTGTCCCTCTCCCAGCCTGGCCCTGTTTGATCCCATGAGACTGTCCCCCCTGTTCAGCAAGACTGCCCTTGCCTGGCTTATCTCTGCTCTTGGAGCAGCCCATCTCTCTCTTCCCTGACAATGTATTTGTAGCATCATGTTTGCAATCTCTTGCAAAGTTCAAAAGCATTGTGAGGGTTCTGTCATCAAGCAAAAGCTCATATTACACAGTTTATACAAAGGATCTTGTATAAAAAGAAATCCACTTTCTATTTGAAGGGGAAACTTCCTGCCAGTGGAGTTCCCAGGTGATACCCAGATCAGCAATATCGCAGGCTTAATGGTCAGAGCAAATGGAACCTGATTAAGGAATGTTTCCCTTAAAGGTAATCTTACAAGTATCAGCAAAATTGACAGCTGCCATCTGTAATATGGAACTTTTCTAGATTTCATTTGATTTCTCAAAACCTGTGAATTTAGTATAAAAAGAAAATCTCTGTGGTTCACATAACTTAGTGTGTTTAGAGTCATGAAATGCTTGAACAAAAAAAGCAAGAAAGGAGAAGGGGAAAAAAAAAATCAATCATAATGATATTTTTCTGTGCAAGACTGCTAAGACCTGGTAGAAAACTCTAGCATCATGGGAACAGAATCTTTCTTCCCCTTTTGGAGTGTATTTAGGATCCAGAATTTGCTTTTGAAGAAATTAGTGTGATGAGTGAGAATATTTCTTAAATTTAATAAAAACAAATAGCATTAAACTGTAACGTCTGAATCTATTTTCAGTGAAGAAGCTATTATTATCTTGGAGTGTTTTTGATTGCTTAACATGGAATTAAATCAGTCTTAAGCTGTCTAAAGAAACAGGAGCCATTTTGTAGAGTAAGACACACAGAACTGTTTGGTATCTTAAGTGTTTTGCAGCATTTTTGCGTATTGATGCTCTGGTATTTGTGTCCAGTGCCCTCCTGTTGCTCCCTCCTGCTCCCTGCACTAGTGTGGAGAGCAGTTCAGGGCAACACGCTCATCCTTGGGGCTGTGGAGAAGCAGAGGTATCAGTCTGGTAGTGCTGATGTGTCAAAAGCGGGGAAAACGGGATGTTTCTTGTTCTGTTTCTGAGGAGATACAAAATAGCTCAAAATGGTATGACATGAGAAATGAACATGCTTTTGAAAGCCCTGAGGGGACTGAATGTTTTTTAACAGTAAGTTGGTTTGTTAAAATCTACTGCTATGTGGAGGATGTGCAACATGTTAAAGCTTTTCTGCAGAAGTGTATGTTTTCATTCTGCTTTTATGGTAGAAAACTTCTATTCAGATAGTTGGATCTCTGCATAGGAAGAAACAGTGTCCATTATGAGAAAGGTAATGGAATTAAAACCTGGAAAAAAGTGATACAATGGAAATTAAGCATGTAATGAGTGAAAGACAGATAGATGTGTATTCCTTTCTTGCATTCACTTAAACTGCTAAATAAATGATGTTCAGTATTTCAGTACTGGAGACATAATTTTATTCACTCAACATGTAATAAAACAACAGTTCAATGCTATATTGGGAGTTTACTTGCACAGAAGATGAGCTACAGGAAGAATGCAATGGTAAATGGGCAGTCTGGCAATCCTCTGAGGTTCTTGTCATGTATGCATAGCTTCTATAACACGCACCATGTTTCATCTTTTATGTTTCTATATCACAAAGATAACTATGGGAGCTCTCTGCAGGTGTTCAGCAGTTAGGAAAAAGTTGGAAAAGATTAGGACTTAAACAAAGAGTGTTTAGCTGATTAGGCTACAGTAGAATATTCTAGACAGCGTACACAACAGGGTGCTACTACAAAGACTGTTACAGTATCAAACTAAGTAACATTAAAGGGAACAAGATGATTTAAATAGGGATTATTATTTTTTATTTTAGCTCTTTGTTAGGGATTTTATTATGTGTAGCTGTGGTACCTTGGAGTACCAAGTAAATCTGCATAGCAGAATTTCTAGTGAATCTTGCTATGTTCTTGGCTGTTGGTTTTCAGACTTATTTTGCAATTACACAGGAAATAAGCAGTATCTTACTGTATATTTCAAGCTTGCTGGTAGTGGTAACACAAAACTTTTTTTTTTATTTAAGTAAGGAAGGGTGATTATAAACTGATAGTCATGAAGCTTATAAGCTTCTAAAAAATTGGTGATACAATATGGTCCTCATAAGATTTTTTTGGTGTCAGTCCTGTAAGATTAGGAGACCAAATAAATGCAAAATACTTTTCATTGTGTTATGTAGCCATATATTAATTTCATTTATACTAGCAAGTTTGCTACAGGAAACAAAAATAGAAAGATGGCAAGAAAGCATTAGATTAACTTATGTAAACGTGGAGCTGTTACAGTTTTGGGGCCATCATTGTGGTGATCCTTTCTATTGGATCACTTAAAGCCCTACCTAAATAACTTAGTTTGGGAGTTGGTGTGTTTTGAAGGCTTTGAATCAGAAGTGTTTGGTTTGCATGAGTATTTTGCTTCAGAACTTCCAATGTGGTTCAAAATCAAGCCATTTTCTTTGTGAAGAGAGTATCAGATGAATCAAACACCTGGACCAACTTGAACCAGTGAACAGCTACTTCCTGTTCATCTGTTGAAACTCCAAGTAAAGACATGTAGAATAGTAGTCTTAAATGTGGTTTGTGGGGTTTTTTTTTGGTATTTGTTACTGGGTACAGCTGCAGTGTCTTGACAAAATGGCAGACTTTTGCAAAAGGGAGTATCATTTTGTTTTGATGTTTCTGAGAACTTGCAAGTTGATATGGCTGCAGCACTTGCTGCCTATCACGTTATTTCACTTACATGCAGGCAGCTCTAAAGTCAGAGATGGAAGTGAGTTTACACTTTTGTCGTGGTTTAAGCTCAGCTGGTAACAAAGCACCCGGCCCCTTTGGGATGAGGAGTAAATACAAAAAAAAGCTCATTGGTCGAGACAGGCACTGGGAGGGATCACTCACCAGTGTTATGGTCATGGGCAAAAGACAGGCTCAACTTGGGGAAGAAACAAAATCAATTTAATTTACTGCAAATCAAAACAAGGATAATGAGAAGTAAAACTAAACCTTAGAATGCCTTCCCCTCACCCCTCCCTCCTTCCCAGCACAGCTCCTCTCCCGGTTTTCTCTCCCTCCTCCCCGCCGGCGGTGCAGGGGGACAGGAAATGGGGGTTGGGGTCAGTTCATCACACCTTGTCTCTGCCGCTCCTTCCTCCTCAGGGGGAGGACTCCTCACTCTTCCCCTGCTCCAGCGTGGGGTCCCTCCCATGGGAGACAGTCCTTTGTGAACTTCTCCAGCGTGAGTCCTTCCCACGGGCTGCAGTTCTTCACAGACTGTTTCAGCGTAGGTCCCTTCCGCGGGCTGCAGTCCTTCAGGCACAGACTACTCCAGCGCGGGCTTTCCCATGGAGTCCTGGCCATCTTGGGGGGCATCCATCCCCCTGCTGTGGCGTGGGCTCCTCTGTCCCCGGGCTGCAGGTGGGCATCTGCTCCCCTGGCTCCCCTCCATGGGCTGGGGGGGGACAGCCTGCCGTCTCACCATAGGCTGTGGGGGCATCAACCTCCTCCGGTGCACCTCATCCCCTCCTTCACGGACCTTGGGATGTGCAGAGGGGTTTCTCTCACATTCCAATCTCCTCCCCCACTGCAGGTTCCCCTTCTTAAATCTGTTCTCCCGGAGGCACCACCACTGTTGCTGATGGGCTCGGCCTGGGCCAGCGGTGGTCCATCGTGGAGCTGGGGAAGCTTCTAGCAGTTTCTCACGGGAGCCACCCCTGCAGCCCCTGCCCCACTACCAGAAACCCCGCCACACAAACCCAAACCAACTTTCTTTACCTGTTGTACTGAATTTTTTAGTCTTCTGCATGCCAGGGCTCATCTTCAAAGGCTTGTGACTGTGCCTGTTTCTTGTGTGATAGCATGAAAATGATTAAAGGATGCTCTCTGCACTACCTTCTGAGTCATGGTGAAGATTTTTGGAATCATTATAAAACTTATCATACTTGGAACCACTAGCTTTGTAGTAACAGTGGTGGTATTTTTATCAGTGATCCTGCTAACCTTCTGTATTTTCTTACAAAGTCAAATTTCTCATTAACAAATCTCATGCTTTGTTGTCTGACTCTGATGTCAAAGTCTATATTGTGTATGGCATTTTGTTGTACATTTTTGTCTGACTTGAGTGGAGTTTTCTAGCTAGTTCAGGAAGTTGAGCTGAAAATAATGTGTTTTCTTCAATACTGGCTGATTACTTAAGATACGTCATGAAAATATCTGGGAATGCAGACTGAATATCTCTTGCTGTGATTTCTTTAAATTAGTTTATGTATGTAGAGGGCTCATTGAAAATCTGGCCAGATGACTTTGTCACTTCTAGACTCAAGAGCTTGTGAAATTTTTACCTTTTAACTTCAAAAGCATCTCTTCAGTGATTAGGTCCCTAGTACAATTCTGATTCTTCAGGAGTTGGATACAGAAAATTGTGACTCAAGTGCTAAGTAAACTATGTTATGTATTACATGTCAGAAACTAGAAGTAGGTCAAACTTTGGCAGACTGATTCCTACTAGATCAAATGGCTATGGCATGTAATTCAATAAATCATTTGCTTTTTGTAACATTTTTATTTTTAATGAGAGTAGAATGTCTCTCTGGTCTATCATCCAGTTAGTAGTAGATTGATATGAACCAGAGACAAGTAATACAAACTTTTCTCCCACTCTAGATAAAACTATTATACCCATATATTCTTGTAATATAATGAAGTGATGGTGTAAACATATTTAGCTTTTACTTGGTTTATGTATTAATTTTTTTCATTTGGAAAAAAGCAGTAGACACTGTGGGGGGGGGGAAATTAACATTAAATGCGTGGTTTTATCCAAAAGTCTGTATACAAAAAAAAGAATGGCAAATTGAACTAGCCAGGAACTTAAAAAAATAACTAAAGAACTATTAAGAATATCACAAATAATATCAAATTAGCAAGCTGTAATTAGTTGTATTATTTTATTAATGGTAGTGGCACTTTGCTTAAAATCAGTATCTGACAAAGTTGCTTGAAAGCAGTGCCTTGCTAAAATGCTGGAGAGACTCCTTGGGAACATTATACATGCATAACTCAGTTGTCCTAATACTCTATTGTGCAGTTTGACTTGATGACCATTGCCTGGATGGCTTAGTGGCTTCAAAGATAAGAGCTTTGAACCTTCAACACCTGGTAGAACTTGGTCTGATATTTTGGTTACCTTAAGTATCTTTTTCTTGAGCTTCTTTCTCCCACCTTGCCCTGAAGCGTAGGATCTGCATCCTCCAGTTTTTATGTCCCAAGGTGTCAGCATAGCATACTGTGGCAATTGCAGATTGAACTAATTAACAACAGGTGCTATCCTTTCTTTTCAATGGTGGGTGTATAATATTTCCATCATACTTGCGAAATGTTAGACAGCTAAAGTTTTGGCTTTTTTGAGTATCCGAATTTTCTAACTCAGCAATGTCTTAGTAAGATATGTAGTATAATGATGAGTATGGTATTTTGGTTAGTGCCTTTTTGTTAAAGTGAACTGTTTCTACTTGGTATCTGGTAAAGATAACTGACCTAGTCTTGTCTAGAAAAAAATGAATTAGTGCAGTGAGTAAAGGGACAGTAGCAGTTGAAACTTTTTTCAGAATTTGCCTTAATGCCATACTATGAGAGCTAAAAGAGGTTTGTTTCTATGATGGTGTTTAACTTGCTGCTGAAAATTTACGTAGCTTTCTGTTGGGTTAGATGCACATGAATTCGTATGTTTTATTCCGTTAATGGCCTTAAATGGAACACATGGAACTTGAAAGTGGAGTCTTGTTAGCTGTTCCCACATTAGGATGGGGATATGTTAACTTGTTGTGTCTCAGTTCCTGTGCTGTCTTTACTGCTTTAGTAAATCAGCTAACCAGTTTGTCATGTTTCTTAATTTAAAAAGGAAAGGAATACTTTCCTATGCAGAGAGTGAATTTGATTCTGTATGCAAAGTGTCCTTTTGTATTACATGCATACTTCTAGTCAAAGATTATTAAGTGCTTTACGTAAATCTAAACACTCAGTTACTTCATTTCAAATGGATTATATATTCTCTTTTTGTATATAACTTGCTTTAATTCAGTTACCTGCTGAAAGAAGCAGAACTGGATCTCTTTGAGGGGATCATACTGTCCTTCCATACAATAAGTTAGTTACCTTTACAGGTATATCTTTAATTTGGGGTTTTAGGGAGCCCATGGGTGAAGTGTGGTACGCTACTAGCATGCCTGTTTAATGGGTCTCACTTTAAAAAGTTGGAGTACTCTACAACTATTAACTGTGATAAAGCCAGACACAGAACACAATGGGTCTAGACATCCAGCAGCTGTGGGTATATTCTTCCACTCCTTAACCTGTAACGGAGGTTGCTGTCCTTAAATCTCAGTGCATTTGTGCAGTGTAAGCTTGTCTGAGCTGAAAAACTGGGCTATGTAAACCAGGGCATATTTTGGAAGGAGTAAAGGAACAGTTAGTCTTCTGTGGCTCTGCTACTGTAGATTATGTGGTGGTACACACTAGCCGTTTTTTTCAGGTAAAAGAAAGGAGGCAGTCATGCATTAGCCTGTCTTGGGCCATGAGTCTAATGTTAGTTCTGTGTGTAAGCGTAGCTGTTCAGCTATTTTCATGTCACCTTATCTTTGACTAAGCTTGAGCTGGGCTTGCATAGTAATTTTGGAAAGCCTTGGTAAAATGAGTGGCTGAAGTAGGTTGGTTTTGGGTTTTGGTGTTGTTTTTTTTTTAAAAGAATAAAACAGAGGAGTCTGATTTTTATGGTTATGATATTTGCTAAACAGTCTCAGAATACATAAATAAAACCACGTAGTGCATAACTGGAAACTTTTATTTTAGTTGAATGGACGTCTGGGATTGTTTCTGTACTGAATTATTCAACTTAGCATCCAGAATGGAAGTACAAGATACTGCTTATGTAAAACTGAAACATAGCCTACAGAAAAAAAAAAAAAAAGAATCTGAGAAACTACTTCACTAGAAAGGGATTTATCAGTGCCTAAGTTTGTTTAGTATCTCGAGATTCCTTTTTGCAATATGTTGTATTGAAAGTGCCAAAGGGTTAACGATTTCTTGTTGGATTTATGTGCCTCTCCAGTACTGGTAACTGAAATGCTGTAAACCTGAATGTTGACTTGCATAACATTTGTATGTTTAGGGAATGGTGTGAAAATAATGGAAAAATTAAAGATGAATTTTCTGTCTTTACATAATTAAGAGTCTTTGAAAACAAGAAAACCCTGTACAACATTAGAATGATGGAACTAAAAACTCATCATTGTCACTTTTCTAGAATGGACAATACGGGATTTTTTTCTTTTTTCTTTTCAGCCTTTTCAAGAGTGTGTTCTGGTGTTTTGGCCAGATCATAAGAAAGACATCTTGCATTTGAGGGTAGGGAGGAGTAGGAAAAGGAATACCTTAGTCTGAAAGCTGTTGATTTCCATGATCTTTGTCTCAGGCCTAAGGTTAAGTAAAACAACAGGAAATCTCACCACCTGAAGTCTAATCAGAACATCAGAAAATCAAAGTGAATGGTTCTGGGCTCTGATGTTCTCAAGGTGTGACATCTGTAAGGTAAACAAGCATGATGGCTGGAGTACTGATTAGCTTTGTCATCTTAGGCAAGCCATCCCCAGGTAACTGCAGTGTGCTAGACTGCTCCATGTTGTTGGCTGTCAAAAGAGGTAGTTCATTCTTCTCATTTTCTGGTTTATTAGATGTATCATTAGAGATCCCTGTGTTTATTGTGTGTCTGACTGAAAATTAGCAGACAACTAGTACAGGCAACTTATTAAAAAGTAAGCACAGTTAACAAAAATTGCATAAACCCTTAAGACAAACTTGGGATCTGTGAAGTTTCCTCATCAGTGGATGTCTACAGTAAGCTTATCCTTCAATGTACTCAAGCAAAACTGTAGCCTTAGCTGTAGTTATAAATTTTCTGTGTTAGTTGACTTGAGAGGCAACAGGCAGTCATGTCCCTCGGAGGAATCTACTGCGGAAGACATCTAGCAATTTTACTTGAAAATAAAATCCAAGTAATGCAGTCAGGCTGTATGATTCATTTTCTGTATCTTACCTGTCAAAAATAAGACCCTTCTGGATAGCAGTACTAAGATTTGTAAAGTGCATAGAGATCTAAATCTGGAAGTTCTTGGCTATTAGAAAGAGGAGTAATTCTGTCAAAACTAGTGAACTTACATGGGCAGATATGTGTATCCAGGAAATAAATACATTGCCTATCCCGCTCTTATGATTTTAGTTGTGATAATCTGTAAGAATTTATAACTGTTAGGGAAAATATGTGGGCTGTGTTTTAACTACTGTGGTTTCTTAGGTCTTGTGCTCTTTCAGTGAACAAGTCTTTGGTCACTGCCAGAAAAGGATGCACATTCTTTTTGAAGGACGTTAGTTCTGTGCAATCAAGATAATGACAATGTCAGTTTTTAGCGTGTTTTAAGTAGGCTGCTGCAATGCCACATCTGTCAGTACTCAAGAAATGCACAGAAACCACTGCTGAGGTGGTGTACTAACATGATACCACAAAGGGTAGGGATTTTGGAGTAATTCCCAGGAACAATTCAGCTGATTCGCTTACCTGCTTTGTAATATCTTACCTTGCCATTGACATGTGTCAAATTCAAAAGGCAATATTTAGATTTATTTTCAGGAGACTTTTTTTCCCCACTTAAAGTGTTCTTTTATGATTTCTGTCACTGCAGGTACCCAAGATGGCAGAGTTTTCCATTTCTGATTTTCAGAGAAGGACAAACAGTTAGCTCTTCGGTGTGGGGCAAAGTAATACTGAGTAGGGATCTGTGTGTTGAAACTGTTCCAGCTCTGATGGTTCTGCTCTCTCTATTTGGCAGAAGATTAGTGTAATGCCTATACAGTGATGCTATGAGAAAATTACTGCATTATCTGGGCACGGCTGAAGAGAACTCAGTCCAATGACACAAGTACGTTAGCATTGCCAAAACATAAGGAAGAGCAAAAACCCTCCAGATATCTCTCAGGGGACAGTTTGTCCTGGAAGTGCTTGAATGCTGTGTTTGGGCACTTATCCCTTGTGTCTATTTGTCATTACTGTGCTTGATTCGATGAGAAGATGATTCAAAGCACGGCATTATCTGCCCCTTTGTCTCTCAAGTTGAGATGTTTTTCATCGTTTCCAAGGGAAACTTCTGTGATTTCCGACTTCTGTATTTTAACTGTCTTATCCTTCATGTCCTCAAGCAGAAAAGTGTGTCGCTTATTATCTCCTCTTTTGTATGTTGGATGCAGTTTGGTTTAGAAGTGCTGTGCTTCTGTTTCTACCGATATTCCTGTTGGAACTTCTACTAGCTTGACTAGGCACTGAATCTGACCTTTGGGTTTTGTGGTTTTTTTTTTAAACGAGATATTAAGAACATCATACACCTGTGTTTCAAGTCTGTTGAAAGTATAATAATAAAATAGAATCATATATTGCATGTTTCTTTCTCTGGATACTTTCTGATTCCTCTGTTAAGTCAGGCCACCTTCTGGATAGAGCTGGGTTTATGAGCAGTGTGTTCCTGGTCTCTGAAGTAGCCAAAATATCAAAATGTAGTTTTTTTCCCACAACATGGATTTGGTTGATTTGAAGATCTTACCTGGAGAGCAGCATCCCTTAGCTAGATGTGAAAGGCTACCAGTTAGACTTTGAGTAAGGAACATATAAAAAAAAAAAAAAAGACAGACACCCCCCCCCCCCCTTAAATTTCTGATTATTTAGGTCAAGAAAGAAAACACTTAGCTTTGCAGACTGATTTCCAACATACTTGAAGGAGGACTGAAGTGTTTGGTGCTACAGCTTTGATGGACTTTTGTTTTGACATCACTGCTTATTGACTCTCACTTTCATACTGACAGTGTAAACTAGTCAAGACTGTGCTCAAGACAAACACTAACTTGAGTCATCAGAAGCATGGCTGGGTTCCTATAGGAAAGCAGCAGACAAAGAAGCTGTATTAGTTGCACACCTTGTATATTCCATGTGATGAATGTCCGTTTGAAAAGTGTCACATTTGTGTTGAAGAGCAGTGTTTGACTTTTCTGGAGGGATTTCTTGGCTTTATTCTCCTTTGCTTCTGTACAGAGAAATGTGTAGAATATTCTCCATATGAATGATCTGTTACATTTGATATTGCACATAATGCTGTATCTACTTCTAGAGATTCTCACTGGCCTCCTTGTTATACTATAGCTTAAAATTACGTATGAAGAAATAATTTCCTTTTGTTTATTTTGATTCTGCCACCTATTGGTTTGCTTTGTCCTCAAGATCTTACTTGAGAAGAGTTTGTGCATAGTCATTGCAGGTTTATGTTCTCTGTTCTACTTAAATATTAGTTAAATCTGTCTTAGGCTCTTCAGTTCCCTTTTTGAGCCCAAAGGGTTCTTGTGTATCAGTCATGTTTAATACTAAATTCAAGTTTTTAATAGTATTTTGAAAAATGCTGCAAAGTATGTGCTGCAGTGTGAGTTCACAGAAGTAACAAGATGCCTTCATTTGACAATATAACATCCTTTTTGAGTTGATTATGATTTAAAGTAAACTCTGGCTGATACTGTAAATGGGATTCCCTGATGAGTCATTTGCATATCTCTGAAAAACAATTTGCAGTACCAGTTGGCCAAATCTGAGACAATAGAGGGTATGTGGTTGTGCTCTGCTTCATCAGTGTAGGAGCTAGGAAGGTCACTTCTAGGGGTATCAGGAGATAGGAAGGTCAGGTTTAGGGAAGTCATGGAGTGTAGGAAGGGTCTGAGTGAGGAAGAAGAATCCTGGGTGCTTTAGTGACTCTGTCCAAGCCCAGTGATCCTACTGAGAGATTAGGGCAAGATCTAGGTGTCTGTAGTGTACTAAAGACGAGATTTGAGGTACGTCACAGACCTTCCCTTTTATGTTTTCATGACAAGAGAAACTAAATTCAGAGCATCTGTGTGGTTGAAATTCTAGAACAGAATATGTTTAAGCAGTCATGAAGCCCAAGAAGTGCTACACCTGAGATCTTGTGTACTCATTGCATTTTCACAGCTGTTTCAAACGTAGTCATTGTCCCAAAAGTGCGCCAAGGATGTGCTTTATTGGTAAGAGTGAGTTGCAGTCCTTTTGGAACAAGTATACTGTTAGAGCCAAGGGTGCTATTAGTGGACCAAGAGACAGAGCTAGCATCACAAACTTTTCTGACTTTTATTTTTAAAATATAGCACAACATAGTAGGTTTTGGATTGCAGCTCTGCATTTACTGATCACTGCCTTGACTTCTACTGTAACCAAGAATGACAAGATAGAAAGTTACCTCTAGCTTCCCTTGAGTATGAATGAGTTGAAAACCAGGTGTGTACACAAAGTTTTAAATTGGCTTGGATTAAGTTTCTTTCTTTCTCTTTTCGTTTCCAGCCAAAGTATTTCCAGTGTAAGGTTTTTCGTTTATGCATGGGCTACCTCTCTTCGTTGCTTGCTTACCCCTTTTGTTTCAGTTCTTAGTTTATTTGAGTTGGATGGATTGAGCTTTTAATCAAGAGAGAAGAGACCTGAGTGCTTTAGGTTATTTCTCTAATTTTTCCATGCCCCTCTCCAAAAAAAAAAGATTTCATTTCTTAAATGTAACAAAGAGCATGTTTATTCTGTAGTTGTAAAAGTAAGATTCCTTTCTGTTTCAGCAGGATAAGAGACCTTTATCGTATCTTTTAAAATGGTTTAAAGTGGAATATTTTTTGTCATCTGTCAGCTTGAAAGGTCATGGTTTAGGCGGTCATTCCTAAGCCCCTTGGATAATGTTTACAGTGCTCTCAAATGACTTAAAATGGACTAAATTGTTTTCAGCTGACAGTAGTAAAGGTCATGGAGGAAATCTGTTTAGTCAGCCTTGCTTGCTTCCTAAGTACATATAGTAAAAATGTGCCATAAACTGCAGCAAGAAAGAAGTTTTAACTTTAAAAGACACTGGAGGCTAAGGGAATGGAATGTACCTCTTGTGGATATAAATTGCTTGGCAGAGAATTTGCCAAGCAGGGGTTGTTATGGCAAACTTTTGTCCAATCGCTGCTAGCTTATACCTTTTCCTTTTGTTGTCCCCTTTCACATTACAGTTCATTACTTGGAGAATTTGTGGATTTAAGGGCATATTCTAATCTCAGTGTGGGTGCTCGTAACTCCTAGGCACTCTAGTGAGAGGCAGGCATGCTCTTAAGGAGTCAGGGGTGGGGGAGTGGAGCAGACAAAAAAGACTATACCTCAATGTTGAATCTCCTGAAACTCCTTTTCAGCCCTCACTTGCAGCCAGCATCTGGTGCTGTTTCCCTCTGTCAGTACCTCACCACGAATGTCACAGTGTTGATTACAGTGACAGTTCCTGCTGAGTAAGGTATTGCCAAATGATCAAATAGTCTTACCATTAGAGAAAACCAAAATAAATTACTATCTCCAGTTTGGCATGATACCATGTAGCAAGGAGTAAGTTTAGAAGCTCCAGCTACAAACTAATGCTACTGAGCTAATTCCAGGCAGCTTCTGCTGCATTTGCCAAGTCTTTGAAAATGGGACTCTTAAATGATGTTTATGGCCTGTTTGTTAGTCAGTACCTAGTGGTGGTGTTGTATATTTTTATCTAAGGCATCTCACATCAACACAGTTGAAATTTATCCTCCATATATACAGTTAAGTAAGTGGAATGTGCTTCTAACAGTTCAAATGGATTCTTACCATACTCTTGTTTTGATTTAGGCAATCACAGGGACAGATTCTTAAGACTGAAGTTCATTCAACGTAGGACCAGTGAAAGAAAGTGGGAAGTGGCAGGTTGCTACATTCCTGAGTCATCTGATCCTGGGGCTGGTTAAGAGCTGCTAGAACTGCAATTCCAGGGGTTGTCTATTGAGCTTTTGTTAGGTGTGGGCTTTTGTGATTTGGTTGGGGTTTTTTTGTGTTTGGTTTTTTTTTTTTTTTTTTCCCCAGTCTACTGTCTGTATTACATAAAAGGAATTAAGTAATATTGAATTGCAGCATTTGCTTCATGTCTTCCAAGGACTGCGGAATGGTGCAAAAGCACTCAGAAATACCTCACCTGTTATTCACAGCTGAGGAAGAGAAAATAAAGTCTTCACTAGGTTAATTTTTTTTTTCCATTCGGTATAATGTTACTTTGTTATTTTTTTTAAATAGGCATGATTAACTCATATGCTGTACAAATTATTTCATAAACTAAATACAACCAAACCTGTTTAATATAATTTAACTGGTTTGTCTTAATATGCAAAGGAAAACTGTGAAGACCACTTTGCCCAGTATAGTCAGCATTTATTTATATAACATTTAAAAAGGACCTTATCCAAGGTAGAATGTTCTTTGAATCAGTTGAAACCTTGATATATGTCAGGAGAATTAGCTGTTTGGTTGTACGTGAAAAATTTCACCTGTGAACCCTGTATTTAAAATCTATGATCTATAGGAAAAAAAAAAAAAAAAGTAGTCCCAGTATTCTTTTGAGTACAGTATCATGCAAGTAGCAGTTTGGCTCTTCTGGAACTGTTCTGAGAAGGTATCTAACTCTGTGATCTTAGTACTACATTAAGGAATTTCATTGGTCCTAATGTTGATATCCCCACAAGCCCATTTCCAAACTTTGGGCTGGGTATTGTCACACCACTCCTAGCTCAAATTCCAATTAGACGTGATATCTGTCTTTGTTCACTGCCCCTTCCCCGGCCCCCCCCCCCCCCCCCCCCGCACTGTATATACCTTGCAAAACTGCATTTTGTTGTTGCATTGGACCAAGTCACATAAAGAAATGCAGATTTAAGATGAAGAGCAAGAACGACTTTGCATGGATTGAAAGATTAATCAGTCTATTCACTGCTGAAAAATATTGGGGGATTTGTTCTTAGTCTGATTCTTCTGTAATCCAGATGACCAGTATTTGCTAATTTGTTACAGAAAAAAATTGTATGCTTTGCTGTAATTGACATTGACTTTCATTTTGAAAAGGGTAATGTCTTTAGCCAGACATGGATCCAGACCTGTTGCAGGCAACTTTGCTGGGGCTCTGGAGACAGTCAGTGATGACTCAAAGGAACCCCTCCCTCCCTTCTGCACTCTGCATGTACAAAGTATGCCAGTGCCTGACTGAAAGAATCACCAGGAACGCTGTGTAAAGTCAAGGATCTGCCCAGAACATTTCACAGAAATCCCTGATATTAGGTCTGCGGCATCTTTGTGTATGCAGAAGTGGGGGCATCCAGCCATATCCAGGACTGAGCAATTTTTAAAAAGAAATTTTTCCCAGCATGAGGCCTGATGGATGTATTATTTTGACTGACGGATGGTCGTTGACTTGTGAAACACGTTACGTCTGAGAATGTTAGAGAAAACTTTGTTCTATTCTTCAGTGCAAAGCCCCAGCAAGAATTGCTGTGATTCTGTATGCTTAAATCTTCATGTAGTTGATCAGGATTCTGAAGAACTGAGGTCTTCCAATTAATGTGATTTCTTCTGATGCTGAGCCAAGTTTTTTTCTGTGTGTGTGTGTCTACCCTCCGGCACAAGAATTATGGTCCCTTAGGAGAGCATTTACTTTAAGTCCTTTGGCCACTGTCAGAACCCTGGGTGCTGTAGGTCTTAATGGCCCTGACCAGCCAGATCCAAATTTTTTCAGCTAATTTTCCAGCCTTGAGACACTGATGGCAGTTGAACAGTTCGTATGGACAGGCTGATGTAAAAACTTTCCTGTGACATAAAAAGCCCTCGAAGTGTCTCTTTTTAATTTAGTTGTACTGAATGTGTTTAAAAATCAATGTTTTTTAGGTGTAGCTTTTATTCCTTTTTTATTTTAACATGGATTCTAATTCTAACACTTTGTGTCAGGTATCTAATAGCATTTGCCTGTGAATTTTTCTCATTATTAATGTCAGTCCAATCTTCCCAGAAATGTATTTTCTAAGTTACAACAAATGCGTAGCAATTAATTTGTTTTTTTAGTTACTGGTATTATATACAAATACTATTTTTCTTCTGTAATTTCTGGAAATGCCAAAGTGGTAGGACTCTTGCACTGGAAGTCTGAAGAGCCTCTTTTCACATTATTATAAAACAGTTCAATTCCAAAAAACAAATGCATGGTAGACAATTAAATGTTAATTAAAGTTTTATTTGAATCTTGAACATAAATAGTATTTTAAAGCTCTTTAGGCTTGTTGACATCTACCTTCCTGTAATATTATATACAGTCTTCCATTTCTTTAGCATACTGCTAGCTAAGAAGATGCTCGTAGGTGCATTTGAATATTAAGGATCATTCAGTCAAAATTAAACTACTTCTTGGAAGTAGTTACCAAAAAAGAAGTCCTAATGAAGTCCACCTGAGATAAAGGTGCAGGATCAGTATTTCTTTTATTGCGATAAATTCATTGCTGAGTTTATTCAAATATTAATGTAAAAATTATGTTGAGCTTAAGGAATTGATGACTACAAGTAAAGAACAACCTCTCCTATAGAGAAAGCAGGCAGTTTTAAATTTTAAAAACCTAAACCAAAACAAAACCCACCTCAATACAGGAAGGCATAGGTGACCATTTTATGGCATCACTAATACTAGGAGGGGGAAAAAATGAGAGGGGAAAAAATGGTTTGGGGAATTTGAATAGGGAAGTTTTTTTCAAATAAAGGGCCAGGTCTACATCATTCTGTTCTGTATGAGTAATGCTTATGCTTTTAAGCCATGATACTGTTTTACCGATAAAATACACTGAATAAATATTTCTAGCTATGGCTTCAAAACAGTAAATATACAATTTTCTTGAGCACATTTTTTGAGATAGTGCTTTGTTGCAGATGAAGTGAAGTTCCATACTACCCAGGTAGGCTTATCTTCTATACTTTAGAAGCAAGAAAAGACCCCCAAAGTCCCTGATGCACTATGACTTGTAATGCACATGATACAGCCTAATGTGGCAGTTCAGTGGATGCCAGGAGAGTTGCTCTGCAAAATAAACCTGAAGCATCTTATATGATTGTTTTTTGGTTGTTTGGTTTTTTTTTTTCCTTTGGTTGTTTGGTTGTTGGGTTTTTTTTAAACAGAGAAGACGAACACCTGAGTTAGTGCTATATTCTTACTGGTAACTTAGCCAGCCTGGGCTTTTCAACACCTGTTAGGTGACCCAGGTAGCCTAAATTGTCATAAGGTTTTTACCAAGAGTAGACATGATCCAATTTGAGGCAACTAAGTGAAAGGATTGTCTTCATTTCTCAAATGGCATTAGAAATTGTGCTGCATTCTTTGAAGTGATAAAGAGTAAGCAGCAAAGAGTGCAGTTACTTAATGATCTTTTTCACAAACATACAGTAGCAGAATGGAAGAGCTAAAGTCTGTGCTTAAAATGTGCAATGTGCCTGTACAATATACAGTTACAGAAAACACTATGTTCTATTACGGTAATTCTTTTATTTCTGAACTAAGTGGTTAATTCAGGGAATGTAAATGATACAGCATTATGAAAAGGTTGTCTGGGCTTCATCTTATGCTTTTGAACTACGTGGAGACTTTCTGCAGAATCAAATGGACACTGTGTAAGGGCTTGTGATAAAGATTCCATGGAAATATCATGTATTTAACTTACCATATTTTCAGTGTTGAATAAATGCTGATTTGAATGTGTAAACTGTGTGAATGTGTAGTGATGTGATTTTTTTTTTTTTTTTTTTATTACATCCTGTTGTAGACAAATTTGTGTACATGAGAGTTTAGGCGAAACTGAAAAATCTTCCTTTGAATACCCATAGACAATATGTAAAAAGTAATGGTGAAATAGAGAAGAAACTTTGTTATTTATATTCCTATAAACAGCAAATTAAGTGTGGAAAGAAATGAGCCATAAAGGCTAAATAGGTCCTAAAATCTATTAAGTCCAAAAGATTTTTTATTTTATTTTTATTATTTAATACCATTTAAGTTACTCTGTTAAAAGGTTGAATTCCTCCTAATTGCTCTAATCTGGAAATGAAGAAAGTTTGAATGCATTTAGCTTAAGCCAAGTTTAGGCAGATCATCTGCCATGAATAAAAAAATACTGTGTTTTGATAATAACTGTTTAGAGGTGTGTGTAGTTTTTTGTTGTTTGTTTTTTCTTATAGTAATATAAAGGAAAAATAATCTTCCTTTACCTATTCTCTTCTTGTCTTGCTTTGTCTTCTTACTGATAATGTGCTGAAAGCTCAGAGACTTAATCATCATTTGGCTCTGAGCACTTAGCCTTTACACTTGTCTTGAATCTCTTCATGGCTTTAAGTGTGGTAGTTTTCAAAATAAACTATTCATAGCCATCACTCCCACATTCATGAGTAACTTTTAAGTTAAACAGCTGTGTGTGGACACCAGAGGAGAAGTTTTGGAGAAACCATACTTTTGAAACAGCCATTTCCAGTGATTCTTATGGGAAGTAGCACATTTCCTGTAGGCTTAAAATCCTAATGCTCCCAAATGAGAGAGCTAATGAGCAAATCCTGTCAGAAAGTGCCTGTCTGCTACAGAAGGTCAGAGCCATTCCTGGTTTAAAACAAACAAACAAACAATAGTGAAGTCCATTGAGGCCTATTGTTCTAATTTCACATGATTGTGGGAAATGCCCCTCTTATTTGTGTGAGCTGAATTAGAGTATGTGTGTTTTCGTCTGATACTTACGTACAGCCTTAGAACTTGTACACTCTGTATTTGAAAATTTATGTTTAAATGTATGAAGTCACTTTATTGCACTTTACAGACCCCATTTTTAAGTCATGTGGCATCATGCCTATAGAAAACAATATATTTGTGTAATTCAATGTGTTCAGAGCATTTGAAGGTAAAGGTGTGTGTTCTTTCAAATGTTGATGCAGAAATTTTAGTTAAAATACTGCTTTGTAAGTTACAAAACTTCTAAATTTATGGAAGAAAAACCTTCTGCCCTTAAGTAATCACCAAAAGTGAGAAACGTAGAATTTGCTTGCTTTGGTGTGGGTTTTTTTTGTGTGTGTGAGAGTTTGTGTTTGGTGGAGGTTTTTTTGGTTTTGTTTTTGGGGGGGGGATTTTCTTTTTTCTTTGGTTTTTTTTTGGGGGGGGGGGCGTTTGTTTTGTGTGTGTGTTTTTTGTGGTTTTTGTTTTCTTTGGGGTGATTCAGTGTGATTTGAGTCATTGTCATCTACACATCAGACTAAGCTGAGTGAAGCACTTTTTCCACCTCTTTGTCTCTCATCTTCCTGCTTCCAGAACAGTTTATCATCGTGGCTGGGAAAGAGCGAAGTTAAAAGGATAGGAAGACCTTGCTCTTCTGTCATGTTTTCATCCCTAATATTAGTGTATCAGTCAGATACATATGTATCGTTTTGCTGCATGTCATATATGGCAGACTGAAAGACAATGAAAACCGACTTGTCCAAGCCTGTATAGAAAGGTAATTCCCCATAGTCTGTATGACCATAGTTTCTGAGTATTGACTCTTGACCAATTCGACAGTGTTCAGAAACAGTAAATTCTCTGTATGTGTGTGTTCCATTAAATCATTTTTCCATGATAGTTGAGTTCCTGGCAGTGGCTAATAGGTCACACAAGGCTTGTTGCTAGTGAGCAGAACTGTGTGGTGTAACTAAATTAGTAGATTTTTATGGCAAAATAGCATATTAGATAATTACATGTATCAAAAGCATGAATTAATTGAAAATGGAAGTTAAAATGGTCACAGAAGAAGGTGGCCTATTAGAGCCTTTTTTTTTTTTTTTTTTTTTTTTTTTAATTCCCTTGGCTTTGGTATAAAAGACTTTACTGTTGAGTTTCTTTGCCCTGTACATAACTGAACACAAACAGGAGGCTTAGAGAATCAGTCTGTCTTTTCCTGAAGAAGTTTGATTAGAACCTGTTACTACCATTTACATTTAGCTTTACTTAGAAATTTTAGTTTTATATTACTTGCATAGTCTTTTCTGTTTATGTTTAGTTTACATATGTATGGAGAATTTTCACACGGAGTGAGTGCGCATGTCTGTGAGAGAAGTTCAGAGAAAGCGGCGTGTTTCCCTGCACTATAGCCGTGTGTTGGAAGTGTGAAGCAGTCAAGGCAGTTATTCCCACCAGCCAGTGGAACTGCAGCTCCTCCGGGAAGTGGAGGAACCATGAGCTGGGTGCCTTGCCTTGGCTTTTAGTGCTTTACGAAAACAGTAATGCATAACTGAAACATGTGTGCAACTTCTAATGTTTCTGTTACTGTGGTTAAATTTACTTTGGGCAATCAAGTATCCTTTTTATATCTGTACCTGCATTGACCTTTTTGTAGTACCATAAGCTTTTTTTAATGCCATCTGAAATTCCCCCTCTCCCCCAAACCAAGAAGTATTTTAATGAAGAAAGAAATATTAATACATTATTAATTTGATTTATTGATGATCTAATTGATCTGCGTGGATCAAGGGGTGTAGAGATGCAAAGCCTGCTTTATGAAGCAGCCTTGTTGCTTTGGCCTTTTATACTTCAGATGTAATTCGACACAAACTATTAAATGCTGACGTAAAACACAAGCTCTGCTAGCAAATTGGAAAGATAGATATTGAGTAGGTGTTGTGTCACTAGAACCAGACATTCAGGCTCCCTGAAGTTTTAATTTTTGATTTAATTTTTTGATAATGTGGCACAGTTCTAACTATGTGTCTGAGGCAAGGAAAAAATGACAAGTTGAGCCATTAGGGAGTCTGTATCTACTTACTGTTCCCCTCCACCCCACATGAATCCTGGTTTTCCCCAAGCAATAGAAGTATGTGATAGAACCATTATCTGACAGTAGGACAGGGACTGAGATGAAATTAAACAGATCACATTAAAGTTTAAATTGTATGACTCTAATTAACAGGCACTCACATATTTTTAATGTGAAAATATGTGGTTATAGCTAGTTCCCAAATATTAACATGTTTGTATATGTGTAGAGCCATTGCTGAGGCTGAGTCAGACTTTCATTAGTTTCTCATAAATCTCATGGAGAAAAATTTGCATTTCAGGTTTATTTATATATAGCTCCCACTTTGGGAATGGGTACAACCCTGTTTATTTTCATGTGGAAAACTTCTATGAACATCTTTAAATGAGAAGTTAAAGCAAAACTGTTGGCTGATTATTGGCAGGAGTTGACGTTCCGGGGTCAAGACAAGACACCTCCAAGTTCTTTTGAGTTTTTGTTGGAAATCGTGTTATTACCCAAAAGTCAGTGAACAGGACTAGGTAAAGGCAAGGATATGTTAGTAAGCTCTAAAGTGGATTTATAAGCTTCTCGAATCCAGACTGTGAAACTACCTTTTAGTAGCTGATAAATTTATGTGGTAATGTGCAACAGCTTCCAATCCAAATAGCGTAAGTTCTGGAAGCAGTTTAGCCTTAGTTAATCAAGCTTCAAGCAGCATGATGTCTTAATGAGGCCCTCCACTCCTGTTACAGCCTCAGTGTTTTGGTTTCTGTCATTACATTACCAGAATTGATAAACTGGTTGTTTCTGCAATGTGAAGAATATGTTTTAGATCAGGTCTATGCTATGTATAGTTACTGTCCTTGTTTTTCTGAGCAGGCTTATTACGGAACTCCTGTTATCAAAACCCATGACTTCTGATGATCTGTTAAATGCAGTTATGTTGTCAGCACTGCAGTTTAAGTGAGGTACTTCCATGTCTGAGTAGGAAATGCACTGACCATCCTATACCAGTACATGACAGTTTGGGCAGTAGAAGATGTTGTTATATTGATGAGGTGTTCTTAGAATAGACATAACATGAGAAACCATAATCTTAATGGCTTTCAGTAGTGCTCAGACCGCTTTAAGTATAAAACACCTTTGAAAACGGGATTTAGATTAAGTAATTTTAGACACCTCATTATTATTTCATAGTTGTCTGTCTTATCCATAGGGGTTTTTTATTCTTGTAAGTGCTGGAGTATCTTACGTAGCTGAAAAAAAGAAATGTTAGGAAAAAAAAATAATCATGTTACTTCTGAAAAATTACTACCTGTATTACATTGTGGTGTTAGTAAAAACTTAAGATGACAGAAAAACTTGCTACAGTTAAGCACTGCAAACTTGAAAAATGAAACTAATTACTTCCAAGAGCTATTTCATCTTCTGAAACCTCTTACAGAAGTTTTGGTAATTCTCTTCTTGAACACTTGATTTCTGATTCTCTTTGGTTACATAAGTTGCTGTATATGATCAACACAGTAAAACAGTCTGAGTGATGGGTGTCATTCTGATCTATTTTTTTTGTACCTACGCAATTGGAAAACTACTTACATAACTGAAGTGAGACAAACACTATATTCTGATTTTCCTTCAAGTGGCCAACAGATTTGTACCTGTATGAAATAATTAACTGTGGGTGCTATGGCATTTTGGAGGTAATAGCAAGAACACCTCTGTCTGCTATGAAGACCATAACACCATTCAATGTTTCTGGCATCGCAGATTTGTGTCTACTTGCATTCACTGAGACTTCAGCCCTAGGAAAACATGCAAAGGCTGTACATGATCTACACTGCTGATAGTCTCATTAATTTCATCTTATCCACTACTTTTTGGTCTCTTGTTAAATTTTCAGATTGCTAGAATAGTGCAGTTTATTTCCAGGTCTTTATTTGGCGATGTTTTGTATCTTTATTAGTTAATTTATTGGAAAATGTGATTAAAAACAAAGCAGAAGAGACATGCTGGGTGTTGATGCTGGGCGCAGCTTATTAATAAATAAGCCCATATGAGTTCGCAAATCTGTAAGCAAGCAAATGAGAGAAAGCAAACCTGTTGAGTAAGAGAGTCTGAATTATAAAGTACACTTCTAAACTTCTCAGCTGTCAGGGGCAAAACTTGCTGCTTGTGAATTTCCTGCTCACAGTTACAATGGTGGTGAATTTTGTTTTTAAAATTCTCTATTTGCTTACTCACCCATGTCATTTATAGGTAATTTTAATGTTTGCTTTTGAAAAAAATTGTCACGTTGATGTTAATTACAGAGACTATTTTGTAGTAGGTAGAGTGGAAAGCTAGTCTGGGTCAGTGTTAACTTCTCTCTTGCTTGACTTCTGCATGAAGTGGAATAGTTCTTTTTGTAGGGCACAATCTGATACTGAGTCATATGGTTCTTTGACTACTGATGAAGACTTTACTGTTCCTGTTACAAACTGAGATTGGTGTCCAATCTAATTGGTACCAATGCACTAGTCTATAGGTTCAGATTATATGCAACTAAAAAGCATATGCTTCAGCAAAGGAAACAAAAAAGAAAGATCACAATGGGGTGTTGATGTCTTCCCGTTATTAAGAGGTGACAAACACTTGGTTTAGTATCTTCAGTTATCAATTTATGGCAATGGTGGTATTTTCATGCTGTCATAGCAACAGAAGAATATAAGAAGATAAATACTGGAAAATAAAACATTGGGAGGCAGGGATGGGGGAAGAAAAGGCTGGAAATAGTAGTATGGGTAGCCAGATCGGGTGTCAGTTTGACACAAACTGAAAAAATCTGCAGACATTTGTGGTATAAAGAGAATGGGCAGCAAGCAGTTTGGCTGTGTTGATAGAGATTGTTTACTTAAGCTGTACTGTCTCTTTGTGATCCCTTGAGAGCCGTATGAGGCTATTTCTACAAATGAATCAGTATTTAGAGGGTTTTATTACTTTTTTTTCCCTTACAAGGATCCATAAAGAAATACTAAGCTATTCCTAGTGGAATTAGAGTTGTGAAGAAAATGGAAACCTCCATTTCTGGAGACCCAGCCATTCCTTTCAAAGTAAAAACTGCATTTGTCCTGGTCTTTTTAAATAAATAAATAAATTGTGAATTGGCTTAGCTAAAGTTATGAGAGCGAAGCCATCTTAGAAAAAGTATTTGAGAGCAGAAGGGGAATTAATAATTAAAGGTTTTATATTACTTATGTATGTTTCAGAGCTGATACTCTGATGCACTTCACCTCTGCTTTTTCCAGAATGAGGTGCCACTCAAGGAATGGCTCTGTAAGGTCCTTGGAATCAGTTGAGAGTCATCTATAACAATTAGGCATATGAAGTAATACTAATGAGACCACCCAAAAGACAGTTTTAGGTAAACAGATTTACCTCAAATGTGTTTCAGATACCATAATTAGATTTCTGTTGCTTTGTCCTAATGGCTGAAAACCTGAGTCTCCTGCTATCAGTAGAATATCCAGTACCCTTGCACTGCTGTCTGCCTGGGATGTTTTACCCTCATTCTGGTTGTTATTTCGCATTGTAATATACTTGAGCATTAATTGTTTAGTTATTCATTAGCTGAAATAAACTAGACATTCGTTGGTCAAACTCGAATTGAAAGGGACTGGACAAGCATTTTAATAAGCAATCCCAAACAAATTTTCTAGTCTCTCTGGCTCAATGAATTGGCTTTTTGAACTTTGAGGTGAACGATTAGAAATGCATAGACTGAAGAAACAGAAATTCACAAGTTCAGTAAGTATAGTTACAGAAATTTAAGAGGATGATCCATTGCCCATGAAGTGAGAAGCTAGATTTACCCTTGACTTTAAGGACAAGAATATGAAAAACTTTGGACAGATCTTGTAATTTGAAATGATCTGTTACATTTTCTTTAAGTGTGTTTATGGATGCAGAGGAGATTATAAGATTATTTTAACCTATGAAATCTAATCCAGAAACTAGATGTACTAAGAGTAGGTCTACTTTCTACAATAATAATGATGCAAGATCTTTCAGTACAGCTTTTGTTATCTTCTGGCAGCTTCCATACAAAAGTAAAAGTGGGAGTTCTGTGTTAAATGCACTGATTCCTACCAGGCCCAGGAATCCCTAAGTCTGACATGCATCTGCTCTGTGTATATTACTGCAAGTACAGATTTGGTATGCAAGATAGTTACTTTGAGTTAGCATGTAAAATAACTTAGTATGGTAAGAGCAGTGTCATAAATGTTTCTTGGAAAATAAAACCACTTGGAAGTAAGTTAAAATACTTAATTCCTAAGCACAAACCAAAAGGGAAGAGTTAGATTCACAAAAATAATTCTGATGTAGTGGCTCTGGTTCAAGGGTTGAGTATTTATGGTGGTCCTCTAAAAATATGAGAAACTATTGGATTCCCTCCTTCATAATCTCCCAGGATAGTTTTACCAAGTCTCTTGGTTTTAGATGTTCTAATGAATCTTTTCCAACATTGACATATTCAAGCTAGGTTTAAAGAAGAACTAAACAAGAACTGTAATGAAACTATAATAATGGAGTAATGCTTGCCTTTGACAGGAAGTGTCCTTCCAGCCTGTGTTCTCTTGCTAAGCAAAAATGTTTACAGTTGGCTGCTGTTCTGCTGGAGGGACATTATCATAAAATACTGTGATGTATGTCAGTATGGGAATAATAACAATAGCTGTTAAGAAGTTCTGTTTCTGTAATTATTGCACACCTATAATACAAGCTTTTTATTCAGACTTAGCATACTTAACAGTTGCTTTCTTCATGGTAATAACACTTGGAAGATGACAACTGTGGCACATATTGAGTGTATCATTGTTAATTAACAAAGTCTTAAACTTGGTCATAACTGAATAAATGACTGAAACAAGTTCTAAATTGTGTTAGGTAACTTCTGGCTAGCTTGCTTTTTAATTTGTAAACTGTCGGTGAAAACATTATTAATAATTGTTACATGTTAAACAGTCTTTGCTTCTGCCTTTCTAGGTGATAGTTTGTTACTCTTGTCACTAGTTAACAATAGCTTTTCTTGATTAGGGGTTCTGGTGACAGGCTGGTGTGCTTACATTCCTTCCTGGGATGAGCCTAACTCCTACTATCAGGATTCTTGTGCAGGTGCAAATCACAAATTTTCTTTTCAGGAACATTTGCTAGTAATTCAAGACTTCATTGAATGTCCTTGCCAATAAGCTAAGTGTTAGAAAGTCAGCAAAGCGTATGCAATGCTGTGAACACACTTGAAGTCCTGAAAAACCCAATTGCGTGATACAGTATGCATGATTAATATAACTTCAAAGAAGGAATTCAGTCTGTCAAACTTTACTGCCAATTGCATTGATGACAACCTGGTGCCTTTTTGCAGAACAGTTTCCCTTACATAACACTGCAGGCATTTGCTGCCTGTGAAGTAGAAAAACTTGATAACAGAACAGCTTTTAAACAAAACAAACCCTGAAGGTTTGTTTTTTCTTTGCTAATAGTTTGACTAGTGGATTTTTTTAATTACTTTAAATTTTTTTTTATTATTATTATTTTTTTTTACTAAAGTACATCTAGCAGATTTATCATTCAAGCTTGAAAACTCACCTTTCCTCTGGAGGATTCCTGACATCCTTTACCTGAAGCAAATGATCTTAGAAAACTCAGCAGTAGTCTACTGCTTCTGTGTCACTTTGTCCTAATATTAGGTGTTCTTCAGAAGTGAAGACTGAGCTGAAAGATCTTTCTGATGAATCAGAACAGCGGCTGTATTTCAGAACAGTAAACATTATTCTCATGTCACACAAGCATAAAGTGTTCAAACATTTTTCCTGAAAGTGTGTGTTCTTAGGTATTTCTGTACACTAGTTACGAAACTATCACTGACTTGTGACTCCCTGACTAACAAATATTGTTTCTAGGAGAGTCATGGCTGATCTGATCAACTCAATATTCGGGGTAGTCTCTCAGCAGGAATAGATTTTTACTTTTGGGGTTATGTTATTGATCATTTTTTTGAAAAGTACATATTTAAACTACACAAAGGTGAGCACTTGAAGTGTTGTTTTGAGGCAATCAAAAAGGAAGGTATGTTTCTCCGGCAGTGCTCAGTTCATGGAAACACTCGCTATGCATCAAGTAAAAGACAAAGCTTCACTTTATTTAATGTGTGGGATTCGGTAACTTACTGCATGCATTTTGACAGTAAAAAGCTTCCACGTCTTCAAGTGCTACCAGTAGAAATACAAGCAGGGATTCCTGGTGTAATTTGAATTCAGAATAGGTCATGGAAAGTTACTAACACTTGTCAGCATGCATGAAAAGGAGAAAATAATTATTGTAGGCTGTGAATAACATCCTTAAATAGAGTGGCTAGATGAAGCAACAAATTAAGGGCATAACCCTGTGCTATGATGAATGATTTTATATACAGTAGATAGAAATTTTTGTTTCTAATAACCATAGTAAGTAGAAGGAACTACAACATAGAGGCAGGTTCTCACGGAATAAGAAGTATTTTGGTCTAATAGTATGCTGTGGCTTGCAAAAGAATATTGAGAGAAGTGACTGATACCGCAGTTGTTAGTAGCATGACTATAAACAGGATCAGTTTTTTGTTCTGGCCAAACTGCAAACTGAAGTCTTTGTAAAAAGAACACTTTAATGGGGATCCAGGCCTGTAGGTGGTGGACTGAACCATTCAAGCCATTGCCCTGATATGAAACAGTAAGTTAGACATGTCATGGTAGCTCAGCAGTGTCCTGGGTTTGGCTGGGTTAGACTTAATTTTCACAAGAAGCTGGGAGGGGGCACAGTTGGGACAGCTGACCCAAACTAGCCAAGGGGATGTTGGATACCGCATGAAGTCATGCTTAGTGTATGACATGGGGGAGCTGGCTGGGGGATGGAGGGGTCGGGGCTTGGGAATGAGCTGAGCATCGGGTTCCAAGTGGTGAGCAATTGCATTTTGCATCACTTGCTATATACATTCTCTTATTAGTATTATAGTTATTAGCACTTCTTCTCTCCTTGTGTTGTCTTATTAAACTGTCCTTATCTCAGCCCATGAGGTTTTACCTTTTTCTTCTGATTCTCTTCTCAATCCCACCTGGGGGTGGGGGGGAAGAGTGAGTAAGTGGTCGTGTGGTGCTTAATTGCTGGCTGGGCTTTAAAGTGTGACATCAAGGCTGGTACTTGAACAGAGCAAATCTGTAGTACACTCCTAAGTGTTGAAATTACCTGTCCAAAGACAGGATAAGACCAATGAGATCTAGATGTCTTGATGGAAAGGTACATAAAAAAACCAAAAGAGGTAGTGTAGTAAATCTTAGTTAGATCACAAAGTGTAAAACTGGAGTTGGCAAAAATAGTGTTACTCCTTACAGGGGAGGAAGGGAAGGAAGATGCTTAAGAAAAACTTAAGTGTGCATGTGAGAGATGGTCAGAGGTTTCCTTTTACACTTGTAAAACAACATTCCTGTTCATAAACTCCTAAATCTTGGAAAAAAGTGTTACAGCTGCTATGCTACCTCTATTGCTGATACAGTCGCTTAAAGAACATGTACGTGTATAGCTTCATACGTCTTAGTTGGTGACTGTTGATTATTTTAAGATTATGGTGGTACTTGAATTTGCTGGACACTTCTGAAGTGTTAATAAGCAAACCCAGGTACTTATGACCTAGTAAAAGGCATACTTTGGAGCACTATGTGTTTTGGATTTGTTGCATCGTGTCTTGGAAGGTGTATCTGTTTAGCTTCACCTTATGGTTTTGGTAAACTAATGTCTTAGAATATTCTAAATATTTGAACCTGATGTACTTCTCAGCTGCTGCTGAGACTAGATTAGTGTTAGGTACAATCTAAATAGTGATTTCAATTTTTTAATTGCAATCTCAGATTCAGTCCTGTTCTTTGCTGAACTGACCAACTTCCCATGAAAAATAGTGGCTTGAGGGAATGGTCTGGTAGTTGTGCTGCCACTGATACGGCACACTTTTAATACGGGCCACCATAACGAATTAAGGTATGTGGCAGAACATCATCCATTGAGAAAGTGCCGTGTCCTACCATTGGCTTATGGGCTGAGTTATTTTCATTTCTGTCAGTGCTTAGAGATCAAGGAAGATCCTTTGCTTGTCACTGTGACAGCAGCGTAAAGTCCTGCCTCTTCAGAAAGTCCAGGAATGTTAAGTAGATGTGGAGGAAGAGTAATAAGGATAAGACAAATAATAATCAAACGGAATGTACAGAGTTATAAGTCTTAGTAGGAGGGGACTACTTCTACATGATATGTGGCATCAAACTCTGGAAATAAAGCAGGAGGATGGAGGGGTACAGCAAGGCAGGACAGGGGGTGTGGGGAGCATATGTTCAGGTTTTCAATATAAGGAAATACAAGGCTGTTCAGCTTTTCAATAAAAGGAAAAGATGTCATGGTAAACATTCTAAAAACGGATTAAAGAACCAACCAACCAAAAAACAATCCCAAATGTTGCATCTTTGATATTCTTCTTGTTTCCTTCTGAGCTGGTAATGTTTTGTGTTGATGTTAAACTACTCAGTTTTTGTTGGACTTATGACTTCCTTGCAGATATTTCAAGGTGTGATATGGTCTTTAGGCAAAGAACAAATTTTTCCAAGGTTTAAGAATCACTTCTGTGTTGCGTCTCTCCTCCCAGAAGGAGTTCGGCATTGGTAGCTATTATGTTCCTTTTGTTTGTATTTAGCTTTATGTCCATAAGTGATCAAGTGTAATGACAGTAGTCCCAAAACACCAGTAGAAGTTGGTCTCTAATGTTAATTGCTTCATATTCCTCAAGTAATTTAAAGAGGCAACCTTAAGTAGTGGAAGTAAAAATGCATTTTACATACCAACACTTTTAGCAGGCTAATGGTGGCACTTGTAAAAATAGCAACAGCAGTCCATTCCAAACTGCTAAAAATACCGCATGGCTATTAAAGCTTAATTGTGGAGCACAAGGGGACTAAAATAACAAAGTAAAGGTCTGGCCTTGCTCCTGCCCTTCTGTGTGTGTGAATTGTAATCATTTTTACAGAAATCATCATTTCTATAGCAGTGCATCTTGCATCAGCCACTGTTTCACATTCTGTACTAATGTTACTAAATCTGTAACCTGGCATATTTTTCTGAAACTTGAGTGCTTGCACAGCTTTTGCAGTCATGATAGTTCAGTATATCCCTATTGACTTTAGGCTTTTTATATTATAAGTTTCTCTAAGTTACATATTTTAATACTTCTCTCAGCAGCTGCATGCTAGAAATTTTATTGTCAGTCAGCAGCACAGCTTTCTGCAGGTGCAATTAATAGAATGAGGCAAATAGTGAAAGCTAACAAAGCTGTAGTTTTGTATTAGGTGTCCTAGAGCATTATATGTGTGCAAATTTCTGCTGTTGTTCTGGACCACAAGATTGGTAATGTCTTTGTTACAAATATTCTGATAAGTTAAAATTTTATATATAAGCTGGGTTTGATCAAAAGGTAAAGACTGTAGAATATAGGGGTTTGAAGCTCGCAATGTAGTCATCGAAACTTAGGAACATACAAAATGTGCTGTATACAGTCATAAGAAAATAAGTATTGTCTAAAATTAGTTAACCATAGAAACTTCGACCGATTTGTTAGTTTGTAGTGTTTTGTCCTAAGAAACTAAGAGAGATCGTTATGGACCTTAGTTCTGTTGCTTAGAAACCCCACTTTGATCAAGATTCCAGTTAGTGAAATTAAGTAAGATTAACCAATGAATGTTTTAGTATAAGAATATTGATAAGGTGGTGTGACTGAGGGCCAATCACTAGAAACGTTAAATTCAAGAATTAACATTGAATGTACTTTTATGTAAATCTAATACATGATGGTGAAAATCATACTGCGCAGAATCACGTAAGAGAGGTCAACTATTGGACAAAGTGAGGAAGACTATGGAAGACCACCGGAGGGCTTCTGAAGACCACCAGAGACATCACCACGCCTGCGTAAAAGGGACATTTACATATGCTAATGATTTATCGGACAGTTGATGATTATGTATGACATTTCCCAGAAATTTAGTGAATATGTATAACAGGTGTGTATTTAACCTGCATGATTAAACCAGACAGGTGCACACACTATGTGGAGTGATCCCCTGTGTGCCCAGCGCTGCAATAAAGAAGTGCCTGCTTCTTAACTTCTCATTGCTGTTAAGGAGTTTTATTCCGGATTTCGGCAACATCTTGAGAACAAATATTTCATTGTATTAACCATGCTGGTGATTTTCATGAACTTTTGATATATTAGAATGCCTGTTAGATTTTTATTGATGTTTTTAGAACGGATCAAATGGAAAAACAGTAAATTCAACTACTTGGGCTGTTCTGTCAGATGTAACTGCAAATAGTCTGGCTATGACTGTGTATCAACTTAAATTTAGTCATATCCTCATTTCTGGATGCTTTCATATTCAGTGATAATATTTTGAAATAAGTTCTTTTAATGAAACTTCGTATCCTTTGAACAGATGAGGAGTACCTTTTTTTTTTGTATCCTTTCCCCAATATCTCAGTGAAGTTGTCATTGATATCTGTGGAAGTAATTTAACTTTTAATTACACGGGAAAAGCAATATATGTATATTTTCATATGTACAGTTTTTAGACCTCATGCAAAATCTCTTGAAGGTAATAAAAACTATGCAATTATTTTATTTACCTGATTGAGACCACTGTCAAAAGCGTAGGGGAAATTAAGTCGTGTGATTGCAGTAGAGCATCACAAACCAGTGAGTAGTGACTTCCTCAGCAAGCCTGTTCAGTGAATGTAGAATTTTGCCTCTCTAAAGTGATGACAATTGCATTATGTTTTAAAATAATAAATGTATTCTTTTGAAAGTGTTACTTAAAATAATCTTAAAATGAAATGCATTTAAAATTACACACAGACTGAAACATCTTTCCATGTTTCTGAATTCCAAGTGAGTAGACTAATTTGTCCAAAACTTCCAGAAATATGTCTTCAGTTGAAAAACAAAGCTAAGATGATTTTGGTACAAAAGGTGGAGAGTACTTAATGAGATGATAAACTGAAAGCAATTAAATTAGGCTGGAAGTCTTTCTGCAGCCTTAAATGTAGTAGGAGCTGCCTGTTGAAATGAGTGTTATAAGTAACTCAGTACTCCCCCACTTGGCAGAGTTGTTTTGCCGCTTAGTTCTTTAATTTTATGAAGGCTACCAGATAGCTAGACTGCCAAAATACTTGTTAATTCATCTTGTCCGTCTAAAGTTCGTTAAAAGATGGCAAATAAAACATATAAATTGATTCCTAGCCTTTGTCTAGTGATAGTTTAGAGCTGAATTCCAAAGTCTGTACTACTTTTTTTTGATACAAGTGTGCCAAACGCCACTGTCTTCTGCCTCAGTTGGAGAGGAAATGTGGACCAAGTTAAAGACAACTTTATTGAGTAGCTGACCAAAGAATCAGAGATGTGAGCATTTGTATCTTTAATAAAATAACAGGGCATGTCTTTTCATGCAACCACAGTCAGTGCAAGCCCTTCCACTTTAATTATCAAGCACCTTCCCATCTTTAAGTGACTGTCTTGAGTAAGAGAGGAAGAATCTCTCTTAAACAAAAGGAGTCCTGTTCCAGTGGCATGCAAGCCTCTGGGCAGCTGACTCAGCCGTTAGTGCTGAAGTCCATTCCAAAGGTTGGAAAAGCAGTAAGCAAAAACACATTTAAAAACAAACTAAAAAGCAAAAAAAAAAAAAACCCAACACCAAAACAACAACAAAAAAACCAAACCAACACCAAAAAACACTCCCTGCCCCTAAATTTATTAACATCTGATTTTTTTTTTAATTTATTTTTTAATGTATGTTTCACTGTGGAAAAATTGTTACAAACCACTGGATTAAAAATACTGGTAAATTAATGAGGATGGCATGCACTTAACTTGCTCATATAATTAAATGGCAAAAGGAGTTATTTCCCCAACTTCCATGCTTCTGAGTTTGACCAAAGGAAACAGACCAGTATTTTGGCAGTCAGTTCTGCTTTTGATTCCTCAAATGTACTGTGTGTCTGAAAGGTCGGAACCTTTCTTTAATGCCCACA
The DNA here is from genome assembly GCF_964188355.1 of Buteo buteo. Classification (NCBI taxonomy): domain Eukaryota; kingdom Metazoa; phylum Chordata; class Aves; order Accipitriformes; family Accipitridae; genus Buteo; species Buteo buteo. Next base: position 20,610,875 of record NC_134192.1, read on the forward strand.
GCCATTGCTTTAACTGGTCCCTGGGAGCTGGGGCCTCCTACTGAAAGCCAGGGCAAAGCAGATGCCACAGCAAACATGTGCTGCTTAACTCTGGGCAGGCACAGAGTAGCAGTGTTTTGTAGATGGCATCAAGCAGGTAATTATTGCAAATTATTTAATGGAGCTATGCACTTGGAAAAATAAATAAATAAATAAATAAAAAATAGGTGGGAATAGCTGAAGGGAAAATAGCTGTGCGTACTTTGTCAACAGTAGTTAAGTCAGAATAGCCTGAAAGAAAAAGGCAGTGCTACAGAGGACTTGTGAACAGCCTGACATACAAATACCCCATTTTAGATAAGCTTTTGCAGTGATTGTTTCTAGATGAAGAAGCTTAGTGGGCTGTTACTGTCTTGACCTTTATGCCCAGGGCTGTAATACTTAATTCTCATCCCACCACTTGCTTTTATAGCAGTTTTCTATTTTAAAAAACAAGTTTCCTAATTCACTTTATTGTCACACTTGTTCTTGAAGTTATGTTCTGGTGCTCTGTGGGTCACATGCTTTGGCTGTAGATACATTCATACTGTGCTCTCTCAAGCTGAGATTTAGGGGCACCGGTTTTGGTAATGATCAGAAAACAAAAATGAAGTGTTCTAAGCACAAATACCTCCGCACAAGAAAGAAATATGGATTCACTGTTTCTAAATATAATGTAATTATAGGTAATCTGTTTAAGGCTAGCTGTCTCTTTCTGAGGCGAGAAACTTATACTTCATTTTCCTGTCCGTCAAAAAGGACCAGGCTTCCAGAGGGACTGGCAGAGAAGTATTGCAGTTGCACTCCTAGTAAACTTGGAACTGCTGAATGTCCCAGTGAACGTTATTTCTCCAGAATTTGTGACACTGAGCTTCAACCACTGTCCCTATCACTGAGTGCCGGGGAGGCAAATCTACCATAGGCACTCTCTGGTTACAGCTACTGGCACAGTATAAATTAAGGATGTATGTAGGGGCAGGTTTAAGAGTAGTTTTTCCTTCTCTTGGTAGATCTCACAAAGCATCTGTTACGGAGGAGTATGGGAGAGAGATAAATATAATAGGATACTTCACGACATGCTTTTCTGTGTTACTCTTTACATCCAAGTGAGGCAGTGTCACAACAATCCTGAGTGTTACATCAAGATGGTCAGAGGTGCTTTAATGGTGGATGCAGTTACAACTCTGTGGTATGTACATCACCTGTCTAGATTTGTCATAGAGTTCATCCTTGTATCTAGAAAACCGTTTCTCTTGCTAGCAATGCCCATCTTTACTTACAGCAGTCTTTTCTTTGTGACTTCCAAAGCAAAGTCCATATTAAAGGACACGAACTTTGCAATGGTTTGGGTTGGGTCACTGCAAAGATAGTTGCTGAGACAGTATTGCTTCCTACAGTGCTGAGTCAACAATTAGATGTTAATTGCAAAGTTGGTGGCAGGTGTTTTATAAATATCTTTTTATGCTAATGACTTCCCAAAATGATAAGTTTTTCAGGATCAATGAAGCTGTAAAGGGTTATGAGAGTGGCAGATCGCCACACAGCTGAGACTTTATTCATTGCTAGCAAAGATTAGAACAACTGTTTTAACCATTTATTTGATTTCAGAATGATGAAAGGACAGTTTCTTCAGCTAAGGAAAAAAAAGCCAAAAAAGGCACAGAGAATGTAAATTGGGGGAGAAGAAATTGTGTGGGGTGTGTGTTTATTTTTTCTTGGTTTAAAATGGGTACCATTGCTATGACAGTTTCTTTCCACTGCTGATAATTCATAAAACCTGTCAATTTAATCCCTACCTCTTTTCCATATGCTGCATAGCAAGTCCCTTCACTCTTTTACTCTGGCTAATTATTCTCAAAATATTTAAAGTTTTACTTCTCTTGTGTAACTTTGATTATACATATCTAGAGAGAATAAAACACAGTAATTATAATACCCCCCACCACAAACCCAGTTCTTTCACATAGCAGACCTTTTCTTTGATTACACTTATTCACTGACATAGCAGCATCTCTGTAACAATGACTTCTGTGGTTCAAAATGTCTTAATTGACTTATTTACTTTACTAGCTATAGTATGTTTACTCTAGCACTAAAACCCAAGAGAATGTTTACATATTCTCAAACTTTTTAAAGACGGAATGGGTTAGCATTGTGTGACTTTTTTTGACCTTTCATACTGTTTTTAAAATGTCTTGAAAAAATTGGAATTGCTGAAAGATTGATGTATATTATTACAACTATAGTACTTATATGTTTCCTTGAGTTGATTGTAATCTGATGCTAACAGTTCCATTGTGATCTGAGTACTAGTGTAATGTAAACTGTCACCAGTGCCATTTTTCTGCCCTGACAGCTTTGTTTCTAGTGTGTGGGTAATTGTAAATTAGGCTAATAGACTTTTTAGCTAGAAGAAAGAGACCTCTTGTTCACCTTGTTCTTGAACGTGTGTTAAATAGGTGTGTACAGCAATTACTCATTTTGTTTAAATATGTAATATTTTACCCTTAATGTTGCACTTGTCACTGTCAATAAGTAATGATGTCACTTTATCTAGATTGCTGAGTGTTATGTTGCCTAACTGGCCTTTTCTTAAGTGAAAGCTTTCTTATATGGGAAAGTAGTATGTACCCGTATTTGCACACTTGACAGTGACTTCGGCAATTCTTCTGAAAGCATGTTTCATCTATAATTGATCAGGCAACATAATTCACTATTCCAGATCTTTTACCACTCTGTACTTTATAAAATCAAGTAATCTTCAATTGCACTAACAGGCTAGATGCACCTAAACCAATAAAAGTTTAACAGTAATTTTATAACCAGGATTTTCTCTCTTTGCCCTGTATGATCTTTGTTGTTTTTGACATGACAGTTTTATTCACACTTGTCCCTATTAAAGCTTCATAATAGACTTTGAATTAAGGTTTTTTTCCTAAGTATATAAATGAAAAGTGAATTGGAAATGACTCAGCAATTTATTAGATGCCTCCTTGGAATTTCTGCTTACATAAAATACATCAGACTTTTTTGAGGATAGAAAGAATTGTTTCAACTAACAAGTTTTAGGAATGAAATTGCTGGATAGCTTCCTGATGCAGTGGGAAAACTTGAGTGTTATTTCCCTCTCCCTCCATTCAGTTTATCCAAGAGAGAAACTATTTTTCCATCAACAGCATCCAGGAATTTGTTTCCTCTTAATGTACTTATATAAGGTAGGAAATATTTTACTAAAAAAATAGTAAAACTACAGAAATTGAGTCAGCTAGGGAGTCCTACACTGGTTTTCAGAAGACTGCCACCCCACTACTAAAAATACCTAGAGACTGGTTGTGCAATACAGTTGTAAGCATCTCATAACTCTTGTGTTTCTATCAGGTTTGATAGTTAGTTGCTTTCAGTCTTCTTTCAGAAGTTTAGAATAACTGAAGAGTAAAATACAGCGTTACCCAATAAAGAATAATTACCATTTAAAGATTTTAATTGTCCTGTGGAATAAAAAGGAAATGCGACCTTGGACTGTGTTATAAAAATAGCATTGAAATACATTTAGGAGGTGTTGGTCCTAAAAGATGACTCAGGTTGTGACTATCCTCATTATAATGGTTTTCTCTAATTATGGGAATTAAGCTTTCACAGAGAAGAACCCAGTAAATCATTCCATGGTTAAGAAGGGATCAGTTATGCAAACTAACCAATTGTATTCTCTGTATGTGTGATTGGAAAAGCTTTAGTTTTACCAGTCTTGGGTTTTTTTGTGGAATTAATACATACCTGTTAATAGACTCTTTAAAAATCTTTGTTTATGCTCCTTTGGAACATAACGATAGCATGGCTATTAAAATAGATTAAAGTAGTAAAGCACGTGAAAGTTAGGACTTCTTGCTAGGGATTCCTTTTGTAGGCATTTTCAGACATTTGACTGTGTACCAGTATTGTGGGGTTCAGCTTTAGAGGCTCTGCTTTCAAAGCAGAAGAGGGGGATGAAGACCCTTATTAATGTTATTCCCTTGTAATTGAAAATGCTCTAATAGAACAACAACTTTACTGTATGTGCTGTCAAATGGGTGAAGTACTGTGTTTTTCAGTCAAAGTTAGGATGTAAATATACTATTCCTCTTTAATCTGGTGGTGTAGAATAAAAGGATGAATTCTTAAGTGCCTGACTGGAGTTCTGTGCTGCAGGAATTTGATGTAAAATTACTGTATCATGACAAAGGAAAGTGTTTGTGGATACATTATTTTGAAGGGAGTAACCTGATGTATATATCTGCAGAACGGTTTAGCAGAACTAACTTCTGCTTGCCATTTCTGTGAGAGAACATATTACCATTGTCCTCAGAGATACTGTAGTGTTAACAAGACTCATTAATAAATGACATGATGATCTCAGTAAAGAGGAGATAGTGATCTATGTGTTTATATGCATAATCATGTTTATGTAGTGAACAAATTTACATTTTAATTTATTTAAATTGTTATTTTGTAGTAAAAGTATGAGGTTTGTACTAAAATGTACACAACTAATCATCAAGAGCTTTGTGTTTAAGGAGTTTATAATCTGGACTACAAGATGGTATCTGTCAGAGTTGCATCTTTGGATGAGAGTTCAAGCAGGGCCCTTGGATAGTATAAAGCTTGTAGTATTCCTCTGGCATGCCAGGACCAAGACTTGTTCAACACAGGTTGCTTGGGAATGCATCCCAACAGAGGTGATAACCTCCATGTGAGGCTAAATACCAACAATTGGTTTCCTCTGTTATCAGCTTCCTTGAGGAAGAGTGCCTGAGAAAACAATCTATTTTTTTGGATGCTGGACAGGCAGAGACATGGACTTTAAACATTAGCAGCATGAATGTGGATTTCCTTTCCTTTCATCTAGATTCTTTATGTTTGTAGCTGCAATGACTATTTTAAATACTGTAAATAAATATTTTTATTCCAGATTAATTTTGAATTCAGAGTGATTTAAGATAGTAATAACACCAAGGATACCAAGAATGTAAAACTCAAACCTTTTACAGCGCTCAGTGTGCTGTTCTGAATACTGTTACTGCTTTACACCTATATCTTCATAGCTCCTTACATAGTGGAAAGTACTTAAATGGCTTCCATTCTCGAGGTGAGGAAGCCGATGTTTAAGAAATGAAAGATTAAACCTTATCCCTGAAGCACAATATAAGTGTCTGGGTTTAAGCCCTTCAGAATCTGTTCATGCTTAAGTTTTAGGCTATTCAGCAGAAGAGAGAATGAATGGGATAATCGCATATCAGACTATTTTCCCCCTCTTTTTCTACATATTACTTCATGTTGCACTCCTTTTATCAACATTTGGAAAACTTCAATGGTGTGGGAGTCTATCAGGAGCTTCTGGTTGCCACTACAGCTGTGGAAGTATGTGCCCCCATTCCCTGAACTGCTTGCTCCCTGCATCATTCCTTGCACAGCAGGACGGCAGTGGGCCCTATCACTAAGGCCGCATGTGTTTTCTGCCATTGTATAAGCAGTTTACTTTAGGGTATTTCAGTTTGCTCCTTGGCTGTTTGCTGAGGATAACTTAGTACGAATTCTTAGTCTTCTAACAATAGTATTTAGATTTCAAAACTCCCTGCCTGTGCCTAAATCGCACACACCAGGCCTTCAGAATTTAAAGAATTTGAGCTATTCCTTGATGGAGCAGAATTCTTCACTGACAAAACACTGATGCATTTGTTAATAACAGTGGGAAAACGTGAATGAAAGCAGCAGAACAACAGTATTGCAAAATAAAAGTCACTTTTATTTGCCTTGGGAAAACTGGAGATATGATTCTGAAGGGAGATATAAAGGGTTACATTTTGCTTCAACAGTAAAAGGCAAATATACTCTTGACATTAAAAATTAAATGATACTGAAAGAGGGGAGAAAAGTAGCTGCCAGATGGAATCTCTTTACTTTGCGATGGAACTGGCTTGTTGGCTCAAACTAAGAAAGATGGAAAAGCATTTTTGTAATGACATGGATTTGATGGATGGTAAGCACAATCAGCAGTTTTGACTAAGATCTACCGCCAGCCAGTGTAGTACTTAATACTTGCGGGTTTGGAGCTTTCTGTGCAGTTCTGCAATCATTGTCTGTGCTGCTGTGCAGATGCAGTCTCCAGTGTGGTTTGCAGTTGTATTGCCTGAGTCATGAAGGCGTAGGGAAGTTCCTGGAATGTATAGCAGATCCCTTTTGCTATTTCGTCCTCTCTGAAAAGAGGGGTTGCTTTGCATGCGTCTTTTCTGGGTGTGTTGGAGATGTAGACCTAAAGCCATGACTGTAGAGTGTACTTTTCATGCAGGGGAAACCAAACAAAAAGAATTTAAAGCATTGACAGCTCATTAAATCCAATCTTAATGTGAAAGTTGGATTTTGCTTATTCAAATGGAAGTGACTGGTCACAAACACTAACTAGAAGCCTGGCTTTCTTCAATAAGTAGCTGAATGTTTTGCAATTTTTCCAGTCTTACCATGATTTTAGTTCTAGCAGACTTAAATGCTCATATTATTCTGTGATAGCTCAGTGTTTTACTGAGCTGAAGTCACCAGTTTGGGAGTGTATATCTTTGCCATGAAAGGGAACACAATCTTGCATTTATCTTCATTCACTTGTCCTCCATTAGCTGAAGGTTTTAAAAGGCAAGTTATTAATATCAGTTGCCTTGATGTTGTTGAATAGGGCAGTAGACTTCTCTTTCTCAGTAAGCTGCAGAGATCTCTGTTTTGAGTGTCTTATTTGAGCAATGCCATTTACAGTTTCCAGCAACATCTTTTTCTGTGGACTTGGTACATCGCAGGAAAGAGATTGCCATCTAGATCATGGAACACTGTTTGCATTGGGAAATTACAGAGTGTTAGATTTTGTTTGCTTGCTTGTTTTTTTTTCTTCTTTGCTGCTTGCTTACTAACTTTTAGAAAATAAAAGGTAAATAATAGAGAAATTAAGCTTTTAGTTATGGATTTGTGTAGCCAACACCTGGATCTGATATAGTGATGGGATAAGCTGAGAACATGACAAACTAAATAGCTTAAGGTGGTTTCAGATTTGATACACAAATATGGTGATTGGGATGTTTGGGTACTACTCCTGTCAGATGCTTTTCATCATAGTCTGTTTAGAGAGGCAGGATTTCAGAGTTCAGGATTTTCTCAGGTTTTTGCTGTATGCTCAGTACTACTCAGCGACTCAAATCTCTATAGTCGAGTACACAATGATTATCTTTCTATTATAGGTTACTGCAATTTTTTTTTCTCTATTTCTGTTTTCCATGACTTGGTGCTACAGAGCTGATCTCAGATCACAGGCAGGGGGTTGATGTTTTGTGATCTGGCAGGACACTATGCCAATAATTGTCATTGATGGATTGACCAGCTCCATCACTTTCCCTTTCTTGGCATGCCAGAACTATTCTCAAAGATTGCTTCCTCTGTTTGTGTACTACCTGTGCTGAGGAAGAATGGACAACTTAATTACCAATGACAAACTATCATGCACCTTTCAGAAGCACTGATGTATTGTAATGTGTTTGGTTTTTAAGATTAGGAGTTTTTGACGTATTCATTTCTGAATGAATTGCACTCTCCAAACATTTTGTCATACTAACTCAGTCAAAGGCGTTCTTTATATTGTTTCTCTTTATCTGTTGAATACCATCTTTCTGATTTGCAAATCTAGCAAAATATCATAAAATATAATAAAATACAGTGCTAACTGTGCAGTTGTTGGGGTTTTCAGATTTTCTAGGTGTAGTCGCAACTGTGTCATTGCCAGTTGTTTTGGCAAGTGGTTTTAGGACTGAGATAGTGGTAGTGTTGAGAAGATGGTGAGAGAAACATACAGATGTTTGCCAGAAATGGTCATAAGAGGCTGCTAATCCCAAAGCGTATTTGCAAGAAGACATAGTGTGTCTTGAAAAATGAATGGAGTTTGCAAGAACAACAACTTGGAAGTGAATCAGTAGTTCCCTTACGGGGGTCCCAACTGAAAGAGTTTCCTGTAAAACTTGGTTGAGCTACTACTGTGAAATTGTCCTTTAATACTAGATGAGATGCAACAAATGTCCATATCTTTCTCGCTTTACTATTTAGATTTCACTCTTTGTGAAGATGAAGTATCTTCCAACTGTCCATGATAAATTCTTATAATAGAGTTGTAGAAAGAAAAAAATCTGTGCCAAGCAGTCTTGAACAGCATACTACTAATACACTTAAGACTTTTCTCCTAGGAAATTGGAGCTCTGTAATAGAAAGCATGTTTTCAGATTAATCTAAATGACTCTATTATTAGAGTGCAATGGGATACTCTGAGCCAATCAAGAATACTTTTTTCCCCAATCAGTCCATGGGGTGAAAAGCAGACGCATTATCTGGTTCCTGTTGATGGGAACCAGGAGGAGAATAATCAGGCAAGAGTTATCCAGTAAGCATATGGATGATACACAGATAAGGATGGAAAACAGTGCAGTGTTTTCCTCTCTCATTTATACTCATTGCAGTCTGAGTAGCATAGATGGCTCCTGATGAATAGTGGTGCTATATGATACGCAAACTAGTCTGGGAATGGAATAACAGTACAACCATTATGGCCCAGCAAGAAAACATTTTGGTACAATGCTGCTCGTGTCTAAATTTAATCTGAATTAAATTAAGCAGATATGTGGTTTGTCCATAGGTAATGGCATTGAGTAGAGAAAGATCTAAAGTGCTTTTCTAAGAAAAGGTAATTTAGAGGCTCAGTTTGAGTTTTTACTCGTGTCCTTTCCTCCCCATGCCTGCATTTTGGAAACCGAGAGGTATTTCAAAAGGAGAAAAAGTAAGAACTTTGTTCCTCCCCCAAGTTGTTTTACAAGGAGAGGTTATTTGGCCAGTTGGGAGGTACATAGATTTTTGTACAGAGACATACGTGACTGTTGGGAACCATCACAAGTTTAGAGTGAAGAAAAGTAGTGCTTTGCTGTGTTGTAAACTGTAGTTACTGTCCTACCAATGCACAAACATTAAACTGGCGTCTTGGTGCAGGTGATCTCACAGTGCTGCGAGAGCTCATCAAGGAGGGGTGGTTGCTGTAGGTGTGTACATGTCACTTGTTTCTACAGTATCTGTTGATACTTGTCTGATTTTAGACAGGTTATCTGTGCCTTGCATAACTTTGCAGTAGACTTGATGAAGTCAGGGGAAAAAGTCTTCTAGAACAGACATACTATACAAGATGAAGACTTCTTGAAAAAAGACTTTGCTGCTCATAGGCCATAGCAGGTGTTTTCCTCCTGCATAAGTCATGCACCTGCCCTTCTACTGTACTTACCAATTGTGCAGCCATAAAGTTAAATATAGTCCTTTTGGGCAGGGAGGAAGAATAGTCTAGAGAGGGAGTAGAATATTTATATAATGAATAAAGGCTGAAACATATTGCTGGCTTTAATTAAGCCTCCAGAAACATTGTGTCAGAAGAAAGTAGATACCAACATGAACTAAGTACTGATCTACTATTCAGAGATCATAACCTTGGTCTAATTACATTATTAGTATATAAATTATTGCATGAATTATTTATTTAAAATTAATATTACAGATATTAGTTGTCATTAATAACTTGGAGGTGCCTTTTTGTCACAGAAGAACAGATTAACATTATAATTACTGCATGAAAAATAGATATTGATGAAAAATTGCTGTTTGAGACATCATTGTCATTACATTATGTATTTTTTTCTATTCACTTTTCTCTGTTCATTATTCTGCATTTCTAATTATTGTCTTTAAGAAGAGCTGTTAACTGTGATTTATTAGTAGATATATCAATACAGGATGTGTTAGCACCTAAAAGAATACACATGCATGGTTACTTGTGGAAGGTAAAACAGAGACAGAAGCAGCTCTGCAACAGCCTAATAAACTAACTTGCGAGTATTGCGGCTATATCTGCTGACTGTGAACTCCTGGTCTCGAAAAAATGACTTGCCATTTGTTTTCCTCCTTTGAATTTTTTTTTTCCCCTTCGTTGTCTTGAAGAAGGTGAGAATAATCAGCAGCATAATTAAAGCTATGATACATGTTGCAAGAAATTAGAGGTGTTGACATTTTACTTTAATTTTTCGGTGCCAACTGTTGGGGGATACTAGCTAGACGATTTAACACAGAAAACGCTTCTCAGTTGGAGATCTTCAAAACAAATGTTGTGCCTATGTTGTAATATTTGTGCAGAAACAATAACTCCCCCTTTTTGCTAGTGACCTCCTGAAACTGCTTGGAGATGAGTAATAGCTATAGCTAAAAGCTCACTGAGGAGTGCCCCTGTAGATGGACTTTTGGAGTAGAGAAGTCTTTGGCGCTTGAATCAAAGAATCCTGATTTATCTTTGGTTAGGTAAACATTTGGGGTCTAACAGCAAATATATAATACAATCTTCTATAAAATTATTTCAGTGAAAGAAACTGAGACATCTTTCTGTGAGTGGCTTATCCACAAATTCTACTTTCTTCTCATTTACTGCCTGCTACTTTACTGTGTTCTGTATGTGGATGTCCTTTCAGCTGTCCTCTGTTCAGGAGAACCTCAGGCTAAGTTTTCCTGCTGTGTAATTGTATGCTTTTGTTACCCTACATGCATTATGTACATCACTCTTAGGTTTTTGGGTGTGGCTTTTTTTTTTTTTTTTAATGCCACCAAGCAGTCATGTTTCTGTTATTTCTGGGTTATATGTGAATGGCCCAAATTTATACTTTTCCAGCTTTATCACCAGAGGAACAATAAGGTAACAGGAAAGCTATTTTGCGTTTTGTGGGAGGCTGCTGTTCTTAGCACAACTGTTCTATGAAACTAGTTAACTGCTGCTTACTGTTAAGCAGCTATATCACTCACTAAAGATGCTTTTGTGGCTGATTCCTAAGAAAATGAGGATTGTTACCTTGTCCTAGGTTTTAAGATTAACAGAGGTTTGAGAGTTTTAACAATTCTTGACTGGTTTCATTCTGTCACTGGGAGTCTGGTGTCTGATGATGATAATGAAGTTTGTAAGTATGTAACAAGCAGCTAGTAGATTCAGACTGTTATCTTCAACAGTTCACACATTGAATGTATTTATTAAATGCTCAGGAAAGGACAGTGTGCTTTTTCTGGTACAATGATTCATTGTCTTATGAAGGACTACACAAAGTTACTTCCCTGGCTGGCAGAGCTTCTGTTAAATTTATGCTTAATACGAAAAATTACTTACACTATGAATAAGTGTCGCTGAAATTAGTACAGTCTTTAGCTTTAAAAAAATAGATGAGCAAAGCCTGTAATATTTACTCTGTAACTCTTACATTCTTCCCCCCACCCCTTCACTGGTAGCTAAAGGCAAACTGTGGTTTAAGAACTTTACTGTTGCCTACACTGGGTCAGATATGCTGGATGAAATCTACAGCAGCAGATGAATTCTTGTTGATTTGCAGTGTATTTCCACTTTGTGTAATGGGCATTTTGCTTTAAGACTGCATGATAGTTTTTGTACATAGAGGGATGCAAGCATTATATGTGTTTTGGTTTATTTGTTTATACAAAATATGGAAAGTAGGAACTGTGTGTCTTGTGGATGTCATCAGGAGTTTTGTGTTGCTTAGTCATTTGATCAGCTTTCGATCATGATCGTGTTGTGATTAGGACTTTTTTTTTTTTTAGATGGATCAGAAGTACGAGTATGAATTGTCTTAATCTGAAGGTTTAATAAGAGTCTTTGATATTTTGGCTAAGTTACCTGGAAAAGGATAACCTCTCGTTTTCTGTAGGAGTAGTCACTGTTACATCATCTGCTAAGCCTGTTACGATAGGTTTATGTTTCACAGATCAAGAAGGAGGATTACCTTGTTTATTGATCCCAGCAGGGGATACGTGTTAGGGGTGTTATAAACACTGACAAGAACGGATTGCTTCTGAGTGTGTGCAAAAGGATAAACATAGCTACTTTGGATACTTGCTGATGAAAATCATCTTCAGGCACCATACCTAGCTGACTTAAAATTAGGTGTTGTGAATTACCCTATTAATGGTTTCAAGACTCCCTAGAAACTGGTCTTAACGATCGTTTCTGGTGCCTGTGTGCTGCTGTGGTTCTATGTTTTAGTATTTTTGAGTGCTTCAGTTCTTTGCCTGTAAAATAAGAATAAAGTGACTTTTCTGAATTACTGTAATGATGCCAGGTGCTGGAATGCTACTGTATCAAATTTTGTGGGAGTGCTATCCTGATACGTGCAAAGATGAGTCAGACAACCTGGGTTCTTTTCTTTCCTCTGCTACTCATCTGTTGCATGACCCTAAGCTATTTTAGTGTCCGTTTTCTGTGCCTTGCTGTGCAAATGTGTGTAGGCTTTTTCTTAAAACACAAGCATGCATGCATAGATGCACAAAAAAAAAAAAGGATAAAAAAATTCATTCTGGGTAAACAATTTCCAGATCTCTGGGTGGAAAATACTATAGAAGGCAGAATGGGGGGGGGAGGGGGGTGGTGGTATCTAGAAGTAGGAAAGAAAATCCAGAAAAATAAAAATACTTTTGCTTTCACCAAATACATTGTTTTGGTAGTTCATCCACAAGTAAGCTGTCCATGCTCAAGCTGCTTTATGGGCTAAACCCTGTCTCTGGTTAATTCTAATTTTGCTTCGGTATAAGTATTTTTATGTACATCAGTACAAGCAGTTCAGGAACTAAATCTTTCACTGGGCAGGCATTTCTTTATTGAACTTAGCAGTCGAATATCTCTGAATGAAATTGAATAAGAATGATCAAGCACTCTAGAATGTATTTTGAGAAAAATACCATGAAGTGTGAATAGTTGCAGGCAGAAGTAGAAGCAGTAATTATTTTGCTGGGAATCCATTTCTGCCCAATATTTTACTAGATCAGCTGATTTTGGAATTTCACTTAAATTGTAGTAGTTCAGTGGCAAGCCACAAAATGTGTCTACAAACCAAAATACTTGAGATCAAATCCTTATAAATTAGTAACAGCAGAAGGCAATTATCTGTATTGCTCTTTTGGGAAAGTGAAGATTCAGTTAACTGAAGAGCAATTTGATACTGAGGTGCAACAGAAGTGTTTTTTTTTTTCTTCTGAAGAACAGAATTTTATCCAAACAATCTAAAACTTAACAAATTGTGCACTACAACGTACTCTGTGCATATACTTGCTTAAAACCAGTATAATCTTCCTTGTATTTGAGAGCTGAGTTTTGCTGTTAAGGTTAATAGTACTCCAGCATTTAGACATTTAACTCTGTTGACGTCAAAAGAAATTATGTACGTAATATCTGTGTCAATACAAGCTTTTTGCCTTCGTGTTAGACACGTGCCTGTCTGTTTTTGGTTTGTGTACAGATTTCTGTTTCCCATAATGAAATGGATGTTTAAATTTAGGCTTTATTCTCAAACTAAACTACATGGTTCTTCTAGCAGGAGCTGAATTGGTTCTAGCTCTAGGAAAAGTTATCCCTTCGCTGTTTACTAGATTTGCAGGTCAGATCCTAGACTGGAGGAAAAAGAGGGGAATTTCTTTTCTGAGTAAGGTGTTAGAGACGGCACATACTTCTCTTAAACACAAGTTGAACTGGTAACAGTTCCATGCTTATTTCCATTTCCAGCACTTTAAAGATGAGCCCACTCTGAAAAGGTGAATATAGAAAGTCAACTAGCAGCACAGTGCATCATGTATGTGTAGTCATATATATAATTTATATATGCATGTAGTCAAACTGTGCAACTCCTCTATGTGTTTGTATATAAAAAGTGGGAAAAACTTACTTGCTCAGCATTTAAGAATAGACAGGTATAAGCTCTGTAAACACAAAGTGCTAATTTGTTTGTCAACTACATGCCTGAAGAGTTTATCTCCACAAAATATTTTTGAATCATTGGATTCATATGGACCTTTATATGTTGTTAATTTTTACTAGGAAAGTCTTTCGTACATTTAAAATAGAAGTGAGAGCACTCTCCTGCTGTATATGCCCTACACATTACTGTATTACATTCTGACTCCTTTCTTCTGAAAAGATTTTTAATTACTCAGAAAACTTTGGATTCCTTAATGATGAATGAAGACTTGCAAGTTGTGACCCTCACCTGAAAATTAAAACAAAGGATGTGATTACTAATTCAAGAATAGCAGCTTCTACTAATTTTGAAATAACTGGCAGAAATGTTGAATTGCTCCATACCTTTTTGATAAGTGCCTCAATTATTTAGCTGTATCTGTCAAGTCAATAGATCTGCAAAAGCTGGAGTATTCTAATGGAGTACTCTGAATCACAGCACGTAGGACTCTGTCCCTTCCTTCCCATTGTTTTTCTCTATAAACAATATGCGAATTCAGCTGTTCTCTAGGGAAACGACTAGGATCACTGGTGTTGGACTGTGGGGATTATTTCTCTTATCACTCATGGGTTAGGGCAGTCCTTTAAAACATGAGAACCGTACTTCATTTCTTTTTCTGCCTGAACAATTTTGAGCTGTTAATCTCTTCTGTTCATGACATTTTCGTGACCTCCATGCTAGATGGTATTCTCTCTCTTATTCTTTCCTGTTAATTCTTTTCTGCTTGGCATAAACAAACACTTATTGGCAACCACAATCCACTGCTTCCCAGATGAGGGTCCAAATCATCAGAAAATCATACCTGATTTTTTTTATTCCATGAATATGTACCTATTTTAATACAAAGTGGAGCAGTGGTTTTCTGTTACAGACAGGAGTCTCCATCAGCGGAACCCAGAGCCTGACATTATGAGGTCAATTCAGCATATTTCAGAGCTTGATTGCCCGTGTGAGAAATGTTGATCGAAATCTTTGCAATTAAATAGGCAAAGGAGTTAAAAGCCAGATTTAGCTCACAATTGCTAAGAGTCTTCTAACTCTGGAGTTTGATCTCCTGGAAGGAAACAGAGCTATTCCCCCCATTCTGTGTTCCAGCATTCATCTGTATTTCCTTCCACATTTTCTCTGCTTTTAAGTGCTAAAAGTGAATTGTTCCATTTTGAACGGAGTATTTTGTTTCTCATAACTATTGTTTATTTTGGCAAAATGAGCCAGAATAAGTTTTCTGTTAAATGTTATGATTTTTATACGCTGTTTGCAACTCAAATAGAAAATCAGTTATTAGATGCCATTTGCTATTGACGAAAAAGGAATGCCTTTAAGTTCTGGCTTTGTGTGGTGCTGGGAAGGGGAGAAAGGAAAATGCCAGATACGTGGTTATTGGAGGATTTTCCTTTTTCATGCTATTCGCATTGGTTGTGCAGATTTTGGGGTGTGTTGGGTTGGTTGGTTTGCTTGCTTCTTTGTTTGTTTGTTTTGGAAATGATGAGTTCTCTAGGAAACACTAAACCACTATTATACAATGTAGTTTGCAGACTCAAGTAAAACTTTTCTTTAGAGCTAGCAGAATATGAACAAAAGTATTCACTGGTAAATTTTTCTACAGCTAATGAAGTAATTGTGTGCAATTTCCTTAGCAGTTATGTGTTGGATCTTTGTTTTCTTGTACAGTGGTGGTCTTGGGTATAATAATTGTCCATTGAGATTGCATTTGCACTGCTAACAGAATGGTTTCTATATAAGATCTATAGCAGCTAGAAACCCTGTTGGGAAGAACTTACATTGACACTTCGGCGTCTTCAACCATAGAGCACTGCATCACACCAAAATCAATCATGGTCTGCTACAGCTGAGTCTTTACAATTTGCCAGAGGGCAAATAAACAGTCCTGGTGCTAATGTACATCTGTTAAGAGCTGTAAGAACAGTAGTGACTGTGAAACTCTGTGGCTGAAATACTAAATGATGATTATTCCTGTAATGTGTTTTGTGACTCTTTGGAAGCTGTCAGAAAATCATGAATGATGCAGCATGTTCATCATCTTTTGAAAAATACAGGAAAAGGCAGCTCCCTTTTTGTTGTGTGCAACCTTGTGTGTCTGTGAAAGATAAGTGAGAAAATGTGTATAAACGCTTGAGAGGGAGGATAATCCACAAAAAGACGTAAGGAAGAACTGAGGGGAAGGGGTATGTGGGAGCGCAACCGAAGGCTGGAATGTGAATGGACAGCAGGTCAAAAGTAACCCAAGAAGTGAAGAGGTACAAACAGAAGAAAATAAGAGAAAGACATTGGGATAAACACTCCCAAGAAATGGTAGTTACTCACTGAAAGTCCATTTTTGCTGTTTTAAGTTTAAATGCATAGACAGGATGGTTTCTCCATTTTATCTAAAATAGAAAATATTCTAAGAAGGAAACTTCCAAACCCAAACTTCTTGTGTTCCCACTGAATGTGAAATGTCACACTTCAGCTTGTACTGCCAATCTTTAAATTTCCCCTTTGTGCAATTTTGATGATAACATATTGGCAGTACCTTAAGAGATGCATTAATTTTGCCTGGTGAATTCGAGCAGGCCAGATACAGGAAGAGCATGGCTTCAGGAATTTTCTGCCTATGCAAAAGATGCTGGTGCTTCTCTGCAGGAATGTACTCAAGTTAGCAGAAAACAGTTACTTACAAAGATGGCTAGAGATAGCTTCATAATATTTCTGTGGGGATTTCTTAGATGTGAGCTAAACATTAGCAAGGAATAAAACTTTGTCAAGGGCATTTCTAGCACCAGATGCTCTGGTGCTCTAGCACCAGAAGACAGGCACTGGTATCTTATTTTATTTTTACACTTCAGCCTGCTTCTTTGTAAATGTGTTTTTTCATTTTCAATATGGAGAAATAATTATTTTTGTAGGTATTTCTTTAACGCCCCCTCCCCTAGTCACAGAAGTGACATGGAAACATGCATGTGATAACTGAAATATTTTAGGGGGGGAAGACCTCCAGGATTACAAGCCATAATTACTGAGAAAATTCTGTTCTTTCTCTGTGATCAATTCTGCTAGTTTTTCTGGAAGTTAATTTTTTCTGTAGGCAATCGAGAATATTTAATTTTGAGGACATGTATCACTCTAGCTGTAAAATGCACTGTATTTTCACTGCACATTTTATTTCAAGAGAAAATTATTTTTCTTTTGGTTCATTCTTTTTATCACAATAGTCTTTGTGCACAAGTGTAGAATACTTGATAGTTGAGTAGCCATAGGATACTGGATTTATGCAGATCAATTGCTAATGCTTTTCAGTCTGCTAATCCAGGAATATTGCTGGGTTCACTGTAAATGTTCCTGTAGAAATGAACTTCCTTTCACTGTGTGTGAAGTTAGGTAACATTTCAGTTTTCACTTGGCACAGCTTGTGAGCTGATGAGGATTCCTTACACATTCCAGCTTTACTGTACTTTGCTATAATTAGGACAGTTCCGATTATAAAACCAGTGTCTGTATTGAAACGGTCTCCAGATTTTTGGATTTCCTGGAATGACAGCAAATGCATATCCAGCTAAAATGAGCTCAAGATGAGCATACACCCTGGAGAAGCATACAGTACTTTCAAAGATTTATGCAAGATATTCAAGATGATTTTGTACTTCCCATGTTTGGCCAGTATGACCTTTTCAGTGGTGGCTTAAGGATTTTTAAGGATCCCTTTTGGCTTTGAATCTGAGGAAGTGACAGCTTTGTTAAGAAGGAGAGGGAGGACATATAACTTAAAGCCTCTAAAGATTCAGTAGCTTACTCTTACATACTGCTGACTTGACTGCTCACTCTGCTGGCTTCTCCCTGGTTTCTTGAATTTCTGTTCCCTGCTGAGTTACATAATGAACGTTCTCTGAACTCCCACACTTTACACATGCCTTCCCACACAGCCTCTTTCTTTTGCTAAAAACGGATGGAAGAATTCTGACTTACTTGTTGAAAAGCTTCACACAATGCTGCTGAATCACATCTCAAAATAGGAGCAAATCTTTCAAGTTATTTAAAAAAAAAAAAAAAAAACAAACCCACCACAAAACCCAACAAAGCAAAGCACACAAATAAAACCACACACAAAAAACCTGACCCACCCTCCACCAAAATTGACAGACATTGTAGAAGGGCAAAACAACTGTGAATCAACTCTTAATTCTTGCAGCATCAGTCTAAAAGAGAGCTTGTATGTTAGCTGCCATTTTAAGAGTAAAGATCTATGATGTAGTTCACATAGCTACCAGATGGCAGCAGCTAGCAGTGGACAAGTATCACAGATACTTGCTAGTCAGAAAAGTGTGTAAAAACTCACTTTATAGTAAATATAAATAGTGAAAGCAGGAAGATTTCCACTTGACTCTTGCATATTTGTCTCTGCGTGGTTTACAGCTAGACCAAAATGGAAGGAGGTGAAGCCCATTAGCAAGACCTTTTACTGGCCAAATTCCAGTAGCTGTTACTTTGAAAATTACCTTGATATTTTGAGGACATCAGAATCTTTACATTGCTGGGAATCAAGGCATAGCAGTCTGACAAGAATGTACTTTATAGCCAATTCTGAATATACTTAGGAAACCAGTGCAAATTCACAATTTTGAACTGCCTCTCAAGGTGTGAAAGCTTATTAGAGCACATTTAAAGTGTAACAGGACCTTGCCAGACTGAAGTTGGAACCTGTAACCTTTATTTGATGGATATTAATTTGCCAGGTGATATCAAAGTCTTCCAGTGTCTTAAGCATAATTTTCTTTCATATTTTTTCCCAATCATAGAAACTGCCTAAATAGCAAGAACTTAGATAGGGATGTTCTAGGGAAAATTGATGTGTGAGAGAAATGGAAGTTGGAAAGCAATCAACCTAAGTTCTTGCAGATTCTAGCAGCCTTGTTGTCTTGTCTTGCTTTTTAGCCCAGGAATTTCATTGGTTTCTTCTGATCAAATAAACTGGACATTGTCTCTTCTCTTCATTTTTTTTTTACTGCATTTCCTCACTGTCATGAGTAAGGCTTCTGGCTTACTCCTTGTGCCTTCAAGATCCCTATCCTTGGGTCTATCAATCTGCACCTATACCACAACTTTCATGCTTGATGGATCTTTTCGCTACCCTCTGTTTTGCTTTCCAGGAAGTTTCATAGGTGGTTGTACTTGTGTGTTGTTTGGTTTGGTTTTTTTTTCTCTAGGAGAGGCAATTTCTTTCCTCTCTCAAGAACATAGCAGCTGCACCAGGTAAACTGTAGGCATAACTCTTTGCTTTACAGAATAAGTAAGATATAGTGAGGGAACTGGGGGAAAAAATAAATGTCATCCTACTGTACAATTACACTGCTGAAAACATTTTTTTCCCTCATTAAACTGTTTTCAGTTGGCGCCCATCAGACTAATGTGTGAGGACTCAGTCCCTTGGAACCTGTCCAGAGTTCGGTCACTGCTCCTGTGTTTTTGGGCAGACTTGTCGTATAACCCTTTTTATTCTCTCCTGAGAAGCGATGTTCACAGTATAGTTGCATAGCGCCTATGTCGTTACAAAGTCTTTTCATGTTGCTGTTACGTTTTGGTTTGGGTTTTTTTTGTTGTTGTTTTAAAGATTTTTCCATGCCATATCCAGTGAGGGAGCTTAGTTTCTTTTCTAAGCATGCATTGCACCAATAGACACACATGGCTTTCTGTCCTCAGAAGCCTCATCTTTCTTCAGTATTGACAGTGTTCTTCAGTATATCTATTTATAAATACTTCTAGCAGTATACATAAATAATGAACTATACACGTGCTTCCCTGCAGTAATTTTCAGAAAGCGTTTTGGGAATCACAATCACAGTGTTTCAAACTTAATTCCTTCTGTTTTCCCCTTCTTAGCTCTGAAACTCTCATTCTGAAGTTCTTTACATTTTTGTCCTGTGTTCTCATGGTATTTTGAAGGGTTTCAGGTACATCTGTTCTACTGCTTGTAACTTTCCAAATGTGCATCCCACCCTGCCTGAGTTTTTCTTATTAATGTTTTCATTAGGTCTCTGTCACATTTGTCAACTGAGTGCCTGTGGAGGAAATGAGACCTTTAAATCACCCAGGACATGTTTTTTTTGTTTGTGGTGTTGTTGTTGTTGTTGTTTTGTTTGTTTGTTTGTTTTTTACAAACTGTTTCATTTTCTAGCCAGGATACCATATGCAAAAAATCATTGCTACATCTTAATCCCCACTTGTTGCATAGGCAGACTAGCATTTCTTCTCTATGGTTCTCCTGCAAGTGACTAATGTACAGGAGGTATTGTTCTTCATGACACTTGAATTATTTTCTTGGTCCTCCTTAAATTCTGGTTGGTTACTGGTGTTCCTTTTCAGTACTTTAAAGGTTTTGCTTATTTTCCCCCAGTATGACCTATTCTTTTTCATTGATAGTTGAGAAGATGATTTTCATGGTTTAAAACAGTACAAGGAGTTAAAAGCACTGAGACTGACTCACCTGCTGGCTACATCTTAACAAGTTTACACAAAATAAAAGTCCAGTTGTACACTGTGTTTATTATCAACTACAATGCGAAGATGGTAAGGAAAGAATGGCCCAGAGGGTAGAGACTGCATATGTTGTCACAGTTGGTGGTAAAAACACGGATAACATTTCAGGTTTGGCTTTAAGTTTAAAGGGAAACTCATAGTTTTGGGGTTTTTTTATGTTCAAATAAAAATCCCTATTGTCGTGTAAGACACTGTCAGACACTTTTACTGATTAATTGCAGCAGTCTCTATGTAAGGGCTACCCAGTACGCCATTCATCAGATGTGCTAACTGCCTGATCGTTTTGTGGGTCATAGCGAAGCATTGACCTGTGAATTCCAGGTGTAATGCATGTTTTGCTTTTCTGGAGCGTACACACTCCTTGTTTTAATAAATATCAGTAGAAAATCTACCCTAGCCTTCAGTATTTGTATTTGTAACTTCTCTGTTAGTTTTGGAACTCAGGAATACATTTTTGTACCATTTGACAGTGTTTGATACTTCCTTTTGAGGAGGACAAGCAGTTACTATAATCTTGAATTCTGGTTCCTTCTAAGTCATTGACTCTGTAACCTCTCTCATTATTGGTACAATTAACTGCTTAATGCAGGATTCAAAGGAAGATCTTTTAAGATCTTTATGTAAGCCTTAATGTAGGAAACAAAACTAGTTAAAAAAAAAAAAGAAATTAGAAATCTGTTTGCTTCTCATTTCTAATATTGATTGCATCTGGCAAGTAACTTTTGACTAGCACCTAGGAGTGATCAGTGTAATATGTTGGCCATTGGCAGAGTGTTTTAAGAGCCTCACGTGGCTTGTTTGCCAAATACAGGTGTCTACTAATTTACATCCACAAAGGAAAAAAGCCATTGCCTTTAGCATTGAAGCACTGTCCATAGTAGAGAGACCAAAAATTTTCATTGAAACTTGAGTACAAGAACAGCAGGAAGAAAGACAATGGGAGATGGCTACAAACCCCTGTCCATCTTGCATGTTGCTGGCCTATAGTATTCTGGGCATCTTTGTCATCTACCTACCATCATTTTATCAGGAATCCCAAAAGTACATTTGCACAGCAGCAGGTATGTATCAGTCTTAGCTGGCATCATCTACCAACAGATTTCCTCCTGCAAGAATTACTTTGTCATGTTAAAAAGATGGGTTTTTCTACCATATCTGAATGTCTTTGTATAAACTTAACTAAACTATGACTTGTAGTGTCTCTACCTCATGTTCTGTCTTTAATATTGGCTTCTCATAGTATTCATGAAACACTATCTCATGGAAAAGTTTGTCTCTTCCCTGCCTTCTCCCCTCCTTCAATCTTATCTCCATGCTGTTGGTTCCTCTTTAAGTGTAATGGTAAGACTTGATTAGCTGAAGCAAAACCACCATGTACATGTTAAACGGAGCCCAGGACCAACCCCAGCCTGACACATGGCAGCTGTTTGGGATTCCTGCTCCAGAGGGTTTGTGCCCTGCTGCCCTGCAGGGAAGGGACCTTCTGTCAGTGCAGGCAGAGATCTAAGGAACTGGCATGCCAGGCTGAACACACTAAACTCCTGGTGCTTGTTGCTGTTGGTGTCTTGTTTTCATTGAAGTCGGTATTCTGATGTGTATTTTATTTATGGTATCAGGGAAAAGCACAATAGCTCTATTAATTGTATTTTCCTGCTTTAAAAAGCACCCGTGCTCTTATAATATGGAACAAGTCTGTCATTTTGGATTAAGAATTAGAGATCTGTGTTCTCTGTATAATGTGATTGAGATTCAAAGACCACTGAATGCCTTACTATATTTTTTAAGACAGACCTATTAGTTTCCCAGTGCAGCTCCATTACAGTGTTCTAGTGGCATAAGGTAGTTCTACAATGTAGGTGTTGAACACTAATTGGTGCTTCAGGGGAACCTGGTAGACCACGCAGTCTGTGCTGTGAATTTTCTATCTGTGATGAGCAGGAGAAGCGCTGGGTGACTAGTGCTGCCATGCTCCAGCAATAGGTGGGTAAAAAAACAGTCATCAGGGCTCATAATAAGTTGTGGATCAGAGCAGGACTGAGAAGTGAACATGGTGATAATCCTGAGAACTGAGAAATGCAGGAACTCCATTCTCGGATCTGATAAGGAGCCCAGTGTAGCTGGAGCCAAAGTGTAACTATAAAGTTGGCATTAGAAGACAATGGACAAATCAAATAAGTCTTTACTGGAGAAGTTGCTTGTTTCTCACATACATGGACACATAGGTATCCAAAGCTAGTTCACATTTAATTTTCTCTGTTTCTACCCTTTTTTTTTTGTATTTATGTATTTTTTACAAGCTGTGTTACGTACCTATCTCAGGTAACTACCTTTTACATACACTGCAGTATCTTATTTTGTAGTGCACACTTCTTAGCTTTTTCTCATTTTATTTTCTGTAGCTTTATCCACGTAGTAATTTGACAGTGTTCTGTTAGGTTGGTATGCCAGCGTAGTAATCTCCAAAATGACTGAAGAGCCAACTCCATGTTACAAGGAGCAGTATTTTTGTTACTGTTCTCCCATAATGCTTTAAGGAAGCTCTTAGTAATAAAATGAAAATAGGAAACCATTTACTGTTTTACATAAAAGCATCAACATCAGATATCTCTAGGGGAAAAAAACCAAAACAAACCAACAAAAAACTTTAAATTATGTTGTTGGTTTCCTGAAGCATAATGAATACAAAGCTTCCAGTTTCTCTGAGGTCTGATTTTTTTTTGTGCAAGACATTAGTTTGTCCGGAGGCCTCAAGCTGAGATATGAGCTAAATAAAATCCTATGTAATTGTTCAGTTAAAATAGTTTTGAATGAATTTTACATTTTATTAGAAAGGAAGCAAAGATATCTTTGATTTTTTTAGAAACATCTTTTGTCCTTTTAAATGAGTCTCAAAAAACATGATGTGACTTGTTCTGTTACAGAGCTTATTTTGTCCACACACATGTTGTGGATGGAAGAAGCATCTAGTGGTTAATTTGTTATTTCTAAAACAACGCAGCTAGTTACAGTGAGTGGGACAGTCATGACATGCTGTATCAAGTCTTGTCCCTTTCTTAGAAAATTCCTTAAAACATAATCCAGAAATATGAAAAAACCCTTCTTCCTCTCCTTCACTCTTACTTTAGAAAAAACCCAAGGTCCAAACCAAATTCATTCTGGTCACTGCTGACAAGGGCTTGCTTATAGTCATCCTTTATTAACCTTTGGATGGTTGCATAGGCTACAATTTGTGAATTCCTGATTTAGGGCATCATGATTTTTCAGTACCAAATCGTAATATGGTTCAAGCCAAAGACATTGGTATTTGCACCATTTGTTATTTTATATTTATATACACTTTTGAATAATATAGCTTTAAATTTTTCTTTGGCTTATACTGTTTTCTTTTTTTTTTTTTAAAGTGGAAATGATGTTTCTTCTTCTTTCCAAATGAGATTATGTACTACTTCATTTAAGTCTGTAATGAACATCTGAGGCTTTGATAGAATATAATACTATAAGTTCTTCTTGTTAAATTTCTTGTTACTAGTGGTAATGATGAGAGCAAAAAATAGCAAAACACTCTAAAATGCTCTAAAAAGCCTGAAGCAGGATCTAGAAAATTTGCATTTTGAAAAATCATTGTTCTATTAAATTATTTTATTCCTAATTCACAGATGATTACAAAGCTTATCCCTAGTAATAGGGAGAACTTGCTAGTGTTTTTGTTCCTTGCTAGGTGCTTATTTCCTTAGCCTCAGAATTCTGATTTCACTTGAACGTGAAGGACTTCTCTATTGCTTCAGGGCACTCTCTGCCCAAAGAAATCACTAGTTTTTTTGACAGGCTGACTGCAGACTACTGTGGGTAGAAGATTCTCCCATCACAGACCAGTAATCCAGTAACAGCCGTTATGCTAGGCAAGGTGCTTAATTTTCTTTCTCTAGGATGTTTTCTGAATTGCATTCTGTTGTTTTGCACACACAATGGAGAAAGTTGCAGTAAGTAATAGGCAATTCCTAAACTAGTTAGCAGTGCCAGAAATTAAATTTCAGTCTATCATTTGTAGTAGGCCCAGCTTTCTGTTCCAGATTTGTGTTCAGTTCTTCAACTTCTAAGGGCATCTGAAATTGCTGATCAGGTTACCCTGTTCTCTTGCAGTATCAAGTTCGTTGTGCTATCAGAAGTTCTTGTATTCCACTTAAACCAATTTCCCCATTACCTTGCCTTGCCAATCAGGTAGTAAGTGTGGGCTGATCATCTGTTCAGGTTAAACCACACATAGGGAAAGGATTGTGGTGGGAGTCTGAGCGAAGATGATCTGCGGCTTAACAGCTCATGTCTTTCAGAAGTAACTTTGGCATTACTGTGCATCAGGGTTGCCAGCGAACATGAAGTTCGAAAGGTGTAGCTTCTGCAGGAGCTGAAACCACAGCCAGAGAGTAGCACAGCATTCCTGACTGTGTCTCTCTCCGTCTGCCAAATCAGATATTTTAGTCACTTGTGTTGTCTCATTATTTCAGAAGACTCTTTGTACTGAATGATACAACCTATCTGGACTAAACGTGATGTGTTATAGTGCTAATATCTTGCTCCACAGCAGCAGTCCTGTGTCTTAAGTCTCAGAGAACAGCAGTCTCTCATTCCTGTTGCCTTAGTGAGTAGCTCCAATTCTGTACCTATTGAAAATTATTGAAAAAAGAAGAGAATATGTTAACACTTCTAGGTATTGGTCATTTTTGTTGCAGTTAAAGGGAGTTGAGAACATGTTCACACTTGTTGGTGCTGATCATTTTGTTACAATAAAACCTAGAGTGGTATTAAGTAGTAGATTTTTAAGTGTCTGGAAGGAAGGACAAATAAGAACCTTCATCTCTATGAATTTGCATAGCTCACCTCAAAAGGAAAATTGATAAAACATTAGATACATTAAAAGTGCTAGGTGTTGCAAATGTGTAAGGGCCATAATACCATTACTTACACTTATTCCTGTGGAGTTTGTAGGAGTGAAAATTGACCACTTCAAAATGTGCCTTTTTCCCTCTGTCTCCAGGTATCAAGCTTTTACAAGCTCCTTATACAGTGCTTTGACTGGTATTGTGCTTTACATATGTAACGTATTACATTTGAAGTAAACAAATACAAATATTTTTAATTCCCAGTTTTAATATTCTTTCTCTTTTTGAATCTGCCTGGTTACGGTACCTTATGGATCCTATATGACTGCATGTTACAGAAATGCTGCTTTCATGCCTTCCTCATGTGTCAGTAAAAACCACAGAATGAATAGTACTGTGAAGTTGTGGCAAAAGAGCTTATGTGAGAAAACGTTGTTGAATAAAGCAGTCAGTATCATGACAGGAATTTTTGTGTCTGTGCTTAACTAACCCATTTCATGCTGAGAAATAGTTTTTCCTTAGTCCATGTGCAGTTCCTGAGATTTTTAACCTACTTTAAAAAACTGTTTCAGGTGGAGGACAGATTTAGCCTGCCTGCTTTTTTTGTGTGTTTTGAAAAGAAAAGTTGATAGCTGTGCTCTTCTCCTAGTCCGGTGGTAAATGGTAACAAGGCCAGGTAAAACAGAAGACCATGTTGCACTTGGCATCTTTGCCTGCTCCGACATAGTGGTAGCAGTTGTCCCCAGGTAGCAGGTGAGGAGTTTTGTTCTCTGCCCTAATGATACTCGTGCGTTAACAACTGGAGAGCCATAAAGTAATGCTTATGATATTCAATGCTGCAAAGCTTTTGAAGTTGTTGTGCTTCCTCCCTATCATGGTTGCGAAGCTCTCCGTTACAAAGACGAAAGGTTTAGAATCAATGCAAAATATGTAATTAATATGTTGATAAATACTTAAAACTGCACACAGTCTTGAGAACTAATCATAAATATGAATATGAACTGTCAAGCTACTATATGAAAAACAAAATCAACAGGCCATTCCTTTAACTCTTGGCCTGCTGTAATCACTAATTGGTATCTTTTGTGAAATTTTATTTGCTTTTCTGTCTGCCTTACAGAGATTTAACAAACAAACAAAAACTCCCAAACATAAAGTTGTTAAATTTGATACACACTTGGGGGAGAACAGAAGTTGAAACAAAACTGAAATATTGCTTATATGCTTAAGGTTGAAATCCTGCTTGTTCTTTCATGTCTGCAAACTTTCTGGTGAACATGCAGGTGAAATTTTGCCCATGGTGGAAGCTAGGTAGTGAACAGAGGAATGTTAACTGTGAGCTTGCTGTAACCATGGAAAAAATAATCTGAAGTGTCTGCACCTAAGTGTGTTGTGTATGCTTTTATGCTGAAGCATATGCCATGCACAGTAGCTACCAAATATAGAGGGGCTGGGGGGTCATGGGATGCTAGCATAGATTAGAATCTCTGTTGAGATATTCCTTAGTGCCCTGGATAGCTTTATTATTTATCTCGCATCATTGGTAAGTTAGAGAAGCATAGAGTACTAGCTACTCCATGTGTATGTAGTACAGAGATACCGTCTTCTCAAAGGAGCTGAGGATTCAGATCATATCAGATAATTCTTTGCTTGTATGAGCAAAGTGCAGAACACAGTTCCTTCTCAGTGAAGAGAAAGAAAAGAATAAAATTAAATATGTATTTAGAGCAGATGATTTAAAACAGCAGTTTGTAATTTACCCTTATAGCTTCAGGATTAATGTGTGAAGAATCTTTGGAAAACAGATTTGATCTGCCTTTTTACACATTATTTTCCCCTCTGTACTGCATTCTGTTTAGTGCTCACTGTGTTGTAACTACAGTAGATGTTTTTTTTATTTCCAGTTCCTTGTCAGTTAATGTTCATCTTTGATCTGTGTCATCACAGTTGTTGCTGGGGTAGCGGATTATGATTTCTGCTGTTAATAATGATACCACTATTCTGGTTGCCAGAGCAGGAGGAATTGCTGAATAGGACTTATACTGTGGATTATCTTCAGTTTAAGGAACAAAAATACTAAGGTGATTATGTAGTCAAACATTACGGAGGGGACTTTCAACTGTAGTTCAGATTGTAGCTACAACTTTTGATTTTTTATCTCCAAATTATACTTAAAATAAAAGATTCGGTTGTGGAATAGACCTCTGGAGGAGTTCCCATTTTTTTTCTTGTTTAAAAACCACCACTCCACCCCACAACCACCCCGCAAAACCTCAACCACCCAGAATCCAATTGTGTGTTTTCTAAAATACCAAGTCTCAAAACCACCTGCTATCAGGCCTCTTTGTCATGTTTCAATGAGAAGTAGATTCAAAGTGAGAGGCAGGAGGTAAAAAGTCTACACGGCTTTGTGAAGAAAACAAAACAAAACAATCCCCAAACCCTCCTCTGATATCTCAACTGTTGTACCTGACAATTAATGTTAATCAGCTGCTTTAGGGTAAAATGTGCAGCATTTTCTATGCCTGTTTGCTTCTCGACAGCCTTTTTAGTCCAGTGGATTCCATTTGAATTTAATCTTTACTTGTGGGACTGATCTCTGAAGATGTTGAAGGCCTGAGGAAAGGCTGGTGTAATGGTAGGAGTTTTTGCTCTGATGCATTCCGTTGAACTGGGAAGTGTGTAGATGTCTTTTTTTCCCTTTTGTTTCCTCTTCTTCCTTCACTCTTCTCTCTCTGGACAATGTAATTTCAGGAAATGGATAGACTATGCCTCCTGTTCTAATACAGTCAAGAAATTATAAAACTGGGCAAATAACTGTAGTAAGTGGGCTAGTTAGTTTATGTCTAGTCAATCTTAATATAACATCCCCATACAAGAACAATGACCTCAGAGAAAAAATTCTGACAATTGCAGTAGTAACAGATTTGTATTTATAAGAATAGTTACTAGGTGAAAGATCTGAATTTGAAATTAAATTCCTTTTTTTAAAATGCTACTGAGCCTTTTTTATTTCTGTCTGTGTTGGTGTGGTACAGGTTGGTCTGAACCAAACTGTAACCTCTTTCTTCTCTTCACTTTTCTCAGAATATTTGGCTCAAGATTTCAATAGGGGTCTGACAGTTGTAAATTAAGATGGTTTTCCTAATTGCTGTACTTAAAAATTAAGAGATTATTTTTGCTTACCAAATGTTTCAATGTTATTTACTTATTCACTGCTGTAATGGTATTTGACCTTCTACACTAGAAGGGAACAAAATTCTCTTTGGCATTCTCCTTTCATCATAAGCAGTCTGATTGACTGGGAAGATCTGTGGCAGAATGACAAGCCTGGCACAAATACACTCTTCTGAATCTTTGGAGTTTTCATGATCAAATATGTATCAAATGTATCGGAGAATGTGTGTGTACCTGTACACAGTTCATTGCTGCTATATCCAAATACTTCAGACGTGCTGTTAAGTGATGTGACTAAGAGCACTGGGCAAAGTTATCCTTTGTAAGTACCACACCGTGAGCACCAGCGGTCAGGTGAGGGATGTAGGAACTAGGAACCAAATAGGCTGAGTGTCAGTTGCTGCTTTCAAGCAAAAGAGACCTGCACTGTGCTTGCAACAGTGGAAAATTTATTTCCCTATATCCTGGTAAGTGTTGCAATACCCTCTAGTTTGCCTTTCAAAACTGAAAACAGAGCACAAAGCATCCTACTGATAACCATGGAAATGGGCAGTGTCTGTGTTGAAAACCCACAGCTAGTAAACCGAAGGAGACCACGTAATCAGGGCAGAAAATATGAATTATAATTACTACATTTCCTTTACAGGAAGACAAACTTTTTGATCTGCAGTAGATATGAGAGGGCATATCTGTTCAATTGTGGCAGTGTTTAAGTGCAAACAGAATCTGTGCTGGAAAAGAATAGTGTACTTTCAAGTGTTCATGCTTTGCAGATGGGCTAAAACAATAAACAGAATGCTGAAGTGAGGATAATAGCCCCTGAAAGCATACTGAGATTGTAACTATTGACTGAACTGTGCTGACTGTATCTACCAACCCAATTTTATTCTTAATGTATTCCCTGTTGCTTTACTTGTTTTGTTCCATTGAAACATCTACGTTGTGGAGAAAGGTTTAAAAATGCAATGCAAGCTGTATGGTTCCAGCTGCTTACCTATTCTCGAAAATATTTTTTAAGTTGAATGCATTTGTTTTTGTCTATCACTTGATAGTTTTGTTCTAAGTGCAAAATGAACTTGTTTGTTTATTGTGATTCCAGAACCAAGTACTCTTAATGAGATTCAGAGTTCTCCATATGATGCAACTTTGATCTCTTTGAAGAAGGATATTATTTGACATGAATATGAATAGTAGAATTTCATATTTTGCCAAGGTGATCTGTTTGTTGGGCTCAGGGTTATGAATCTCCTGTTGATGTGTAGAAGATGGAAGAAAGCCCATTTAGAGAACACGTGGCTTTGCAAGCACATAAGGCAGTTTTCATTTACCTGTCCAACTCTTGCAATTGAGGACTTGCTCTCTGTTTCTTTTTTTTTTTTTTGTCTTTGTTAATGCAGTGGGGGTGTTTTTGTTGTTTGTTTGTTTGTTTCCAAAGTAAATTTGAGAAGTTCTGTTTGGAAGTGGAAGTATCACTTATATGTTTTTCTTTGATTAAATTCTGTTTAGAAAATACTGTTTTAGTGTTCTTCACCAGTTGTCTCACCCTCTTTGAACACAATGCCTCTTCATTCAGGCAGTGCAAGGTCCATTTACTGTTGACATTATAGGCATTCACAGCACTTTCCCTCAGAAACTGTTTGAGACAAGGACTGTAACCATTATTATGGTGGTTGAAAAAAATACATATATTTAAAGCTAATAAAGTAACTGGCAATGTGCACATTTAAGGTTAAAGTGGATTTCATTGCTGAGAGCTGTTATGTTCTATCAGATTTGATGTGACATACATGCATCTTACTATGGTTCACTAAGAACTGTAGGGAACTGTGGGCAACCCTTCAAGCAAGTATTTTAGGCTATACAGATAATCTTAAGTTACACAGGACTCATTTCACTTTCTTATTTTGTATCTATTAAGAATGTGTTAGTTGATGTCTCACCTAAATAACTAAACTGCATATCTCCATGCTTCTAAGTCTTTAAGTATCCACTTAAGTTTATCCGTTTCATTTGAAATGTTAAAATTTTCATGGTTACATCTGTGATATCTCGTTTGTGGTGAATGGTGAAGTTGCATGTAAACCAAAGGTTAGGAAAATATCCCCTGTAGTTCTATGAGTGTTGCCGCGTAATGTGTTTACAGGAGGGGAACTCAATGTTCTCATGAGGAAACAACCCAGCTCTATTTAGGAAGGCTTTTAAATATTTTGTGTTCTGTGTTCACATCTTCAATGAACATGCCAGATCTTTCTTTTTAAATTCAGGAGCAAATTTGTACTAAATTGTGTCATATTTATAGTTTCCTTCCAAAAAAGCTTCTAACTTCCTTAATACTTGTACCTCGAAGTTAGGTGCCTTGAGCTACCAAGAGAAGTTGCCATTTGAAAAACAAGATTGGAGCTTCAGATATCAGACTAAATGAAGTGGTAGCCTCAATGTCTTCTTTTGAGGATGGACTCAGAGAGGAATGTAGACCAACAATAGGGACTCAGCTGCTTCCCTGTGTCAAAGGAATACTGTTTTTTTGTTGTTGTTGTTGTTTTTGTTTTTTTTTTTATTACAGACTGTCAAGACAGTTGCTCAGTGCTCTGCCTTCCCTAAAGAATCCCACAGGTATCCCGTAGTAGCAGTGAGCTGTTGCACAGCATACAGTCAGGTTTGCTCAAGTCTTGTTACTTGAAGTTCAGTAGCAGTTTCATCAAACTTTATTACTAACTTTAAGATAGTATCCTGGATTTAAGATTTTCTGCACAAGCAAGGCATAGTCACCAGTTACCTGCTTGAATCCTCAGCCTAAATTCCTCTTACTGTCAACACTCTTTTTGTCTTCACATGTACTGTTGTTTGAGTTATGTCGGCAGTAGGAAAGCAGTGTCATAGCAGTTGTCTTGAGTTTGAGTGCTGGAATTCAGTAGATAAAACTAAGATGATTTTGGATTAATACTTCAGGAGAGATAGTGATGTTTGTTAGTAATCTTTAGTATCTCTAAATTACTAGTTTTAGAATTATCACCCTATTCTAGTCAGACATTTTAAAACTAAGATCACTTTACTCACCAGGCTCTGAATTTTTTACAGTCCTTGCAAGATCTTCCTGCCTGCTGACATTAATCCCATGACAGAATTCATCCTCTTCTTTTCCCCAACACTTTTTACAGCAATTTTTATGAAATACCTCAACTACCCAAGATGTTTATACTGAATTTTACAAAATCTTGTAATAATATGTATGTCACTTATTCTTGCCTGTACTTATTCAACAGTGTGCTGTCAGTTAGAAAAAGACTGCAAAACCAGTTGTATTTGCTATTATCAATGCCTCAGCACAAATCTCTTGCAACCAATGCAGTTAACAGCTGGGGTAACCCTTTTCTTAATTTAGTTATGCCTGAGGTACTTCTGAATTTGGAAGTAGTTTTGAATTTGTAGGATAACATATGGATCACTGGTTATTGTTTTCAGAGTTGATCAATATTATGTATGCTTGAGATCAAAAGCGTACCTCTTTCAAGCATTGACAAAAAAGGACCCTGATGCTTGAAATTTTATTAATCTTAATTCATACAGAAGTTAGGAGGTCATTCAGCAACTAGTTAATTAAGGCAATGTCAGGATTTACGTGCATTAGGTGAGCTGATGTTGGTTGTACCCAGCAATATCTATCAAAAGTGATGGTGGAAGGAAAAGGTTTTTCATTACAGGAAAGTGTTTTGTGGTGAAAGGATATACTGCTTAAATTTCAGTAAGTCTTTTAGACTTCATAGACTTAAATTGCCATGAGCAGTTAGAACAGAGCTTAATTTCATCTGTATTTATGTATTGTGATTATTCATATAAAGGAATGCCTATTCCAGCTAAGCAAGTCCATTGATAACTAACTTACATTCAAACAAAATGTGAAAAGTAGCAGTAAATAAACAAGCTTCCCTTGAATAAAGATGCCAACTGCCAAAGTCCTTGTCTCATGCAAATGGGAACGTTAAACCACTGTATTTGTGCCTTAGTACAGCCTTCCTTGAATCTAAGACGCTTCTTTCAAGGCCTGTAGTTTATACTGTTAACGCTGTTTAAGAGAATAAACTCCAAAACCTCTACAGCAGGCTTTTTTTTCTTTTTTTTTTTTTTCAGGGATCTGTTATCGAGTGCTGCTTAATGATTTTCAGTTTGTTGATCATGATCTGAATCCATGTAAACTTTGAGAATCTACAGACTATGAAACTCCCTGCTGCAGGATGTTGTGGATATGAAAGTTGTACGTGCGTTCAGTAAGAGACTGAAAAGGCTAATGAAGTGAGAGCTAATACACAGACCACTTCTGGCTCAGACTCTATGAGCACAACAGAGTCTGAGGAGAAAAATTACTAAATTCTTTGCCTTGTCCTAAGACTCTTCTGTAGGCATCTGCTTTATGCCACAGTGGGGAAGAAGGGAGAGAGATTACAGTGCTACAAACTCTATGGTGCTACAATGAACTTTAATTCAATGAAGTACAGCTGTTACTACTTTCTTAAGGCTAGGCAGAAAAAAGAGAAGGATTCCTTTGCACAGCATAATGGTCTGTTGCTGATTATTTTTTTTTTTTTTAATAATGGGGATCTTGGAATAAGCAAAAACTATTTTTTGTCTCCAGTCGTTATCTGAGCACTTGCAGGAAAACATATCTTGTAGTAATACATAAATGTTATTTTAAAAACTGCATTAGCCTTACAATAGAAAACAGCATTTGGTAATTGTTATCTCTTAAAAAGCACATGGGGAAACACAGAGGAAATGCTTCTTGCTGGATTATCGTGTTACAGAATATATAAATGTGAATTTCTTTGTGATCTTTTGAACATAGAATATTACAGAAGTGTCAAAGGTGCTGCTGCTTGATAGCTTTTGCCAGCAGATAAATGCATCCTGATCATATTTAAGCCTAAGCAGTAACTAATATCTCAGTGTATCTATGTATGTATGTATAATTCGTCCTCAGTAGGTGCAGGTACTGGTGCACAAATTTTCCCTGTTCTAAGAGATTTAGGGCCAAAATCTCCAAACCAGAATCCATTCTTTCCCTGTCATCTTAGGAGTGGCGGCAGCTGAATGGTAGCAGTGTGACAGAATTTGAGGAGTGATTGGAGGGTGGTGATGACACCTCCCTGACAGTATCTCTGGGGGCTGTTGGCTGCTGAAGTTTCCCTTCTCTGTTACGTGGAGGTAAGGGAACACATTCATGCACTTCGACTGTGACCCAGTTCTCAGTTTGGTTCTTGGTGTAATACCTGCCTGTATTGGAGACAACAGGCTAACTCCTAGGAAGAGCATGGAGCAGATAGCTGACTGTAGCTATTGTAAACTTCTACAAGATTTGCCAGAATTTGATTCTCCATTTTTTTCTTCCATCTGGATTCTGTAACAAGTACATCTTGTCTGCTTTTGCTTCTTCTAGTGTATGGCCATGAGTGTATAGAGAGAAGTGCTGTATCCCTAGTGACACCCTTAGCACTTATTTCTGCTGGTCACGTATTGTCTTCAGGTGAACAAAGCAGAATCTGGGACCTATGGGAGGACTTGGGCAAAGCAGGGAAAATGTCTTCTTCAGTGTGCACTGCTTTTATTATCTCCAGATAAAATGTCTTTAATAAAATTTGTATTTTCTGCATGTCTGTTTCTCTGAGTATTCCATAGTTTGGTAACACTGTATCCGTGTATTAGATTCACTGTGAAGTGGTGTGGGGCCCTATGGATATGTATGAGTGGTGTTCATTGGAATGTTCTTTATAGATGTTTCTTCGGACATTTCTAAGGGAGGAGTAGTAAGGAACATTGTTTCTTTCACTAATTTCTCCTGCCACATTCAAGATTTCAATCCTAATAAAACCCTGCTCTGTGCAGATTTTTGAATCTCAGTTTCTAGCCAAGATCGTCATAGCGTTTACATCTGGAACTTGAAGCGGAGCTCTGAAAGTCTGTTAAGATTTATGAACCGGCTTTGCAGACCTGTGAAGTTTTTCTTGGCAAACATGCGTTTTCTCCCATGTGAGAGATCAGGAGACTGTCTTCTCAAGTCTTTTTTTTTTTTTTTTTTTTTTTTTCCTTTCCTCTTATATCATATGCAACTGAAGAAGTGAGTAAATGACAGATTTCAAAGTGATTTTTAAATAGCTTATTTCTATAGATATAACCATTTTGGATTTCATGTGGAGGTAGTTACCTCTCAGCTTTGCTATGCCTCTGTTAGTATGCTACTTTACAGGTATCTTGTATCCACAGTCTGAAGAAGCCTCCATGGAGTAATTAGGTGAAAGAGCCCATTTTAGAGAGACCATTGTGTATAAGAGAGAGTATCTTTTTTTCACAAACATTTTCAACTTGTGCTAATATTTTAATGAAGAAGTATCAGGGAAAAGATCATTACAATTACAGGCAAACTTGAATACTGAAGTATTTAATAACATAGCGGAAATCTATGAAGATCTAAATCTCTGCTTAAGGAGGACCTCATCAAAACCATTTTATTAAAGTTAGGTCTCATAATTGCTTCCTCCCTCATTCCTCCCAATAAATGACTTGTGTTGTATGAAAGCATTGTTTGGACATCTTAGTAATAAGTACTTTAAGAATGCAAATGTGCATTAAGCAAAGCTTATAAAAAAAGCTTTTCTCCATGTTTCTGCTGTTTAACAATATCTGTCTTTAACAGAAATCAAAAAGTTTTCCTTGAAATTTGTACTATGTGGTGTTTTTTACAAATATGAGAAGAAATGAGAAGTGCAAGATCAACTGTTTAGCAGAGCATGGAAGGTTTGTTTCTTTGAATTACTTCATTAGAAGCTTTGGTGCTTCCTGGGTATATTGTGTGTGCGTTTTCAAATAAACTTCGATCTTAAAAGTTATAATGCACCCCATTTCCCATTTTGGTGATGGTTTGAGTTTGTGTTTTAAAATCCCTGCACTACTTGTCTGCTCTAAAACTCTCTGTATCTGTGTGTTTAAAGTACAATGTGTTTCCATATAGGATATTTTAGCTTGAAATTTCATTTAACAATTAGCATTTTCTAATGTTATTTTCTAACTGCAGGAGCCAGGCAGTCAGCCTGTCTGACTTGCAGCGACAATTTTCAAGACTAATGAAGCCAATTATAATGTCAGTGTAAAACAAATTTAAAGTAAAATGTCTCTAGATCCTATATGAAAGTTAGTAAGCATTGATTACATTTTACCTTTTCTGTTTTAGTTATCCATATGCATTTCTGTCTCTGAACTCTGATTTCTTTTATGTTTTTGCTAGTATCCTACTGTGGAAACAGACTTGAAGATTGCTTAGGCATTCAGTTAAAAAGGAACATTGCCCCAAATGTATCTTCTGTCTAAATGAACAGAACATGTTGGCTGCAGAGACACGTCATATAAAGGAATATTAGAATTTTAAAATGAAATAATAAAAAAAAATCCAGCAATGGGAGTGGGAACTGGCTTGCTTAACAAAATGAATCATGAGGCAGAATAAGTGGCTAGATTAAAGAATATGAAATAAATTTTGTTATACAGTATGAAATTTTAAAAGGTTTTACAACAGAGAGCATTTTAGAACTAACAAATACCACTGATTCATACCAGCTCAGGGAAACAGGAGAACAAATCCCTGGAGTATTTCAAAGTGAGAGTTTTCAAGCAGGAATAGATTAAGTGTGATGTTAGAAATCACAGTGCAAATGCATATGTGTTACTGCTAATGTTCCGTGGGTTTTATTCAGTCATCAGGAGCCCTTTGCTCCCTTCTGCTGTGGGGATATTGAAGTGCCAGATGCAATGGAAAAGGAATAGATGGTGAAGTCAGTACTCAAGTTCACAACAGTTCTGCCTTGATTTCATTTTGTTGGGTCACTGTGGGATTTCAAGACAGAACTGATAGGTTGAAGAAGCAGCTGTGGCGTAAATGCTGCTTTCAAAAACTTGGGCTGTTCACGTTTTCAGGGTGTTTTTGTAACCACTTCTTATGCGCTGTACCTAATGCTGATTAATTTAAGTCAAAACAAATATTTTTTAAAAGTTCATAAGGACTATAACAGCTGTACACAGCAAGTGATTCCACAACGATAACTGTCAACATTTTGACATTTGTTAAAACATTGCCACGCTGTATATTTGATGCACTGTAACATCTTCTATGTATAGAACAGCAAAAGCTGAAGTGTGATGAATTTTGCTGTATAGTAACTATAGCAAATTCTGACTTGTGGTTACTGATAAGTAATGTATGTACAGAAGTTAAATGTCCCAAATCCTCAATTTCATTCCACTTTAGTGCTAAATACATCAATACCAATGCATTTTTTTGTCATAATATTCCTGTCTTCTAGAATTTCTCCTTTTCCAACATTTGCTATAAATTGATATTTGATGGATTTAGATATACTTATCTTGAAGACTATTTGGGAGGAGGATCTACTGAGAAATTGGAGTTATTCTGTACAAAGTACATGGCCCATAAATGCCAGTCATTCTTCAGCAATTAACTTTTCTTTTTCTGTTATTAATTCCTAAATATAGTCTTTTCTGCTTTTGTCACTCAACTCATTGTTATGAATGATTCTTAAAATTGAACATCAACCTAATGGTTTGGAAAAATATCAGACTTGAAATAAATATTTGGTATTGGATATAGTGACTGAAATGTTGTCATACTGAAATATTCAGAGATAGTATATATTTGGTCTGAAATCACAGGCAAAGAAACTTGATTAATTTTCTTCAATGTTGTTGTTGTTATTATTAAAAATTTCAGTATATCGTAAGTGCTTCAGCCTGATCTGGGAATATGTACAATGAATTGCATTG
Organism: Buteo buteo; assembly: GCF_964188355.1. Classification (NCBI taxonomy): domain Eukaryota; kingdom Metazoa; phylum Chordata; class Aves; order Accipitriformes; family Accipitridae; genus Buteo; species Buteo buteo. The sequence goes on from NC_134192.1 coordinate 20,648,169, forward strand.
TGCAGCATAGGTACTCTCCAAACTGAATTATAACTCTCTATTCAACCACCTATTAAAGAAAGTGTGCAGTGTGGTGGTTTTTTTTTTTTTTTTTTTTTTTTTTTTTTTTATCTTTATAGAAACTACATTGTGGAATTAAAGTATCTACAGAAGGGTGACTAAAATGGCTTAGCAGACCCAGCTTTTAGAAGCCAAAGAAATGACTGGTCTTCAGTCTTAACTTTCTTCCCATGCATAGCAGCAAAGAAACTGTAAATGCATAATAGAAATATGGTTGGTATAGAAGTCTTGGAAAAGTCAAAACCATTTGAACAGGAAGGCAAAATGGGTCTATTTTGAGGGATATTAGTCCACGAGCTTGAGAGTAGCAGTTTTGAGGTACATAGTTCTAGGATGGAGGAATTGAACGGCTTTCACTTGGGGAGAAGTACTTTCAAATGTTGGTCATTGATTCTTTATCTAAAGTTACTGTCCTATGGAGAAGAGAGTTTGGGGTTCCAATCCATTTATTTACATGTGATTACTTACATCAACAAAACCAGTCTTTAGAGTTCACGCTTGTTAGAATAAGAGAAAACTTTAAGTTACATGAGGTAGGGCTTTTTCGTGCTAAATTAAAAATACTATTAAAAGACAGTAAGAAGGAAGCTGACAGCACTGCATTGGAGATTCTCTAAAAAGGCAAATCCCTCTTTCTGTATTTATTCCTTAAGTAACATTGAAATAGCTAAAAAGAGAATGAGGCCATCTAGCAAGACAGCACCTTCCCATTTGTGTTGAAAATGTAAAAGGAAAATAATCCCTAAGTTGTTTCCAGTAGCTTTTTTGAGCTTGCTTTTGTCTCTGAAGTCCCAACATATTATTAGACTGTCATGTTTTTCACCTCTAACAATAAGGCTCTCTTTTCAGAAAGCACTTTGTCTCTATAAAATTTCTGAAGCAGCTCAAAAAAAAAAAATAAAAAAATTTTTTTTTTCCTCCAACAGAGGCATTTTGGAAAATTCACCTGGTCTGATAAAGAGAAAAGACATTGGTGAGAATACTGGTAAATATTTCTTACATTGCTGAATTGACTGTAGAAAGATTGAACACTGTGGTTAAAAACTGAAAGTCCTAAACACAAAACCAATAGGGTTGAGGGTTTTTTGTTTGTTTGTTTGTGATTTTTGTGGGTTTTTTTTGTTTGTTTGTTTTGTTTTGTTTTGTTTTTTAAATGTAGCACAAATCTCTATTAATCTGCAAGTAGCATGAAAAACATCTATGCCAGATTTGGAGCTAAATCCAGCACAGACTGAGAAAGTGAGACAACGTATAGCAAAGGCAAGATTCCATTTGTTGCATGCAAATATTGGGAAAAAATTGCAGAAGCAACCAAGATCTGAAGTTTTTTACTTTTGAAAGGCAGCTCATTCACAGATGTAAGCAAGCAGAATTAATTTCTTTTTATTTGACTGTCAGTATTTTATATGGGAATTATCATTGTTGTTTCTGCGTACCTTTCCAACACTGTTTTTAGCTTAGTTTTCTGAGGTGAGGGTACTCATTTAGTGTGTGTGTGTGTGTGTAAAAGAAAAGCTTCTAATAATGATTGAAGCTGTGAACTGATGTCAACAGAACTAGGCAGAGGAATAGAGACTGCTTGATTTCGAGATTCCTACAGATCTCGTTAAAATAGATATTTCTGTAGAGGGAATGCTTACTCAGAAGAGCGAGAGTAAGGCCAAAGCTGGAACTTGCAAATAGTTGGTCACCAGACAGTCCACATGAGAAGGGATTTATGATTGGGAAAACATTGAATCAGCTTAAAATGAAGCTTGTGATCAGCCATAACCAAATCCACAGAGGAAGAAGCTTTAGTATGGGCTATAAGATCAGTATGAGTGGTTGATGGCTCTAACTCTGTTCCTTGAGCAAGGAAGAAGAACACGGTCCAAATTCAACAGCTTAACAACGCTGACTTCCTATAGTCTGAGAGCAACCTCTTGGTCACCAGTTGGACCACTTTAGTCCTAATCATTATTTTTCATGGTTCAACTAATAGTATGATGCCATAGTTTTTTATCGTTGGCTTTTTAGTAAGTGAACAGCCATCAGGAGTATTTCTAGCTTACCTTTTTCTGCGAAGACTGCATATATGCAAAACTGCAGCAATTGACAACGGTTCGCTGAAACTGTGGTTCCTGCTTCTATTCCCATTGCCTGTAAAAGTCTCAAGGCAGTTTCAATGTGATGGATTGTACTGGTTCCAAGGGAACACATAGCTCTGTTCCAAAACAAGAGTCTGCTGTTAGCAAGAGAGAAAAGCAGAGCATACACAAAAGTCACCATATAAGTAATACTGGAATTATGGCTCTATATGTCTAGGTATTCTGCAAAGAAAAACAACCGATGAGTTTACTAAGATACATGGGCTTGTATTACTTGTTACTTCAGCCAATGTGACTTTTTTAACATATTTATATTTTGTATATGTAGCATTAGTAGTTATATCTGAAAGTTTGCATCAGGTCCATGGAAATGTTGATCCTTTTCTGTGTGCGTGTGAAATGAAGGCTTAGGAGCTCCACAGAGATCAGAGCCACATTTTGCTGAACAGAACAGGCTTGTGATTTAACTGTTTGTCCAGACAGCATGTGACAGAGGCAAGAGACTGAAATTTCCAAATGATTGTCTGGAAATGCTGGTTGCCCTAGCGTTTGCTATGTATTTATAATGAAACATATACTTGAAAAGGCTCCATTTAATAATCCGTGTTGCTGAAGAAAGTATGATTAACAGCCTAAGTAAGCAAATAGAAACTAATTCCACTTTAGCTAGCATTAGTAAATGTGTGATAATTGAGTGGTGGGAACTCCATTGACCCGTATACAAATATGGAGTCCTTGATGTGTTGTACAGGCTACACTGAAATTTGGACTGCTGTGTCCTCACTGCACGTGTTGCTTGTACTTAAATTATGGTCTTAGAATATGACTATTTGAAAGGAAATTAAAATAAACTCTGTCATGCAAGAAAATAATGGTAATTAAAGACAATTCTGAAACAATAGCTTGTAGAAGTGTAAGGGGGGTGGAATCTAACTCGTTTTAAAATGTAGTTTGATCAGCTGATGGAAGTGCTAAGTAATATGACAGCTTTTACTAACAGTCCTGGGCTGTTGGTCCAGGGAGTCCCTTTCACTACTAGTATATTTGTCCTATAGGTCTTGTCTGCAGGAATATTACTGAGGGGAAAGATTGGTATGCAGTACCATGCTTTTGAGCTGTACTGAAGTTATTCTGAATAAGATATGATTAGAAATAATACAGATGCTTCAAGAAGCTTTCAAACAGGAAGGGGAAAAAGAGATGTTTTCATTTACAAGACCTAGCATGAAAAACTTGCACTACGACACAGGACTGAAAGTGTTAACTCATGAAATTGTAACTATGGACTATTATTGATCTTTCTGAATCTTGTTCTGTTGAACTTGGCTTTGCATAATAGGCCTGTGCTCAGAATTAAAGCTAAAACTCCCCCGCCCTTTGTGTTTGGCACACTACACTGAGATTCAAAGCACAGGGTGATTAGGTAATGCAGTAAATATGGCTTATGAAATCATCACCCACATCATGTAGCGGATGGGTAAATTACAAAGCGTTTGGACTAATTTATATGGCATTTATAGTTGAAGATGGAGAGTAATGATAACAGAAGGATTTTGTGAGCAGTAGCAGATCTTTTTATTGTCTCATATGAAACAAAGATCATTCTATAGGTATTAAAGGCATCCAAACTCCATCTCTAACAGTAATATGTGCTAATTAACAGTGCCCTTAATTAGTGAATGGACTTGCTGTGTGCAGTAGGTCTATTGCAGTCTAGCACCAAAAGACTGCAGTCTAAGCTGATTGAAGTTTTGGGGTTTTTTTTCCATGTGTGTTACACTTCCTGTAAATGTGCTTTTGCTTGTTTCCTTACTCTCTAATAACCAGTATGGAAATGCAGCATAATTTGCATGTCTTTTCTGAATGCTCCAAATCTTTTCCATGAATTGTACCAATGGTCTTAAACAGATCTGATTGTTCTGCATTATGTGGGAAGTAACTCTCCTTCTGGACCTCATAATCAAATACTTCAGGAAAAAAAAAAAAAGAAAAAAAATGTTCTTCTCATTTCTGTTTTATAACAAATTCGTATTAGACATCAAGTCTTGCTCTGCAGATGAAAACAATGCACTCATAATTCAGGTAAGAAAAATAACTATGTTGGATTTCACTACCAATCTCCAGAGTAACTTAAACTTGCCATTTGCAGTAAAGCTGCGTTTTTTAATGGGTTTTGTTTTGGTTGGAAGCCCACAATACGCTGTGGTGCTTCTGAGATTGCTTTCTAGAACAAGGCAAAATACAGTTATGTTGGTAATTAATTTAAAGCGGTTTTTGCGTGCTTTGTATTTAAAATGATAAAAAAAGAAGTGCCTTTAGAATCTGCAAAAGTATCCTTCTTTGCATTGACAAAATCTCACTTGACAGAACTGAGTACCTGATCAAAACTCAATTTCCTCATAATACCTGCCAAGTTCTTGTACCTTATTAGTTTAAAATACAGCATGGCGGTTGGTTTGGAGAACACGGATGTTATCTTACTGTGAGGATGGCACCGGCTATAAACTGGAATTCAGTTCCATACTAAATACGTGGATTATAAACAGTATTCTGAACACACACACGCCACACCCCCAAAATTCAAGCGAGATGAGAGGAAGATCATTAGGGTTATTCTACAGCGCATCCAGAGCTGCTTCAAAATCTTCAATATTATATCCATTACAATTAAGTTGAACTTCAAAGAAGTTTTAAATAATTTGGCTATGGGTCATTAAGTTAACAATGTCACTGTGTTCTTGCTATCTCATTTGCCTTAATTAGAGTGCACTTTTATAAACGATGGTAACACTGTAACAAGCTGGATTTGATAGCCACTGCCAAATGCTGGTTTTAAGATGGTTTTACTTTGCTGGCTGTATCCTTGCTGAATAATAATCTATATCAAGTTATTCTTATAACAAGCTCATCATTGCTTTGGGATTTCATTTATGAGAGCTGTGCACTACATAAGTGTTTATATAGGAAAGAAATTAATGGATTGAGGTAGCTGAGGGGTATAGACTGAGGGTGAAAATGAAGCTGGTACTGTGGTGGATGTCTAAATTTTTTCCCTTGGGAGAAACTCTACATTCTTTCTAAGGAAAACTTTTGTCAGAAGAAATCTATTATGAGTAGAAACCACTCAAAAATTAAATTACTTCATTGTTCTCACCTTTCTCATGATTAGAGTGGATATATGTGTATGAGGTTACTATGTCCAGGCAAGCTGCATCTTTTTTTCTTCATGTCTCTGCAGAAGGCTGGGATGATGAAAAATGTATTCTGAAGTATCACAGTTATTCTTTTTGCTTGTGGGTGTGTATGTTTATTAAAGATAGAGCACAGTTCCATGCTGTAGCCAATACAGCTTTCATAGAAATGCTGCTTCTTTTCCTAAACCCATCCTTTTGTTTCTTTGGGGACCTTTTCCAGACAGCTGCTATTCAAATTGGATATAGCTCTTCTTGAAAGCTTATCTAAATGAAATAATTCAATTCACTCATGTCAGTTACATATGGAAGAAACATGAATTACCAGTTCTTTGATTTCTTATGTTTTGAATGCCTAGGCTGATGCCCCAATGATAAAGTTACTTTTGATCTGTCTCTACAAACATGGTTTACATTATTTATCTCTGCTGTTGCGGTTCCTGTTAGAAAAGTTAATTTGTTCAAAGACCTTCAGTTCTAACTTTCCCTAATGAGAGAAAGTCCCAGAGATGGAGGGAGCGTTGGGTTCAGTGTGATCTTAGTTTAGCTTTAATACTTTGGGAGTTCCTGATATTACGGGGGGGAGGGGGGGGGACGGGGGGACAGGGGACTAGGAAGAGAGAATCTGCATAATGAAAATACCGTCTTGATCAGACTGTGCTGATACACAACACTGCTCTTCTAAATGTCCGTTGCTCAAAGAGCATTGAGGGGGATAGAACATCCCGCCTCCATGGATTAAAAAGAGCAAACAAACAAACGGAGTGCAGGTCTGAGGCTAGAGATAACTGCAAAGAATTAACCAATGCTTAAACTAAAAGCACAAAGAGAAGTAGCATCCTTGAAGGACCAGAAAGTGCAATTCCATTATGTTAGTGTTTATGTTAGTACGCTTGTTTTGCGGGCTGTTGTCTATTAACAGCTAATAGCTAGTGGTTAGGGGTGTGATGCTGCTTCTCAGTCCATGCTATGTCTGAAAAGGACACTGTTTCAGAGGGAAAGGAACAAGAATAAAGTGGACAAACCCTTTATAATACTTGCTGAATTGTGATGGTGCATAAGAAGTATAAAATGGGATATGAATACATAGGTATGACATACAAAAAACATACTGCACGCATGCTTTAACTGGCTAGATCATAGCAACCACTGGTGATGCTTCATGACTGAACAGAGCTGACTAAATTAAAAATAAATGGAACTTGCTTGTCAAGCGTTGAACAATATCTGGTTTATAATCCCAAAGCCCTTCTGTACAGCTGGAATACACTCTTAGTGCTGCCAATGCATTTCATAACTCTTCTAATTAACTCTACAGGTTACAGAACACAAATACCTGTGTCAAACAACTCTTATATGCATTAAGCTCCAAGGCTTCCCCTACAAGGTGCTCTCAATTTAGTCACTAAAGAATGTTTATCAGCTGTAGAAAATGTCCGTGCTGTTCAGTGCAGTAATTCAGGGCCTTTGCTCAAAGATGGTGCATGTTGCTAGTTGGTATGCATGTGATTATGTCAGGGCTGGGTGGTACACAGATATTTGTATGTGTCCACTGCCAGGCACCATAACTTCTTTACTTGGTCATTCAGTAATCCTGTCCCACTATTGGTGACTTTTACATGCAAACACTTGAGATTAAATGCTTACGTGAAGACTTGAGTTTTACTGTGAAAGGTTGAGACAGCCTTTAAAGTAAAAGTGTTGCTCACTGTTACTTGGAAAACCACTTAGTAATAGTTTATGTAAGTTTACTCTATGTTGCATGAAATCCATGGAAAAAAAGGTTGCAGACAAAAACAAAAGAAAAAACAATAGCTGTATCTCTCTCCCTTGATAAAGTGGCAGATGGTAATTATGTGGCAATGCTGCTTTGTACATTCAAAGCAAACAAACAAATCTATACATATGGGAAACAAATTATGCTTTCACCTGTGACAAAGCAAGAAAAAGAATACATCTGTTTTGGACATGTATTCTCTCACATTGTCTGGTGCTGTCCCTCAACTGAGTGTATTGTGGGAGAGGTCATCGGTTCTGGTGGGATGTGATGGGAAATGAGGTGTGAATGCTGATCTGTTGCTCCCTCACATTTTTGCTGAAATAATCATACATACCATCAATAAATCTGTTTAATAGCTATACTATTGCGCTGAAGAGGAAAAAACAGGGAAGCAAAGCGTGTTTTCTTTGTTCTATTGATAGTAATCTCAGGAATATCAAATCCCTCTTGTATTCTATACCACACTGTAGCTCACCCAGTCTTCTATGTATCTGGAGAAAAACATGTTTGCTAAAACTGACACTTGAAAATGAAATCAAAGCCATCTTTTAGGCTCTTGTAATGTTGGAAGCCACATAAGTATATACTTACAGATATGAGAAATTCAAAGTCATAGAGGAAGGGGTAAAATAGAGCGTTTATTTTCCTGACTCACGGAACTCCTTCTGGTTGACTTCTACCCTTGATTTGAGGTAGAACACCACCACAGCAAAAATAGTTTTCTCTTTGGGAAATCTAGGAGAACTATAATCTCACTTTTAACAGCTTTGGACTATTCCATGTCATTTGAATAAAGATGTTGGCAAGTCATATGTTATCATTTTTAAGTGTCAAACTTAACCTACTCTTGTCAAGCTGAGCACTTAAGTCCTGTGGGCATTCTGTAACATGCACACTGTTCTTGCTTGGCTTGCAAACTGATCAGCTTGGCCTTTTTCACATCTAGTGATTGTAAAATGGGAGGGAATGCGTATTTAATTTAGAGTGTTGTGGCTTGTGTACTATGTTGTATTACATTTTGCAAATTATATTGATGTTATTTAAGGGAAAATACTACCGTAGAGCTAAACTGTATGTGTATCTGTGCATGTATGTAGTTATCTAACACATGATGGGTTTCTCTTGAACATAATATTTTACTTGATGTTTCTATATTAATTCTTAATGATTTAGATTTAGGTTTAATTTTCATGCTTCTATAATGAATGAATGATGAGAAGATAGACCTTGGAAGCAAGATTGTTTGATCTCTATTCTCTAATGAACAGGTAGTTTTACAGGTATTGTATTAACAGATTTCAGCTCTTACATACAGGTATGGAATATCATGTCAGTTGTACATTTACTGGCACACAACATAGAAGATAAAATTACACACCATGCAATTTTTAGATAAATAAGATTAGATGTCTACAGATCACCCTCTAGAGTAAGTCAGATTACAAGCACTGTCTGGCCAAAAACCCAGGAGAGAAGACGGCTGACATCAGACATGTCAGTGGTACATAATGCCGAGCCAGACAGAATCTTAGATTCCATACTTTGCCTGTAGTATGGAGAGAGGACTTACTCCAAATATACCAACATATATATATATATGTTTTTATTCAGATTAATAACTGAAGAAACAAGGAAATTCTGGCTACCTTTCTGATTTTCATTTCCAGTTTTTCCTGTCTCTTTTTCCCTTTCACTTCCTAAGTGTGAATGTGGCTTCATCTGGAAAAGTTTGGTACCATGAAGCATCCTTTAAACAAAGTGGGGAAATGGAAGCAGTGTTCAATACTTACAGGAATGGTGCAGACTTTCCATGAAATATTAATCTGTTTGTATGTTTATACTGTAATGGAGAAGAGGAGGACTCATGCTGCATACTCTATAAGCTAATTGAGAGCAGGTGCTTGCCAGTGAATGAAGACGCATATTCTTTTCATATCAGAAATGATGGTTTTTAAAATTAAAATCATGCTGTTTGTGGAATAAGCATTTCCCTATTTACTATACATCGCGTCCACTTTGCTGGTATTCAGGCTATTACTGGACCATTTATTAGCTTGCTCAAAATGTTCTTCGGCTTGGCTAATCTCTAGTGTATGCTTAAGCAAATCAACTCTAAGCAGAAACTGTAATATGCAACCCTAATGAAACGGAAGTCCAAATTAACTCTTTAGGAGAAATCTCTATTGCTAGGAGCTCAGGTACTGCTGCTGTTCCTGTATGCTAGGTGTATTCTTTCCAGCAGTGGTGTTCTAGAATATTTCCTATCAAAGACAATGAATATATGCTGTATTTGTACTTTAATTGTATTTTATTTATTACATTTAATAATATTTTTATGTAGACACCGCCTATCTAGGAATTAAGTAATAGATAGAATGACTTTGAAGAGTACTGAGAAATAAAGTAGAATTGGTTTCTGTTTGTGATCGTCAGGATATCTAACAAAACCAGGACGGTGTGCCATTTACAAGGAAATGCCAAATGCAGACAGACATTGGATTCAGACCTAGAATTCTTCAGGTTCAAGAAACACTGGTTTTAGTTTTTAAATTGCCCTGGGTATAGGAATCACCACAGGAAAGAAGAATGGTTTGGGTCTTGAAGTTCTCTACTAAGTTAGTTTCATACCAGATGAAAGTTACTTTTTTTTTTATTAGTACTGTTACATCTCTTGCATTATTGATTTTATGTTCATCAAAAGCAAAGTCAAATTGGTTGAGTTCACTTTTGTTTTTACTGGTCTGAGTTTTAGCATGTTATAAGACCTTATTTGAGGTTTATAACTCACAGTTTTCATTAGGTGACTGAATATTACAGTAGTACAGCATAACTAAAAGGAGAAGAATAAACAGAAGCCTGACTTAAGTTAGGATGAATTCACTGGTAGGGTGAGAGGGGAGTCTGGTTTTGAAAATGAGAGTACTACTGAAGAGCCATATTACTGCAACAAATTAGACTCCTTTGAGCAAGCCATTGGGTATTACTGTGCTAGCAAAACTAGGTGAATGTATGTAGACTGGACTGAGAAGCTTTGTAGTTACCAGTGAGATGTATTAATTGTAGCAGTGAGAATTTTTTTTTTTCTTTTGTCAATAACAAATCTAACCCTGGCCTGCTGTTTTGTACTCTGCCATTGGGGTTTAAATTCTAACCTACAATGTGCAATGAAAATGTTGATAAACTGATGAAAATAATATCCCCATATGTGAAAGATACTGTGCAATGTATCACAATTCTGGTATTTCTGCTGTTGTTTTCAAATGGTGACTAGTGGCAACACCAGCATTAATCTTCCAAGCGTAAGTTGCTTCCATTGCGGTTGAGGTACTACAGTTACAGTTTAGTGAAATGAGAGCATGGCAGCATTGTCCTTTCAAAAATGCCCTGGGGATTCCAGTCTTTCATTTTTTCTTCTGGTAAGGGTCAAAAGTGGATGGTAACGTTCCAGAAGCCTATATTAAAATATAAAGAAAATGCGGATGTATCAGTGTTTATGCTGACATGGACCTTCAATACTATGCAATGACCTTTAGACTTTAGAAGCTCCTTTAATTTCTCCATAGGGAGCATTTTACTGATTCATGTATGCTTTTAATTGCAATATCTAATTTATCCTTTGCTACAGGCCTTGCAATCATTTCATCACGCTCTGGCAAGGAATGGTTTCTACTTTAAATGAGATCTATGGTCAGCCAAACTGCTGACTTAACAACTGATGCCAGGGAGTTTGAGGGGGTTTAAGATGATGGCTGCAGGGGCTCTTGTGTATTGAACGTTACCACCCTGTCATTGAATGTCCCTCAGAGTCAGCTTCTTATGCAGAGGGCCAGTGATAACTATTGGTCTTCTTTAAAAAAAAAAAAAAAAAAAAAAAATCCTGCCTGCATAACCAGTGCTATCTAAGACAGGGAAAAAAGTCCATAAACACCTTCTTTGTTGATAAAATGCTGCTTTTTGTGACTGAGAGATGGTGACGATAGCCATATTCAACTATGTCAAAATTTCTTTAACACAGGCAGTGTAACAGCTGTATTGTGAATGATGGGAGTTCTTGTGCTCCAGGGAATACCAGTTAGTTAACCAGTGGCAAGCAGTGGAATGATTCTGTAGTTCACTGGGGCATGTTCTCTTTTCTCGTGTTGGATTTGATTAGTAAGCCTCAGACTAGAGCTGCTTAGAAAACAGGAATTCTGGAATTTGAAGCATATTTTGTCAAATACATCAGCTTTTACTTGGAAGGACCATTCTGCTTGAAAATTTTCTTCTTATAAGGACATTTTGAAAAGATGCTTCTTCTCTTATCCAGTATGCAGATGCTTTTTCATCATTTTGCACAAATAGTATAAAGCTTTGCCTGAGACACTGATGTTAATGATTTATTTTGAGAGTAAGGGGTTGAGGTCACAATGTTTTTTGACTTTGAGTAAGTGGCTCCAAACTAAGAAACATTGCTCAATCAATAAAATGGTTCTGTATGCAAATAACAAAATTCTAGCTAGGTTGTCTGTTTCTGTAAAGTATGGAAAAGACTGAGGGAAAGGTTACCTGATTAAAGTGTTTCCCCTTGCAAAGGTCTGAGTTGTTCATGTAAATTCGCTTTCATCAAGTCCAATGACAAACCAATAATTCATAATAAACATATTTTGAAATGGAAATGGAATATGTTTCATTGAAAGGGCTGTGGGAACTCTGGTCATCAATCACTTCTCCCACAATTCTAATTTTAAGCTGTCTGCCTAACAAGAAACATTATAGTCCAGTTGCATATTAAACAGTGCTCGGGGAGGGGAAGAGGAGTGTGCATTTGTAAACTCCACTGAAGCTGTTCAGTTTTATTTTCCTTGCTTGGTCATTATGAGTGGCTTATGGGAGTCAGTACAAACTCCTACTATTCCATGCCTCACAAATTAAAAAATAAGAATAATTCCCAAACAACAATACTAATGTTTGTTTCTGCTTCTCTTAGAATTTTAGAGTGGATTTGGTGGAGATCTGTTTCTTATGTTACGTCACAGCATAGTTGCTTTGACCTGTGAGATAATCACTGCACAAGGGAGAGATCACAGTTGGACTTTCTGGCTTATGAATTACAGTGTTGTAAAACTAATTCTGTATAGCATTTGGTCCCAGCGTGGGAAGCAGGAGTGACACAAGTGATCCATGCAGGGGCTCCGGTTTTTCTTACATTTTAAGAACAAATTCAGTATTATGATACCATTGACTTTCAAGTCAAGGTTAGAAGAGTCTTTGCTTAGCCTCTGCTTTGCAACATGTGAAATAGCTCTTCCTACTTTCTTGAGGTAGAATTCTAGCAATATTTAAATTGGTTTAGGTTTTTTTGGTTTTGGGTTTTTTTTGTTTGTTTGTTAATAGCCTAATTCTTAATTTCAGGGAAGATTGTGTATTCCTTTTGGGGAGGGGGAACTTTCATCATAACTAACTTTATCTTGAGAGAAATTACCTTCCTAACTCTGTCTTCACAATCAAGAGATTCTTTCATGCACTGATTCTGAAGGGATTAAATTAGCCTCTGAATAATACTATGAAGTATTCTCCACACCCTCTTCCTTGCATATTTTTCTCCCAAGTGCAGTTATGATCTTTTGAAGCAAGCCCTTCACTTTCTTTTTTTTCTCCAAACATGGGGAGTCTTGTGCTGTCGCACTGTAGCACCACAGAAGGGAAGACAGCTGGAGAGAATATGTGCTTTACAAAGGAAATGTGCTTTTTTTTTTTTCTTCCTCTGATTGGGTTTTCTGCAGTCATCCTTTTCCTGTCCCTTGTCTGATTTTAATAATGAGAGTTAATAGGGATGCAAAATTTGTGGTAACAAAGATGGGCATTAATCATGCCTCTTCTGCCTTCAAATAGCCTGTAAATTAGGTCTGGATAGCTATCTAGACCCAATTAATTATCTCATGGCTATCTAGTCTATTATGCTGTTGGTACTCTTTGACTTCTGCACAATGATACAGTGTTACTAGACCAGCTTTGATCCTAGGGCACGGGCTCTTGTGACATTCCGGATCCATGGCCGGTAAGCCGCACTCTACCAACACTAATGTTACTGTAAAAAAAACCTATAAACAATATTAAAGACTCCTGAGGTACATATAAACCATTCTTCACAAGAAATGTCAGTTTGATAACATACATATGTACCAGCACACGTAATGTGTGCATCAAACTTTGAACGTGTTTTCCAAAGGGAAATCTTTGCTTCTGCTTTTTAACTGCTTGGAGTGTAAACTAGTTCACCTCTGCTGAGGTACACTACAAGGCAAGGTGCTGCCGAGTTCCTTTTGGAGGGTTAAAATGCAAGCATGGAGCCAACTGAGATAATGGCACGTGACTGTACTGCCTTCGTACTCCAGCTGCTGATACTTCTGGGTGTTCCTTTGCACTTTGTAGGCTGCCAAGCTTGACGTTGGGCTCGCTGTCTGCCTAAGGATGGTTTTCCCTGCCTATTTTAGAAGTTCCTGCTGTTGACCATATAATTTTCATTTTAATACAAATAGAACATCTTTATGTACTTTCATTTTTAGAGATCACCAAATGAGTAGTTATTATCTTTATGTTATTTTCTTTGCACAGATCCCAAGGATTTTTTTCCTTCAAAGTCAGCCAGCCCATCACTGCAACTCATTTACGCTTCTAATAAAGTTGACCATAAAATCCTATCCATGAAGCAATCAGTTTGTTACAGTTAATATTTCTTAAAGATGAAGTATCACCTTTCATAGTAAGATCTGAAGGGTTTATATGGAACTTTACAGATTTACAAATGATATTTTTCTTGCTTTGTTTTTCATTAATTAATTTGTACTGTGTACTCCTGTCATGAATGTAAAGTTACACACAAGGAAAACAAAAGTGAAAAAGATCAAAAAGATCCTTGTCTAGTTTAAAGACAATTAAAATGGTAAGAAAATCTAAAAGGGAAAGAGGAAAAGCATTTAACCATATTTTGGAGGCTTAGTACTCTTTAAGTTCTGTTTTGCTTATCACTTCTTTTTGGTGCTGATTGAGGCTTAAGGTTTGCCCAATGGAAAAATCTATTGCAGTCCATCCAAAAGAGAAGCTTGAGGCTGAGCCCTGTTTTTTCAGTGCCTGAAGGATCTTTTCTCTAAAGCAGTTTGGAAATTTTTTTCTAGTTCTGCAACACAGTATTCTTCATATACTTTGTCTGGAATTTCATCTTTGAGAACGAGATAAAAGTATGCATAAAAGCAATTTGAAAAACACTATCTTATCCAGTTTGCATTGAAATCAGTGGGAACCCATTTAGATTTGAACTGTAGCTCACTTAAGTCTTAATGCTTTTGGACTATGAGCTGTATAATGTTACTTGCGAGACGCTAGTAAATGTCTTACTGCATCTGGCTGCTCACAGCTTGGACAAGCATACTCTTCACTGGGTAAAAAGCTGGCTGGATGGCTGAGCTGAAAGGGTGGTGGTAAATGGCGTTAAATCCGGTTGGCAGCCAGTCACAAGTGGTGTTCCCCAGGGCTCAGTATTGGGGCCAATTCTGTTTAATATATTTATCAATGATTTGGAAGAGGGGATCAAGTGCACCCTCAGTAATTTTGCAGAAGACACCAGGTTGGGTGGGAGGGTTGATCTGCTTGAGGGTAGGAAGGTTCTATACAGAGGGGTCTGGACAGGCTGGATCCATGGGCTGAGTGGATGTAATGCGGCCAAAAAAAAGTTAGCTAAGGGTGTACTGAGCTCTCTACTGCCCTAGTTAGCTACTTTCAATTTTGAATTATATGAGGTTCAGCAAGACTCAGTGCTGGGTCCTGCACTTGGGTCACAACAACCCCATGCAACGCTACAGGCTTGGGGAGGAGTGACTGGAAAGCTGCCCGGTGGAAAAGGACCTGGGGGTGCTGGTTGACAGCTGGCTGAATATGAGCCAGCAGTGTGCCCAGGTGGCCAGGAAGGCCAATAGCATCCTGGCTTGTATCAGAAATAGTGTGGCCAGCAGGATTAGGGCAGTGATCGTTCCCCTGTACTCAGCACTGGTGAGGCTGCACCTCGAGTCCTGTGTTCAGTTTTGGGCCCCTCACTACAGGAAAGACATGGAGGTGCTGGAGTGTGTCCAGAGAAGGGCAGTGAAGCTGGTGAGGGGCCTGGAGCACAAGTCTGATGAGGAGCAGCTGAGGGAACTGGGGTTGTTTAGCCTGGAGAAAAGGAGGCTGAGGGGAGACCTTATCACTCTCTACAACTACCTTGAAAGGAGGTTGTAGCGAGGTGGGGGTCGGTCTCTTCTCCCAAGTAACAAGCAATAGGACCAGAGGAAACGGCCTCAAGTTATGCCAGGGGAGGTTTAGATTGGATATTAGGAAAAATATCTTCATGTAAAGGTTTGTCAAGCACTGGAAGAGGCTGCCCAGGGAAGTGGTTGAGTCACCACCCCTGGAGGTATTTCAAGGCTCTGTGGATGTGGTGCTTAAGGATATGGTTTAGTGGTGGACTTGGCAGTGCCAGGTTTATGGTTGGACTCAATGATCTTAAAGTTCCTTTCCAAGTGAAATGATTCTATGATTCTATAACTGCCAGTTCGAGATCGTGGCCAAAATGAGTTTAAGGAGTTTCTTTTCTAATATAAACACTAGAACAAAATTACACAATGACTGATAACTACTTCTTTCCCTGATTTCTGATTTGAAGTTGTGCTTGTAGCAGTGTGCCGGACCATAGGAATCGTTGTGCCGTGTCCTTTACAAGAAGCTCAAGGGCAGTACTCCCCTCCACAGAGCTCTTACGATCTAGATGTAAGGAAGGGCTTCACCATTAAATAGAACATAAAATTGGAAGCAGAGGTTATAAAAAGATCTGACATAGCAACTATCTAAGCCTTGCATTTAAGTCAGTATTAATAATTTGAACTGGCCGTTGCAAAGTTGGGTTCTTCCCTTCCTTCTTCCCAGCAGTGTATCTGTAGAGCTGAGTGGATACATAGCTTCAGGTGATTGTTTCTAGCAATGACAACTTTATATAGTTGGTTAAGGTGTTATTCCATGACAATAGTTGGGGGATGGCTATAAATACAAGGCTGACTTCTGAGTTGTCTGCAGTTATCTTGACTATAATTTTCTACCACTTGTCTCAACTATAGTTAGAAATTTTCTGGTGAATGTACACTGAAGTTTTTGCAACAGACCATGTTTTTTCCCCATCAGTAGGGAGTCTCAGAGCTTAGTCTGCAGTAAGGTGAGATTTAAATAAATTCTCTTTTCCATTTCTAGAACTTTTGCTTAAAAATTAACAGTCTTTATATAGAATTTTCAAAAAAGCACTTCAAAATAGAATTAGTATTGCAGTGTCTACCTACACTGCAATTTAGCCCTGAGCCAAAATGCAATTCAGAGATTTAGTGCATTAGATTCTGGGGAAAGAAATTTGATTTCAGCCTTCTAAAATGAATGTTTCCTGGGAGAATAATTATTCTTGCCCACCTTATGTAGTTAATAAACATATTTTTGGAAAGTATTAGCTTCGTCTTCTTGATTTTATAGTTTTAAATCTATTGACTAATCTAATGTTTGACTGTTTGTGGGTCTGGGGGATGTAGGTAGAATCACTTTGCCAGAACGTACAGGTCTGTGAAAACCATATCTGTTTTACTGGATATTTTTTTTTTTTTTGGGGGGGGGGGGGGGAGGAGTGGGGGTGGGTTGGGGTGTGGCACGGAGAAGGTATTGCTTTTTTGCAATTTTACTTCAGAAACCTCTTCTTTATAATTTTTAAGAAAGTGTAAGGAATTCTAAAAGAAAAATAATTTAACTGAAAAGTGGGATTTTATTTTGGATTTTTGTTTGTTTTTTTTTTTTTTTTTTTCCCTCCCTGAGGTTCAGTATAAACACCAGTTTTAAAATCTTGGTTGTCTTGATTCTGAATTTTGGTGGGGCTTTTTTTTGCACAACATTAGTGCCTCTGCATATTATTCCGGTATCATTTGCAGAGAAGAATAGGCGATGATGAATATACATTACATTTTACTGTTTCTTTAAGCTATTGCTTCAGTTTTGGCGTTTTTCCATGGTTTTAGCATACTTTGAGCAATGATTAATTCAGCTATTTGTACTTAGTGGTGTTCTGTAGGCATTCCAGAAGATAGTGGTAACAGAGCGAAGGGGTTTGTAGTCAACTTTTTCATTATTGAAGTTACATTAAATGCACTGCCAATTCCACAGTGAGCAGGGATAGTAAGATCCATGGTGTTTTCCTGTGACAACTTCAAAATTGGTACTGATTTCCATGATTTAGGCAGCCTTTCAGCCCAATATCTGGGTACACAGGTAATCCTGATGACTTTGGTAAGATTTCTTATGGCTTGGTGCACCAGTCTCTAGTGGGACTTGGGAGGAACCGTCTCCTGCTCTTGCTCTCACTACTGAGTGCCATTCTGCCAGTGGTGGTTGTTTGCTGAAGTAGTACTGCCTCATGGCATAAACCAGTATTTGTAGTCTAAAACCAGTATTTGTAGTCTAGAGTAGGAATATAAAATTAAATGAAACTAATCAGCTGTGAAGAAATGTAACTGTACTTTCTGCTGCTTGCTTTCTAGAAGCTGTCCATTATTAATGTTAAAAAAAAATATTAAAAAACATAGAAACGTATATAGCCTTGTGACTGCATTGCATTGAGGTAAAGCTGTTACCTTTGTTATAATGTATGCATGCATGCCTGTTTATTTTTCTTCATTAGTAGTAACCCATCTGGATTATTGAATTGAAGGATGATTACCTTCTATGAAAAATCTTAGCAGAGAGTCCTAACATCAAATGTAGAATAATCTCTCATACAGGTAGCCTGAGAGATGAGCCTGTTTTAGCAGCAGATAAGCCTCATTCCTTGTAAAAAATAGTAACAATAGGAGATCCTGTCTGCAGTAATGATCACTGGTTGATTCTGCAGTCTCAGACAACAAAGCTGTACCACATGAATGAATCACTGCTGAAGTCTGAGGGCTTTAGAGCATTTTGCTCTACACAGGAGAGTTTTACAGTGTCCAAAAGATGAAAAATAACCTTCTGAGATGATGTGATATGCTATAATGGTAAAGAGGTTTGTTGCTGCTTTGTATCTCATCAAGAGTTGTTCCAAGTGCACAAGTCGTCTTACTACCTTTCTGTGATAGGTAAAGCTTTGTTGTCTGTTTGCAAAGTGAAGGTAGGAGATATGCACCAGGAACTTCATTTAATTAGTTGTTGCTGCTCTTGGCAGAGCATCTAGTTGTTGTTATCTGGGTGCCTGTTCTGTCACTCGCTTTGTGCTTGTTTACATGTCGTCCAAGGGAAGCAACATGAGTGAATTCCCAAATCTGCAGTGATCGTAAGAGTAAAGGCACTTACGGATCCAGGGAGTTGAGTCCCTTCTGTGAAGGGGACTGAATTAGGTTTTGAGTTGTTGCTTTGGGCTGGATTGCAACATCAACCACTGATGACAATTGAGCATATCTCTGGAGCTAAAATCTTTACTATAATGCTCCTCTTTCTTCACTGAATGAAGACAATGAAAAATTTGGAAGTATTAAGTATTAGAATGTCTCAGACCTGATTAATAAACTCTTCTCCTCAAAAAAAAAAAAAAAAAAAAAAAAAATCCTAAGAAACAAAAAATCAGAAGCTCTTTTACAATCAAAGCATGGGAACAAGAAAAGGATAGGGAGTGAAATTGTTAGGATTTACTTACCCAATTTAAAAACCTGAAGTTTCTCTCAGCAAATAAGTATGTATGTATTTATTTACCTTCTCCAGCCTTAAATGTAGCCATTTTAAAGATCTTTAAATACCTAGAAAACAGCAACAAAAATTGTACCTTTAAAAATCATGAGATGACATACCTTGACTGATTTCCTCATTGAAGAGGCTTGGGTAGCTGCTGTGTGCTTTAGATACTTAGCAAATTAATTAGATTCTGCCTTGACCCAACTTCAGATATTTTTGAGGCCTTGCTATCACTAGAATTCAGCCACGGAATGCCTATGGGTAAGTAGCACACATCGTCACTTCATTACTCTTCATAATCTGAGGTTTAAACTAAGAAATATAGGAGATGTTTTCTAAATTATTCTGGTTATCTGTAGCACTTAATATTAGCTATTAGCAAGTTATAGCTAGTTTTAATAGCCTTAATAACAGGTAAATAGCTCAAGTGTTATTTCCAATCCAAATATATTATAATCCATAGGAAAAATTGTGGAAAATGTTAAAGACTCTTCAGTGGGCACGTCTCATAAAAATTAGCGGAAAAATACACTGTGAATTGCAAAGATGAAAATTAAATCCTAGTGATTTTGTATGCAGTGAAGTCTCCAAGGCTGCAGATGAACAAGCTCTTTTGGGTAGTCTAATGCTGTGCCAGGCAGACTACAGAAAATGTAACGAATGTGAAAAAAGGTGGCATATGAGTTTCGGTGTAGATAAATTTAATGTAACGAATCTGGAAAAAAATCTTACCTAAACCTGATACGATGCTGACAGATTTCAGAAACCAGAACTTGGAGTCATTGCTAACAGTTTTTGAAATCACTGGCTCAGTGAATACCTGTTCTCAAAAAAGCCCTCAATGTCTTTGGCATTATCAGGAAACGTATTGAGAAGGAGATAAATGCTATTTAAAACCTTATGCCTGTATCTTGAATACTCTTAGAAGGACACAGTAGAGTTAGGGTACAGAAGATCACAGATAAAATAATCAAGAGGATGGAGAAAGCTACCTCGTAAATAGAGGCTAAAAAGGCTGAAATTCTTCAGTTTGGAGAGTAGAAGGATGAAATGGGGAAAATGTGAGACTTACTAAATCATAAAGGTAGTGAGTAAAGTAAATACAGAATTGTTACCAAATATTAGTACTAGAACTAGGAGACACTAATTAAAACTGATAAGAGATCAATTTAAAATAGATGCTATAAAATACTTTTACACAGAAAACTTTGGAAATCTGTTGGCATGGATTTTGGAGACAGGTAGGTTCAGCTGGTTCACAAAGAGATCGGAGAAATTCCTGGGCAGGTACCCCACAATCACATACTCAAGGAAAGGAAAGAGCATGGACAACCCTAATGCGGTTACTACTGACGCTTGGGGCGTGTATGAGGGAAATGAACTGCAGATAGCAAGGCTTGCCCATGCTCTCCCCAAATGGTTTCTCCTCCTGCCTCTGTTGCTCTCTGTTGGGCTAGGTGAATTACGGGCATCTCTGTGTGCAGAGTATTTGTATGGCAGGGTTATCTCCCGATCCTGCAGTCCAGTTCATACACACTGGGGAGATTCCAGATGAAATGACTGGGTATCTGTTTCTGTCATGAACTTGTTCTCCCAGCATTACAAAGGCCAGTGAATGCAATGCATTCAGCCGTATATATTTATAATTGCTTACTGTACCAAATGGCTATATACCAGGAAGTACAGTAATATCAATTTAATTTGACTTAATGTAGTTACAGGAGGCTATTAGTTTAACTTTAATATTATATTCTATTTTTGCTTAGAGCAGTCTAGGACAAGGATCAGATAACAGAAACGTCAAAGATGCTAAATTAAACTTTGATTCTTATGATTATTATTTATGCACTTGCAGAGTTCCTACACCTAACCTTGTTTCTACTTTTTTACTGTCAAAAATTCTGGTTTTCTAGCTTTGTGTGTGATATCTTTATTTTTCCAATAACCATGTATGTCTGAATGTAGCAATGAAATACCATATTAATAAATTATGTCAAATCATCTATGTCTGTTGTATCTGGTGGGCTGCAGGAAAGCTAGACCTTAAAGTACTTCAAAGTATTCAAGGAAATATAAAGGAAGTTGCTATGTTTTGTGTAGTTATATGAGCTGGTTCCAGATACCATGCTGCTTACCAGGCATTGCTGTTTTTCTCTTCTGACCTTTTCTGTTTTCCCAGTTTTTCACTTATAGTTGTATTTATTTATGTTGGCTTATGCTGAGGCCCATTTGCTTGCTTTCCTTTTTGGTCGAGTGTGTTGCCGTTAAGTTAGAGTACCTGCGCAGATACTTACTGCAGAGATGGACGCTATTGGCATCCAGAACAGGGGAGTGAGGTAGGGAGTAGACAAACATTCTTACCTGTGATGTTAAAAATTCTAGTAATCCGTTTGGACACTTCATGTATTCCTTATTCCAGCAATGTCAAGAACTCAAAAAAGACAAGTCACTAATGCAATGAAACTCTGAAATTCTGAAGGATGTTTGGGGAGGATCTCATTGGATACTTACCAAAATCCTAAGAAACTTCCCTATAACATTGAAATTAATGGTAATGCATTTTTGAGATTCTGAAAGTAATGCGCAGTTTCACGTGTATATATATATATGCATTTTGGCAGTTAATTAAATAGTGATTTGATGTCCAATATTTTGTAATGTTCAGGTGGAACCTTTAATTTACAAATTGTAGTTGAATGTTTTCATCACTCAACAGATTTTCTTCAAAGTCCCTGCAATATGTGTACACTAAATTCTTAACAAACTGTCATTATCTAAGGAAAGAGCTTCACTGAAATGGTTTAGTTAAAGTACTATTTTGTCCAGTAGTCAAAGGTCAAAGCTTCACAGTAAAGTGGCTATTGATATTATCTTTTAATAGCCATTTAAAATCATTATCTATTAACAATACTAAATCACAGTTACTAATAGTTTATATTCTGAAGGATTACGGTTAGCTGCTTCTTGGGGCTGTAAGTTGTTTTATGTGATCAATGTGATTGCTGCTAATGGCTTGTGATTTAAGTGATTACTGGGCATGAAGAACAGTTTTGTAATTTGTCCTCCCCAGTGAATAATCTTTGGTTTCCTGGATATGTTTTTTTTCTGTTTATCAGTTGGTTAACTTCGGGTAAATGAAAGAGAGAGGAGCGCATAAAACTACATCAAAGTGCAGCCGAGTCTGTACTGGGCAGTCTTGGTTTCCTCTCTGCACAGAGAAGTACACTTTCCTTACGGAGCTTTGCTCTGTAATGCAGGGCTTCTTTGAAATACTGCATTTGACACAAATGGTGGGAAAGTACTGAATTTATTAAAGAAACCCAGTACACTGAAGAGCTGAAATACTGAGATTTGTAGGCTATTTACAGCATAGTTCCTGTGGAATTTGGCCCAGTGTGATTGTTATCTTCATGGGCATATGATGAGAAAGAAGGCATTGTTACCTTCACCAAGCTGTGGTTATTGTCTACTAACTGGACTTACAAAAGAGGTGATCTGTACAAAATGCGGGATAGTGCTGTATGATATAAAGGGTTTTAACAAACTGTTGGAATAGGTATGCTGCTTAGTACTGACAAAGCTGTGATGAGCTATTCAGGTCATTTGAAATAAGCGCTGACAAAACCTTCACAGTATGCTTTGGTCTGGATTCTGTCTATTTAAAAAAAACCTCCCCTATTTTAAAAAGAAACAGTAATGGTTTCAATGAAAGTGTTTTTTCTACCTATCTCTTTACTAAGTATGCAGTAGGTCCCACTGTTTCATCGCCATGTGAGACAGAGAAAAAAGGAATGCTTTCATGTGTTTCTAAAAACTTTCTGAAAAACAGATTCTTTAACATAGTATTCTTGTTTACAGTTTCAGGTATGAGAAGTAGGACTTTATTCCTTGTTGAAATAAGTCTGGTTTATAATGGTTTTAAGCCTTAGAAGGTAAATTATTTACTGTTTCAAATGTGTTGTTTTTTTTTTTTTATCATGATAAACAGTCTTGCACAAGAAGTGCTAGGTCAGAGCTAGCTGGTTCTCCTTCATATGCAAGAAAACCATCAGTTACCATTCGTAAGTTACGAAATTTTGATGATTCTGAAATTGTGACAATCTGAGCTTTACATGTACCTCACATATACAGATGTATGCATATGCCCACGTATGCATTTTTCTAGTCACAACACTGATTGTGTCAGCCATATTATCTTAGAGAAGGACTGAAAATACCTTTGTGATACTTCAAGATGACCTTATATTTTAGCAATTTTAAAGCCAGTATGAAATTTATCCTAGCATATGGAGAACCCAGCCCAATCTTTCATGTGTCTAGAATACACTATCAAATTAAGATCCAGTGTCACTACACAAGTTTCTTCTTGACAGAAATTTCAGTTCCAAGGTAGATGAGAGAAAATCTTACAGATGTCATCACCTGCAACAGAATACTGTGTTTATGATTCAGGGTTCCTACAGTAGTAGTTTATATCTGTTGGATTCTCAGTTCTGGGTAAAACTGGAGAAAACAAACAAAAAACCACCTCACCTTTTTTCACGCTAGTAATTAGATGTTGAAATTCTGCCTTTGCAATGTTGCTATAGTCCCTTTCCATTACTTTTACAAGCAGTGTTTTGTTTTTGTAAATATCTTTAATAAAATAGATTTAGGTAAATTTTGTCCTTCTCAGGATCTAATGTAGCCAGACTCATCCATTCTTTGTACATAGTGAGTCTTGGCAGATTCTCGTATTTAGAAGAGATCTTTTTTGGCTCTGGCACATGAGGATAGGCAGTGCCCTTGGTTGTCGCTTACCCTTGTAATTGGGACTTTATAGTCAGGCACACGTTATGCAAGGAAGAGAATAATTATAGCATCACCTCAAATACGATGCCAGAGTAAGTTAATTTCCTGGGCTGGGAAACCTTCTTTAGTGGTTGAACGTACTTTTGTAGCTTGGGGCTGAATTCAGAGATACTCCAAAAAAAAAAAAAAAAAGCTTCACTTCAAGTTGGTGAAATTACCTGAAATGGTAGGTTGGTAGATTTATTTCTGCTGTATGGTTATCTGAGGGCATGGGTGCTGTATGTACCTTGACATTTAATATGGTACACTCTGGGCTGACCATTATCAAGCACAGGATGATACCAGAGGCCCCAGGGCTATAAACGACTCACGTTTATAGTCAATGACTGGTTGTTAAATCAAAGCAACCTGGAGAGCAGGGTATAACCAGTTTTAGAGGTAACAAAGTGAACAGAAAAAGTATCCAGCAGGGAAAAATCAGGTGTTACATGGAACTGCAGACCAGCGAAGAGAGAATGAACAGGTTGTTGTTCACCAGGTTCCCCATCACTGCCCAGCCTGTACTGCTGCATGGGACTGTTCCATCCCAGATGCAAGGATTTGCACTCACCTGTATTGAACTTCATTAGATTCCCTGTAGCCTGTTTCTCCAGCCTGTTCAAATCAATCTGAATAAGCTGTGCCCTCCGTTTACCTCTTTTTCCCCAACTAGGTACCACCTGCCAGTGCTGGACTGATGTATTGCAGTGAGTGATTTGAATGAATACTTGTAAGTGGGCACACTGATTTTTGCATGAGACTTAACTAATTTCTGTGTAGGTAAATCTCTTTTTGTAGGCTGCTCCCAATGAAAGATGAAAATATCTTGATCTTTTTCTGCTCATTTTGCTGTAATGGTTTGGATTCATGTCTTGAATTAGTCCAATTCATTATTCATATATAAACAAGCCCTGGGGAGTTCTGCTTCATTGCAGGAGGCTCTTACTGTTCTTTGGCTAACTTCTGTAATACACAAGTGCCATATAACAAAAAAAAAAAAAAAAAAAAAAGAGGTATAAAGATTACTTGTAGCAGTGGGAGAGTTAGACTTAGAGGGATGCCTAACAAGGAACAATCAGAAAGAAGGATGTCAGACAGATGGTTGCAGTCTGAACATGTATGTGGCCATGGGGGAAGAAATTTGAAGGAAAAATGTCTCTGTGCAAGAGTTCTGTACAAGCAACTTTAAAAAAAAAAAAAAGTCTTACAGTTTTTATTTCTACTTTAAGTAGAAAAAAATGCTTACCTCACTGCCTTACAGAGTGACTGAAAGGACTTTTTGAAAGTCTAGCATGTCTTTTTTCAAGTTCCTCTCAAATTCTAAGGTTAATGGCATTGCAGTGCCGTTCATTGTAATGCACACTGTTTAATACCAACACAGTTAAGGCCACATCACATTTGCACAGTTAAGGTGCACGTAACGTACCTACGTAAGCTTAAAACATCAAAGCAGTGCGTATAATTTCACCAAAAAAATGTTAATCATTTATGTAACATTCATAGGAGATTGATTTTGGTTTCCAGTTTCCAGTAGCAGAGGACACTAACGCATATGACGGTGATGGCCTTTCAAACTTTGTGCTGTGTGTCATATTCAGTGGTACCAGCCTGTCCGGTCAGGCATAGACCGTGCTTGTTTCATGGCTCATCCAAGACAAAGTGAATCAGAAATGAGTGGGATCGCTTGAAATCAAACATTTGAGCGAAAGGGGTATGGTGTAGGAATCTAGGTGGGTCTAGTAAGTTTTAGTTGCTGGAGCTAAGGAGTATTTGTTTTTAAAGTACAAGTTGAGAAGGCTTTCATTTTCTCTCCAAAACCAGTATTGTGTAAGTCAACTTTTGCAGATGTAAGCTTTTGATAGTGGCTTTTTGATTTTTTTTTTCTTTTTTTCCTTTGGGTGGAGGATGTGTCTGTATTGACTTCAATGAAGTAAATGCAGAACCCCAAAGTGAAACAAGGGGCTGGATCAAGGTGTTTTGTAAACTTTTGCTTAAATTGTTTTATTAGTGTGAGTTACTGATCAGAAAAAATAAATTTTGGTTAAAGAAACTCTTTGAAGCTGCGTTTCTGTCTTAGTTTTCAATTGCAATGTAGTAACTATTGATTATGTAGTATTAAAATTCATCAATGTTAACTGGTAATATTTTGCAAATTTAAGATTTATGGGTAGTTATTTACAGGCCTGTAAAAACAGATGCTGAAAACAATAGATATATAAGTAAAATGTTGCATGGAAATCCCAGTGTTCCCTTGCATTTTTCAGTCTGTTCAACACTACCAACAATTACTGTCTGTCTTAGGCCTCTCTTGATGAATTTCACACTAGGGAGTAATGTAGGGATTTGAAAATGGCTAAAAATTGACTTTTTCTGTATATGGCCTGTTAAATAAATATCTAAAACTGATAGGCCCTGTTCACATAAATCTGCAAAAGTAATAGTAAATACAGTTTTATTATTAAGTCTCTCTTCTTTTTTTCCGTTATCCACCTCTAAAAGTAATGGAAGTTATTCCATTTTGTAAAATTATTAATTTATGACCATAAAGCTATTTTAGATTACAAGCATGTTGGTAGTGATATGAAAAACAATTATTATATATTTCATCTGTGACCTAATAAAATGAAGTATCAATTTAGGGGAGGAGGAGAGAAGCACTATTATAAGTCTTTGTTTTTCTATAGTGCTCTCAGTGTTTCTAATTACATGCAAGTTATTCAAGTTACATATCCAAGCCATTCATATATTTCTAATTTACATGTTTTACTTTTCCTTCCACTATTAGCTATTACTACTATATGCCTATATTGTCTACTAATGTATATGCACATTAGTCTTTCAGTAAGATTTTAGCAAATTTCTTGGCAGGAAATCTTTTGCTAACACTGTATGAAAGCACGTGGGAGTCAAAACTGAGCAGCATATCTAGACAGAAGCGTAAACCAAAGTTGCTTTGGTTTGCATGGTTTACTTCATTCAGCTACAAGCTTAGCCTATCAATGACACATTCCTACCATGAGCTTTGTGGAGAGTAGCCAAATGGCTGCCATTGTCTTGGTTCTGAGCAAACTAAAATCAATGGTAGTTGGAGAAGTCAAGGTACTCAGAAAAGATTTATCGTGCTACAGGATTGAAAGTTATGTCTGCAAAGGCAAAAATTAAGTACCTGTGTCATGAAGCTATGTGTAACCCATGCCACCTCTGTGCTTCTGGCAGTCGATAAGCACTGTTAGCAATCTCACCCCTTAGCAGGAGAGTTCTGGATTCTGCAATTCATCACTGGATGTGTGGAGAACCAGTTCTAGCTGTTTCTCTGTAGGTCTTACAGACAAGCTTTAGTGCATGACTGTAATCAGAGCAAAAATTACTGAAGCAGTGTAGCTTAAAAAGGACGTGTTGGTTAGAATGTCTTTCTGCAAGAGATGGTGGCTTCCAAAAAATGTAACATTTTAAAAAAGAAAGGGCTGGATAAATAGCAAAACCATGGGTGTGCAGCTCTCCACACGAGATTTCTCTCTGTTATAGGGAACAACTTTACAGGAAAGATCTGTCACACAGTGGATAGGGGGGAAGGGACCTCAGGACAGAACACTGGCATGCAGGCTTACATGGGTTGTGTGCGTGCGGTGACTCCAGGAAGCTGTGAAATTTTCTTCTAATTGCTTGTTCAGTTCCTGACCATTTGCTAATTTCAGCTTATTTCAAGCTTTAAGTTGGAGGAAGTTTCCTTTGTGAAAGCAAGATGTTTGTCTGAGCCCTAACAACTCAGAATAAATTCTAAAGACTTTTACCAATGAGATCTGCGTGCTTATTAGATTTGTGTTTTCAGAATTTATTTTGAATTTATCTTACTATCTATCTAATAATGATTTTTCAGGAGTTTATATCAAGAAAAAGAGGATCTTAAACTCAGTGTTTAAGGTAAAACAATAGAAATTAATTTCTTGACTTTATCTTCAAACGTGCATAGCCGATTTATCTGTAAGTCCTTTGCTGCAAAAATAAATAAATCACTGTAAATACATAACACAGAAAATAGAAAGTGAAAAATGTATTACAAAGTGGTCTGTGTGTTGATTTATAGATTTTAGTCTTTGATACATTTAAATAACATATCAAAGAAATTATCTGCTGCAAAGTCATTGGAAAATGGAACCAAAATTAAACAGTGTGAAAGAAGTGGAGAAAGTGTGATTAACATTATCAACACAGAAGTTTCAAACATGAGGTAAAAAAATTATTCTAACATATACTTAAACTTGATAAAGAACATTTATGGAAGACAGAATGTATTTTCTCTTCCAAAACAAAAGAAAGATCATACAAAAATTTCAGTTGGCACTAATGTTACTCAATGCACTGTCGTAAGTTACCTAGAATGCAGGTGTTAAAGCTACCATTAACAAAATTGGAAAAGTTTATCTGAATTGTTAACAAATAGCCTTTTACATAAACATTGATATTAATGTTTGACATTCGAGCGATTAAGAGCCTGACTATGATGTTCATACTCAAAGTTTAGGAGTACTTGTTTTGATTTCTAATATAGTAAATGGTCATTAAATTGAATAAGTCTTATGCATATATACAGTAACTTGAAGTTGCAGGCTTACGTTCAGAGGACATTATCAAATTTTATGTGGTGTTTTTTTAAGATGCAAAATTGTCATGGAACTGGTTGTGCAAAATGAAAGGACAGGCTATTATGAGTACACTCAAGTATACTTAACAGTCAGTGTTGTATATCCTGCAAAATTAACCTCACGCCTTACTGGTAGAAAAGTGAGGCTTCTAGGTATTCTGATCCAGCATCCATTTATTAAAAAAGTACTTTACAAATATTTTAGAATATGTCATTTTGGACTATTGAATTTGGATCTATACCTTTGTAGCTGGAGAAGATCAATGTCTGAGTAGTTGTATTTGGAATATAGTTATCTTTTCAGAGTTTTATGTTGCTGATATTTTTGCCTCTATTTTTGCAAAGTGATCAACCAAACAACATTCCTCTTGCCACATTAGGAAGCAGTGATGCATGTGTGGCTATTGTCTTAATACATTAAATACAGAGATTTCGGTTACCATGTTAATATAATAAAGACTCTTCTTCTGGATTTTATCACCAGGTTGCTGTACCGTAACCCCCAAATCAGATCTGCTTTGGGCCCCCAAGTTGTGGGCACATTGCAGGTGCTACGTTTTCCCTTTCTCAGCTCAATTCCTGAGCATTGACATGGAAGTTTATGATTCAAAGGACTACTGCACAAGTTTATGATTCTCTCAAGATTTCCACTTGCTAAAACACATTGAAAAAGATATTCTCCTTTAGAGTCTGTCCTTTCCAGGGCTGTATGACAACTAAATCAATAAAGAGACAGACTTTGCTAAGCTGTTCATCCTTTACTTTAGACAGAACAAGAGAAATACGGATCTATGCAAAATAAGAAACACTTCTGTGGAATGGCAAGAGAAAACGCACATATAGGATATTCCATGCTTCAGTTTCTTAACTCCAATGTTGGAATTCAGGCAGTGCTTTTCTGAGTTTCTGACTTTTATTCCTGCAGCATAGGTTTCTTTTATGTCATTATCTCCTCTTTGACTCAAGCAGCCAGCTTTCTTCAGTCCAGCATACATTAGGATGTAATAGCATTCATTTGGTGGTGCTTCAGAACAGTATCATGTAAAATGAATAACTGTCCACAAAGGGGATTATTCGAGACTTGAGGAAGTCTTTGTGGATAACAAATGATTTCAGTTGGCTTTGGGCTCTGCCTGAAATTTTAAAAAGATAAAAACTTTGATGACCGGCCAAATCATAGAATTAAGGCTTCAGAAAGCAACAAGTGAAGCGCTCACTTGGGGGAAAGAGAAATCAGGTACTGTGTGTTTTGTTCAGCTGTGACCAGTGAGTCAGTGCATGTTACTGCTTCCTTATGGCACGATATGTAAGCGTATTGTTTCGAGACTCTGTTATCCCACCATTTTGCCTGTCTCTAATCCTCTGCTAGTTTTAGCTGTGATGTAGTTTAAAAGCCTGCACCGTCAGCTAATCTGCACTGTCAGATCACTGCTGCTAAGAAGTTTAGTTTATTGGGGGCTGATTTTAGTAATTGCATAGGACATGGTAATCTCTCAGAACCTGGGCTAGACGTTGGGCCTTAAAGTAAACATGAAGCTATACAAAAATCCCTGTCCAATATGGTCTGTCATGTATGTAGCTTTGCTGGCCTTTAAGCTCATTCAGTGCGTCATTTGGTGAGAGGTAGTAACTGTTTAGGCACAACTGTGGCAACCCCCTGCTATCTGGATTTTGAATGTATGTGATCAGCATTTACCTCTTTAATTTCTAGTTTTCTCTTCTGAGCACAGATCTGGTTCCCAGCTGGTGTCAATGATTTCCTCATTGGGCACCTCTTTTGTATTCTGAGTATTTGTCATCCAAACAGATGGACTGTGGAGATACTTGAACTGACATGGACACATGACACCACAGCTCAGATTTATACTGAATTAGCTCCAGTTTTTCCTTAATCTTTATATAAGTTGCAGCCAACAGGGCAGCACATCCCTGAATATGACACCACACTATACTTTGAAAAAAACCCTTTATTTTCACATAGATTTACTTCCTTGTGCAAATGTATAAACATTCATTTAATTAAGATAGAGTGTTGATGTAAAGAACACTTTTAACTTTTTGTATTATTTAAAAACACTTTCTCTGACTGTATGTTGTTGCTTGGTTTTATGACTTCAGGCCAAAACCAAAAGAAGTTTAATTCACCTTTACCCTTATGAATTCATTATGTCAGTGAAATTTTTTTAGTGAAAAACTCATCGAAATAATAGAACAGTGTGTATCAGCTGGAATTTTTTAAACAATCTTTTATGAAAACTATAAATAGAAAACATTACATCAGAAATCTTAAGCAGTATAATATTTATTGCTCACTAATTCAATTTGATTTATATGCAAAAAGGTTTTTCATTTATTGCATATTTATCATTTTTTAATAAGGAATAAGATATGAGAGAGTTAAAAGCAGAACTTCCATGTGTTTTGTTTTGGGAATAGAAACAGTTTCATGACTCCATCTGTCCTACTGATAATATTTGGAAAAGCATTCTGTTTAAGTTCATCCACCAGCCAAACAGCTTAATGGTTCTTTCTTAGTGCACTTCATTAATGTATTGTAAGAGTCATTTTTATTGATGTCTTGAGAACCTTGGGTACAAGCTTTTTAAGTGTAAATAATACTTGGAGTTTTGTTCATAAACAAGCACATTTAAAATATTACCTTTTAAGGAAATCAAGGTCAGGAGGTCACCAAGGTTCAGGAAAATGGAATATATATATATATATATACACACACACACACATATATATTCTTATACTGAGAGCATTTCTGTCACCATTTTTTAAGATTGCTGTGATGCCAGTGCTGAGAGGCCCCAGCTGAGATCAGAACCCCATTGTGCCAGGCACTGTACAGTCGTAGAGTAAAAAATAAGCAACCGAGAAGAAACATCAGCAGAGATGCTTTGTAATCAGTGGGACAGTAAACATATTTATTTATTAGCAAAATATCCTACTGGTTATAAATTAGTTTTCTTAATGCCTATTTCAGTGGTTTATTTCTATGCATATTATTTTGTATCCCCACTTCTTCAAAATGTTTCTTTGTTCTTACTGCAGTTGGGTGAGGTTCTACCTCTGGTGCCTCTGGCTGGCAGGACAAATGAAAGGTTCCTTTAAAAGTCTCTGCAAAAGAGACAAAACGGAGTATAAGAGAGTCAGCCTGACAGTCTGTGGGTCAGTGCTGTCCCTGGCCCCACGGTGGGGAACTCTTACTCCTTGATCTAACATCACTCAAATGGTTGACTGTGCCTCTCTGGTGTGGCAAAGAGCAGCATAATCCCCCCTCACCCCCCCAAATAAATTACTTCTCCATTCCTGTCTGGTTTCTGCCCTCCCTGCCCCCATCATATTATAATCTGAGAAGTGATTTCGTTGCTCATTTACCCTGTTACATACCAGCTCCCAGCTAGGCCGTTTATGCATGAGTAAATAACCGTGTATTTCCAGAGTTTGGCATATTGCTGTATTTGCATTTCATTCCTGGTTTAGAAAAACAGAAGTTGCTACTCTAGGGGCTCTGGAGATCTGAACGTAGTGTATGGCCGTAGTTAAGGTTAGTGTGTTCATTTTTAGGATACACTGCAAAGTTGAGAGGGTCTGGCAATTTTCCAGTACAGCTTTCCTGATCATTTCAGCTGACCTGGCAGTGTGAGAACACTGATACTGTGAGCAATGGCTCTGCTGTGCCGTTTTGCTTGAGAGGACATGAAACAAAACTGGAAATCAAATGTCTGAGACATGTCAGTGGCTGCAACAGAACTGTACGAAGAATGGACTACAGTGTTGATGGTCACGTTTTTGTCATAAGGTTTATAGCTCTTCTTTTTAGTACCTGTGGATATTTTCTTGAGAAATACGTTGCTGTGGGTTTTTTGAGATTTGGTTTGGTTTTCTTTTGTTTCACTCTGGTTAGGGTAGAAGTGATGGCTGTAGGTGAGCTTCTGTCCTTTAGAGTGAGCAAGTTTAAATGAGAAGGTAAAAGCATATTTGCACTCAGAATGTAGTAGTTGATTATCCAGTGTCATAGTTGTCATGAGTGGGGAAGTTACAAATTAAGTGTGAGATCAAGAGTTTCCCTTGATACCAAAGGTTTTAACTTTTAAGGGCTGAGCTTTCTTAAGATGCAAACTTGAACCACAAGTTTTATACCATCAAAATAGAAATAAAAGTTTGAGAAATAATTATTTTTATTTTTTAAATATTTGCCTACTTCCCAATTTTCCAGGCATGCAGTGTTCAGTGGCTTTGTGGATTGCATAAATTACTCTTTTAGGCCTAAAGAAAATTCTTTCCATCACTTTTGAGGTCTGCCCGTACATCTGCTCCAGGTTCCTTTCCATAGTGTCTCTTTACTGTCTTCACTGCGTTGCAGATGTGTCCTTGCCCAGTTGGCTTTCCCCTTGCAGTGCCTGGAGAGGGGAGGTATAACCTGGCTCCTTTCAGGGGGTTCCTCAAGACACTAGTTAGTCTAGCAAGGAGGCAGTCTACTAGTTGGCTACCCAGGACTCTTCTTTAAAATGAACAATATGCGATGAATAAAATCGCCTTGATATTTTGCTTAGATACTTTTGTTCCCAGGTTTTCTTCTCTATATGGTTGCTGGCATTATTGAGATTAAAGAAGAAGAAAAGGTAGTGGCCACAATAAATGCTTTTCAGTCTGCTTCCTGCACAAGTACAGTCATCTGATGGGCGGAGAGGATCATTATCCTTAAATGTTTCCATTGCAAGGTTAAAAAGTGTTGTGTAGTTCTCGAGCAATCCACAGCTGGAATCTATTGTGGAAAAAAACCCTGAAGGTGCTTAAAAGGCATTTCTGTAATACAGTTTCTTTAACTACTGCTTTGAGGGCTTTTAGCTTTTTCAAATGTGTCTCAATTTTAAGGAAGCTGAAACATCTTCACTTCTAATATGAAGATTAAAAATAAATATTAATTTTAATGTTTTAAACTTCAAATATGTAAACAAAAATTAAAGTGCCAGCCAATGAACAAATTTACTAACATTTCCTGCTTAGTAAAATTCCCCTTAGAAATAAAATAATTAATGGCAGCGTTAGAGGTACCAACATTTGTATTTTGGTACAGCCAAACAGCTTCTGACAAGTAGATACTCATTTGGCGGGTATTTTTTAGTATGTGTGCCTAGAAACTAAATGGATACCTTGGTCTAAAAACATGCCTAACATTTACCAGGTTTCTGTTAAAGGAAATCTGTTTCAACATACTTGTTTAGTACATAGCTGCTTAAATTAATGTTGGTCATAAGCATCTGGAGTAATAAATGGTGTAAAATAATACAGCTAAAGCTCCTCTATTATTGGATAGCCACAACAGTTTTTTAATGATAAATATTTGATAATGATTATTGTATAACAGAAATTTCTAGGGCATGTATTCTTTAAAGGCGTTCATAGCATTGAAAAAAATTAATTAAACATTACATTACAATAAAGAATGCATCTATGCTGAGTTTAATCTAATAGTTTTGAGCTACACTAAACACTCGCCTGGTTTGTAGTACCTTGAGGACTTGTAACTAACTCTGCTTGCCTGCTTGTTTATTGGAGTGTTTGAATTTGAATGAATTTCTTCTAATAAAAACCCTGGAGAAAAGAAAGTTTGAGCCTTCTAATATTTCCCTGGAATCCTGAAAGAGACTCTGGAGACTTGAGTGGCTGTTTCATAACAATACCCTAAAACAGTAGATATGTTTCCTGTTTCCCATAGGTGGGAGCCTGTCAACAGCTATTTCCATTCCAGCACTTTTCTTATATCATATTCAAACTATTCACGCTTGAAATCAAGCGACTACATAATTGGAACAGCTTGGAATAAACTGATTGTCAGTCTGCTTTTTCTTTTCTAGCTAAAATAACTAGATTCTATAAATAAAGTGTAAAGGAGTTGTGAGACTAAGAATGCCAGTTTCTGCTTATAAAAATAGATGTTTATATAATATTAGACAATAATTACATAGACATATAATGTATATAGGCAAAACTGCTACAGCCAGCGGATCTTTCCTGTTTATATCAACAGCTACCTCGGCTGTAAGCTTTCAGGCCACATCAAAGCAAAATTTTCTGTAGATGATTCATCTCTACCTCCCCAGTATTTTAGCTCTAACATGTTCAGAAAGAAAAAAAAAAAAAAAAGATATATATCAACTTACCAATTCATTTGCTAGTACTGCCTTAAGACTTCAAATACTGACATCTATCTACTCATCATTATGTAGACTACCTAAAATACAAGGCTTCTGTTTTGTACAAAGCTCAGGACCAAAGGCTGGGGTTTGTACATTTGTTTTCCCACTTGTTTTTGTACATTTGAGTATTTGCAAATCCATATCTCAAACCTTTTTTTATAGTTATATATAGTATTTATTTTATGTATGGATGTAGGCAAACTTCTGTGTTTTACAAATCAAATACACTGAATGAAATCCTATCTTCAGTCAAGACAGAAGTTTTTTGCCTCTTAGAGAAACTGATTTGTCCTGTTTGTTATTGCAAACATTTTTAATGCTTGATTTTTTTAAAGTTGTTTTTTTTTTTTTTATCCCCTTAATGTTCATGAGGAATAAACTGCTATTTTGAATGGGAGCTTAAAGTTCAGATGAACTGGATTCTGTTACTGTCTTTGTTACTGACTAGTGATGTGAAATTTTCTGGGTCATATGATGTCCTTCACATCAGCACCCTTTGTTGTAAAACGAAGCTAATCCTGCTTTGAAAAATAACAGAAGAGAAGTTCTGTCCATTACAGAATGTATGGAGTTCTACTGTCATTCTAAGTCATCACTAAAAAAATACTTATGTTCCTAAAAGCAGTACTCACTATTTATGCTGACAGATCTTCAGATAATAACTATTAAATTTTGGAGCTCTTGTGTGATTATCCTTTTAGCAAATTATTCTGTGATTTTAACTGTGTTTGGCATATTAAATAAATACATATAGCTAATTGATGCTATTTTGAGCAAGTGCGTTTATGTCCAAGTGTAGAGCGCAATATATATGGTGAAAAGCTCACCTGTATTATGATAGAAATGTGATTAAGTAGCATTCTTTAATGTAAAAAAGCATTTAAATTGGGTTTGGTGTAATTTAATAGGACTGAAGGCAAGACTAATAAAAGCAGGGGAAGTAAAGTTTTTTCTCAGGTATATTTCATGCACTGTGAAGGTACTTCTATTTTACTATGAACAACAGGAAAAGACATGGAGATTTAAAATGGGCTTGATATCTGTACAGCCTGTTATTTGTGAAAGCATAGTCACCTAGCCTGTAATTGTAAGACCCTCATTCTTCCGTAGTCTTTCAGAAGGAAAGCAGCACCTCAGGCATTCCTTTTTTTTCCTTTTCTTTTCCTTTTCTTTTTATAGTCTTCATTTTGTGAATTGAGGCTTTAACTCTTCTCAAAATTTGTACTTTCAGAAAATGGCTAAAACATTTGGTGGTTTTGAGGACTAAAGTATATGTAACTGAAATGTTTAAGAATACATGAAAGTGAGCTGACTGCAGTTTGTGGCTCGTAGGCTAGGGAAGGTGGAGGTCTACTTTTGCAGTGCTTAAAAGCGTTAAGAATCTTGCCATTAGCAGCTCAGCAATTTGCACATTAGACAAATAACGTGCAGTGCTCTGAATGAATCACGGAAGAACAGTGACCTTGCACATGTTCATTGGTGCTCTGGTCCTGCATTTTATCTTCATGTGAGCAGATTTTTCTTGTTGAAGTGTTAAAATACGTTCTCAGAAAAGAAACTGCATAAATGTTCTTAGGATGGGAACAATTTCAGTTGCAGGTATGCTCATCTCTTCTTTATAAGTGAGTAAATTTAATTGGAAGAAAAGACAAGCCTAATAGTTTGACTAGAAGCACTCATAATATTACTACTTTTGAAAAGGCACGCCTGTAGTGAAGTGGCTTTAAATTAGTGAGTGGATAGATTGGGAAGCTTGTTCATTTTAATGGCCAAATAGCAGTATGCTTAATTTCATCGGATTTCTAGAATGTGCTGTAGTATTTGACTGAACTGCGCGAAGGAAAAACTTTGAAATTTGGCATGACATCGTCTCGTAAGTAGCCAGCCCATGCTGTCTGGCACTTGTAACATGTAAGTGCCCCAAATTTTTGAATCGCAGACAAGGTATCTGAATCTAACCATTAACTGAAGAAAAAGAGGAGATATGACCCTCTGTTTTTCAAATGTTCTTCCTTTCTCTTCCCCTCTCTTTCCTATGCGATCTCTGAGAAACATTGGAATTTAGTTGGATCATGAGCCCTAATGTGAACTCAAGTAGAAGGTGAATTTTTTGCTACTGTCAATGTGTTCAGTGCTTTTTTTACTTGCACTTACTGGGCTCTTGCTTATGTTTTTCAGTTGTAGTCTACACCGCCGTTGGTTTAAGATCAAAATCAGTCCTAACTTTTTGAAGTTTAAATGAAATCTACTGCAAGAGTTTACAAGTGGAGCAAGCATAAGTAAAATCATTGAAGATTTAAAAGCAAACAAACAAACAAACAACCTGCTATTCTACCTGTAAAACTGTGATTTATCAAATTGAGAGTTGCTCATTCCTAGCCAGATGTTTTTATGCACATGTCTATTGAGAATATCTAATAGATAATTTCTTATTGTTGATGGGAGAGTGTTGAACTCAAATGTTTTCCATTACTTACACATGTTTCTGTTTTCCATTAAGTTTTATAGTAGTTATCACAAAACAACTACCTATTTTTTAAACTCTATGTATTCTCTATGTATTTAAATTGAGCATTCACCAAGAGGTGGGTTATCTAGGTTGCAGTATGCCTGCTTGATTCAGATGAGGAATATGAATCAGGATCTGAATGCATCTTCTATAATGAAAATTTTTTTAATGCCGCACCTTTCTGAGCTGATTGCCATTGTATGGCTCGACTTGTGTGACCCATGTGAAGACAAGCATAGTGCTGCCATACTCCATCACTAGTTTTTAAGTGGTTTTGGGTGTTAGGGAGAAGGAAAGGTTGACAAACAGCCTTTTTCAGGCCAAAAAGAAGCTTACCTAGAAAATAGCATGGCTGCAAGTTTGTATGCAGTGTATTTTGTGTTGGTTTTACAGATTTAGGTAGTCTAAAATTGTCTGCAATGCATGTGCCTGCAACTTCTTAGCAACAGTCTCCAGAAACTGGTCTGTTTAGGCACAGCAGGCTGTCTCCTCATAGGCCATGTTTCAGCTTCATAATGACTGAACCTTATTCCTGAGTTTAACTACAGTCAGTGAAGTATTAGAAGGCCTTTGCCATGATGGGTCCATTTATTGGTCTTCATGTGGCAGTGTTTTGGCAAGTTAGTAGGAATCTTGCTTAAGAATCATCTGTGTTGTCCACAGGTGAAACTACAGAGATCTTTGATCCGCCACAGATTTAATTTATAGGTTGGCCAGAACGGTTGCAGAAAACCGTAAATGAAATATATGACCATGACTCATGACTGAAGTAATTTTGCACAAACATGATTGGCGATATTACATACTAATACACTTGCAAAATGTTATTTGCCACCTTTCTGTATTGGTGTAATGGAATAGGTACTATATATACTGTTCTTGCTGTGTAGAGGGATAGTGCTGATTAAATAAGGATGCATTTTTTATTATTAGCTATTGTGTGTAAATATGCTGCAGCCATAAACAGTGTAAAATACATCTTTAAAAATATTTTCCCTAACATAACTGTTTTGTCCTGCAACCCTGCGATGTGTACACCTTTGCCCTCTGAGATCTGCACAGGTGCAAGAAATGTTCAGTGTATCCCTATACAAATGGGAAGGAGAGAGGAACATTAAGCAGAATTTCAGAGGCGGGTCCCAAGTTAATTCTCATTAAAACCTTCCTGTTCTTGATGTTTCTTCCTGGAGTTGTCAACCCTGGAGAGACCAGACTAAAATTTTGTGCTGTAAGATAGAGCAGCATCCTTCCTGTCAAAGCTGGTAATATAGTACAGGGCTTGCTGATTTGACTACCACATCACCAGTTTTCCAGGAGAAAGTTATTTAAAGAAATTAGTATTTTCCTGAAATGATGAGGTTAATACAGACTCTGACCCACGTTCAAAGTCTACTATGCTTATTGTTTGAGAGGTTTGTCAGAGAGGTGAGATGCTGGAGGTAAGACCACAAGCAGGCAGAGCTTGTTACCAGTATTCATAACATTTTCAATATTTTTAAACTGTCATTTGACCAACTTACAACTGGAATTTTCACATGTACACTAAACCAATAAATTGGACCATATGAGAAATTCTTGCTTTTGCTGCTTGTCCTTCTCTTTTTGAAAAGATGAGTTAGATTAAGTAAGAGGTACAGTGATAAGCCTTGTTATTCTTCAGGAACCATTCAGTTTAACCAGTTGAGTGCAGACCTGTTAGAGCAGAAGGGAGGTGTGTATATGTAAAACGTTCAGGTGGATGAACTGACTGTAACTTTTCAGCATCAGTTACAGTTCTCCCAGTCCATTGTAATGTCTTCCATTTATAAGCAAGGCAAAACTTTAACATTTTCCACTTGCTTTCCTACTGAAAACTTTTTGCATCTAGTGGGGTGACATTCACACCAATCAGGCGTTAGGTGTCAGTCTCCTTTTACTCTTAAGAAATTGGAATGTTGAAGATCATTGGCTTGTGTGTGAAATTAAATTGTTTTATTATTTTCCCCAAAGAACAATATGTTAAACTCACAGCAGCATAGCTAGACTATAGCCTGTGGGTCCTGACCTACATTTTTTACTCTACAGAGCATGAAATATCATGCTATATATGATGCAAAGTCACTGTATGATTAGCAATTACATTAAATTGTATGGTTCTGGTATTCTGGCTTAAAAAGTGACTTAGATCTAGCTAATCATTATAGTAAGTAAAGATTTGATATATTGTAAAATTAACTTAATGTTTCTTTTTAGTTTTCTTTCTTTCTGCCTCATTGCTTTTCCTTTATTTTATTTTTTTTCACATTGATAGGTGCTTTTTTAATATACAGACTTGATACTTTATTTAAACTACTATAAATATGTGGAATACCCTAGTTCTTCCTGCACTTTCTGTGATCCAGTGATGATAACGATGCATGTTTCAAGCCCAACTTGAACAAAAATAAATGATTCCCAAAGTTTCAGTGTCTTGGAAAATCAGAACTCTTGTGCCTATTATTTCCACCACTGTAATTAAATAGTTCTATTCCCACAACTCAGTGAATAGAAATCATTTTGGTTGTATGGTAAATGAAGGCTCTACATCTTTTTTTTTTTTTTTTTTTTTTTTTTCCTTCCCTCCTCCCCTGACAGTTTTTTTTGCTTATAAATGGGTTCAGTCTCTTACCAGTGAGATCATCTACTGTATGTCAGGTTAACATGTTCTGGTCATGAAGTCTGAAACTGTAAACCCAATGATATTTCTTTGAGCTAAGCTTACAGCTTTTGAACTCTGCCATAACCCTTGAAGCTGCTTCTGTTAGCGCGAGAAGTTCTCCACAGGAATAGAGAGGTTACTTTTTCTTGCCCTTCTCTGTATGCCAGAATTGAGAGAAAAATAAGCTTCAAGCAATAAATTCAAGAAATGTGAGAAATCTTGACTGGTATTTTGTGAATCTTTTACTGAAATGCTTGCCATTTTTTATCCCTTATCTTTAAATTGAAGCCGTTTGAAGGTATGAGTGTAAATTCTCATGAATGTAGTCCTTGGTCTGTGAATGAAGTGTCATGGTTATAAATGTGGCTGTTGTGCAAGAAGTGACTTACAGCACAGCCATGGCGCTAAATTTACTGAGTCCTGCAAATTACGTAATGTCTGATGATACATTATTAATGTAGTTAATGATGATGATAGTTAAAAATGCAGGAAGAGAAGGACAAAGCAAAGAACTCTAAGCTTGATGAAAATAAAAAATATTTTTAATATGTTCTTGGAGAATGTTTTGACAAATTGACTAAAGAAGTGAGAACTGCAACAGTTACTGTTGACCAAATAATTCTAGATTTGTTACATTTTAAAGCAGTGAGAAAATTTCCTAAGGAATCCTGAAATGAAATGATGTAAAGTTGAAAGAAATACCATGCTGTTTCTGTTTTTGTTACCTTGAATCTGTAATGTTACAGACAGTGTTACAACAGTCATTGAGCTTCTCAGAGGTAGGCCAGAAGCAGAGGATGGTTTAAGTTGTGTAAGTCTTAATCTTTGGCTCCAATCCCACCTTAGTGAATTCCTGACAGATTTCCCATGTATTATTGTCTTCTCTTTCTAAGTATTGATGAGTATAAAGAGGACAGCACATTTGTCTTCCATGGAGCATTTATTTTCCACTATTTCACCTTGCAGTCAGAACATAAAAATGAATGGGCTTTTTGTGAAGGGGTGTGTATCTACCTCTTGTAAGCCTTAGTATCTTCTGCTG
The DNA here is from genome assembly GCF_964188355.1 of Buteo buteo. Classification (NCBI taxonomy): domain Eukaryota; kingdom Metazoa; phylum Chordata; class Aves; order Accipitriformes; family Accipitridae; genus Buteo; species Buteo buteo. The sequence goes on from NC_134192.1 coordinate 20,688,932, forward strand.
GGGATGTGTAGGGCCACATTGGGGATCTAGGGATTTGATAAAGCCCTGAAGAAATCTGAATTGCGTAGGCTATCTTCATTTTGTGAAACTTAAGAGAATATAGACTGTCCTTCAGAATTCTGCCTGAAGTGTCAAACTAGCAATATCTCAGTATCTCATGATCAATAGAGTTGTCCTTTTTTTCCCATTGAAAACATGTTTTGTGCTATGCTGACATACACCTAAATTAATTAAGTGCATAGATCAGCTGATCTTAAAATCATATTATGATGCATAAGAAAACAATGACACTCAATTCTGATGATTTGTTCAATATATTTGGACAGATCTTTAGCTCCTCTGAGTTGGCTTTGCTCCACTGAATTCATTAGAACTACTTTGATTCACATAGCACTGTTATCTCAGTAGCTCTATTTTTTTCTCTTGACTCTTGTTTGCAGGGTTTTTATTGAAGGATTCATTGTGCTGACAGAAACTAGCTTTACAGGAATGTGGAATTTCTAGTATATGTAGTTTGCACAGGCAGTTGCATTCCGTAAGTCCATAGACTTAGAATGGAAGCCTCATTGAAATCCATGGCACTTGTGTTCCTAATCATTTAGGAGCTATAACAATAAAAAATTCTTCTAAAACCAAAAAAGCCAAGCATTTAAAAAAACCCAAAACCAACAGTTTTTTTGGTCAGTAACATGTTGTATAGAGTCCATATTATAAACAGGCATGGAGGCCATGATGCCCTTGATTGACATCACTCTTTCATTCCTTGTACATGACTTTGTAATTTGAGAATTATTTGACAATCTAGGCTCTGTGCTTTTAAGTCCGTGGTGCTGTAATATTGTGTACGTGCACACAGGTGTAATGTGGTTTCATTATACTGTGTAGAGGGGCCTTTTTGTTCTTAAACAAGAAAAATAATACCTGCCAATGAGAATTGACTGCACATCTTTAATTTAAGAGTTTAATTGCTATTGGAGGGTAATGTATTGTCCTTTCAGTGCCAGAATTAAGCTGTACTTGCTATACTTTAAGCTAAAGAAGGAACAGTAAAAAAAATAGCAGGGCATTCAGCTATAACTCTAACAACTAAACAATAATTTTAGAAACAATGTAAGCTAGATACATGTCCTATATACTTAAGTTTGTGCCAGAAAAAATGCTATAGACATGAATAAAGTTAAAAAAGAACCTTGGACCCCTTACAAATGTTGCTTGTAGAGATTTTCAATGCACTGTGCAATTAATTTTCATTTTTAAACTTCCTTCAAATTCATCCCCTTTAGCATAAAAAAAAAAAAAAAGAAATTGAGAAGTGTCACTGAATGAGAGTGTCTTGAATGGACACCATAGCTGTGTACAAGCAGGTGTGAATTTACTTCATTTTTCAGACTCTTCCTCTTAATAGGAAGCAGAATTATTTCCAATAATACAATCAGGCTTTGTGAAATGACCGGAACATTGATGTTGGCTATCATTTTCTACCATAACTATGAATTCCTGATGCAGAAATAAAAGCCAAAGTGGGGGGGGAGTTTCCACAAAATATGTTACATTTCTGTAAATTTATTTTACCATAGTAAATAACCAAAGAATTGCTGCTTTGCCCAATGTCTTGAACAGCAATTTGCTAGAGAAACTAAAGGGTGCCTATGAAATATTACAGGAATACTGAGTTCTTACAACAATCAGAAGGAGAGTTTTATCTATCTCATTTGTAAATCTGGCTTTTTACTTTAATGCCACCAGTAAATAACCAGAGTCTATTTTGTCTGATAAACCCTTTTCTAGGATATATAGCAATAAAAGTAAGAAATGCTGGAGACAGACTAAGAGACGGTGTGTGACGGAGCAAATTGTAATGCATGCGGTAGCTTAGACTGTACATCTGCAAAATGCACAACTTCCCTCACTTGTGCCTTCAGAGGGAGTTGAAGGTGTTAACAAACACATTCAACACTTTAGGAGATAAGGCTCTTGAACTATATACATTTTAAAATTATCAATTCAATTTCAAGAGAAGATAATCTTTTGCAAATTGCATCTGCAGAAAAGATCTGAAAGTAGCCAGGTATGTTTTGTTGACAGAATGGTTTGAATCCTTTGACAGAATTTTTTTTATCAACAAAACCAAATTCGAGATTCAACCAAATTAATTTTGTGGTTTATGTAAGTCCTGCCTGACAGGATGTATTCAAAGAAAGAGAAAAACACTGTGGATATAAAAAAATGTGTCAATTAGAAGACAGGAGCATGAAGTCTCCATAACAAATTGTTCACTAAAGGATGAGAAGAGAGTTTCCAATGTAGAAAGCTTCATTAAAGACACGTTTTGTTTTGATAAAGTCATTTCCCACCCAACCCCCTTTTTTTTTTTTTTTTTTTTTTTTTTGAGAAATCTTGATGGCTATGTCAACAGCAAAAAAATCTTTTCTGTGCCGTTACTAGTTTCAAGTACTTTTCCCAATACTGATAGAGGCAGGGCAAAATTCTAGGGAGAATGCTGAGGGGAAGATTAGGTGTTTTGATCATTTCTTTTCAATTGCAAGCAGAGCCATTTCTTTGGGCTTCTTTTCACTTTGAGATGAAGTACTTTGAAAAAAAAATGCAGCAACTCTGTAGATGATAGATACTTTGTAGGCAAAAAAACCCCCTGAATATTAAAATGTATTTTATCCAACTGGTTTAAGTACTTCAGGAAGAAACTGGAATTGCCAAGCAACTTACACCAGCATGACTCACCAAGACATTTACTGGCCTTGCAGAATGGAGCGCTCGTATGTAAGAGAACAGTGAAGACATTAAACAACCTTTGTAAACACACTGAATCTGGTTCTTGTGTAAACTGCATTTGTATTATGCAAAATAAAAATGTTGGAGTTACAGCAGTATCTCCAGAATCAGAACTGGATCTTCAGCATTCAATTAAGGAAATTTTCTAAGGAAGCTTAGAGAAGTGCTACTGTTACTATTATTATTATTACTACTACTACTAATGCTACTTCATTGCGTAATAGCCAGTCTTTTCCTTCCTATCCTCCAGACAATCTGTTGTCCCTCCTCTTTTCCAGATTATGTTGATTGCTTATACAAGTACAGTGTCCATGGGATATAAATGGGCAGCTCTGCCAGTCCTGCTGATGTTACTCAGATTTCGGAGTGGGGATCAAGGTAGAACCGATACTTCTGTAACCCTCTAATTGAGATATACTAGTGGTTCCATTTTTTGGCTCTGTCTTGTGTATTTTGGAAAGTTGACATTCGTATAGCTTTTCATTTACCTAATGAATTATATTCTATGTTGAATTTGCCCTCTGTGGAAATACGTCGGCATTTGCAGCATTCTGGCATTAAAGTTCACCAGTACTTTGTTGAATATTTTATAGACTCTGCCATTTGTTTCTAACGTTTTAAATACCTAGTACTGTGATGGATGGGTGTTGTCCATCACGGGCTCACACAAATGAATTTTTGTGAGTAAATTTTTTCGCTCCACCACTCCTGGAAATGAGTATGTAGATTGCATCAGTGAAACTAATTGGAGTCTTGATCGTACATGATATCAAAATAAGTCTGTATTTTCTTACAGGAGATCATTAAAAACAAGTTCTCCTCATGCAGTACACAGAGATGAACAGTTGTTCCTGTATTTGTTCAACAACAACGACAGAATAAAACAGCAATTTATTCACCTTCTGTATTCAGATACATATAATGTATAATAATGTATAATGCCAAGTTCTGAAGTAAATTCCAATTCTGGATCCGCCTGTCTATTTGGGAAAAAAGCTGAGATGGATCAGCAGTGACCACAGCATCAGTATATATGACAAGCCAGAGGAGTAGGAGAGAGTTTAGAAATACTGCCTTGAAATAGTAAGACAAACGTTTGAACTGCAGATATATGCAGCCATCCGATATATAACATAAGCTGCTCTCAGTTAATTACACTTCTAATTTTAAACTTAGTATCATTGATGCTCTTCTTTATTCTAAATTCAGTAACTAGGCACTAGTTTATGATACTTACGTGTCTCAGTGGAGCAAGCGACTGTTTCATTGTATATCCCTGTACTTTGTCTGTGTATCACTAATTACTATCATTTACTTTGTGTTACTAGTGTTTTTTTTCTTTTCCTAATACATGAGGGTGATTAATATTTTGACCCCTGATGATGATAATGAACTATTAGATAAATGCATCAACAAGAAAATTTCTCTCATTACTCTTTCATACATTGATACATGAAAAGAAATGTAGGAAGGTACTGTGAAAGTCATCATACTAATAACAATTAATAGCAAAACCAGATTCAGATTTTCTGAAGTTTAAAGCATCTTTTAGCTGAAAGGAACCCAGACTACTCCTTCCAAAATTAGGACTTTAGACCATGTGCTCAAAGAATTGTGTTTTTGAAGAATAGGTGTATTGCATAAGCCACAGTAAATGTACCAGACTATCAAGAAATACTATGCCTGTCTTGTTGAACAGAATTCTGAGGCGTTTTATTACAAGTCTGGTGAGATCTTGTGCTTTTCTCTTCTTTACTATTCTTGTTGTTAGCCTTTTCCCCATTTGTCTGCCACATTAGGGGAGGTGCAGGTGAGATTGCCTGAAATTTTAATTGTTGGTTGATACTTTGCAACTTAAAATACCATTTTCCTCAAAATTACTACTTTTAGTTTTATATATTTCCTGGTATACTCCATTGCTTATAATTGCTTGTGAAGTGTTTAAGTTTACTTGTAATAAAGTATAAAAGTTAATCCCTTGACATTAAATTAAATCCCTTTAACCTCCTGACATTAGGACACACTTGTGATTGGTGAAGCATCAAGATAATCTTTGCAGCATTTTTGGTCTCTGATTTGTCTGGTCTACTGAACTATTGACTATATTCATTTTAACATGTTACGTGCATTAGAAAATCAATGTGGCAGAGCAGATGGAAGCTTTTAAACTGATATGACCTCTGTGACCAAAATGTTTAGTTTTGAGATCTTCTGGTACTGAACTAAAAAGAAATGTAGGAAAACTGTACAACCTTGTCTTATGCAAATAATTATTTTTGTGTACTTATTTATATTTTTTATATTTATTTTACTTTTCAACAAGAAATAAACATTTATGTTGTATTAACTATTAGAAAAGTCTTTATTTTATTTAAGATCTTGGGAGGAAAATGACTTGTCCATTACTGACAGAAGTAGCTTGTTCTTTACTAGGTTACATCCTAGTTTGACACTGAATAACCTTCTTGCTAACATTCTGTATCAATAGATTGGACTTCAAAACTCTGTCAGTATTGATTTTACTAATGCATATACTATGTTAAATAGATCAATATTTAGCAGATGAGATGAGGTCAAGTACAGAGAACATGATGAAGGTTCTCCGTGCAGAGTTGGCTATCTGAGAGGTTAGATATGCACCGAAAAAACTGCAGGTGAAGTGACCCCCCCAACAGGGGAAGAAAGGGAGGAATCGGAGGTGATCATTACCACTGCCAAGATACAGAGATGTGTTCAGGATTTATTTGTACAGCTTGCAGGAATTACAACTTTCTGCATGTTTTTTCTTGTGATCTCAGTATTGGGTTCCTGCTCCAAAGTCTTCAAACAGGTTAAAAACTCCTTTACGAGGTAATGCAATTGGCAGCGGTTGTGGTGATGTCTAGTTCCTTCCCATCACTGAAAATGACAAGTCTATATGGGTCACTGTTTTGAATGCTGCTTTGTACACTGTTGCTGGTACACACAGTACATGTTGAGGAGCCCTGGGGTTAAATACAGCAGCCCTGAAGCCCCAAAATTAGCAAACTGTGCATAATTTTACATAACCGTTTTATGTTAGCCAGCTATGTCCAGATTTTAGACAAGGCTGTTGTGAATTGCCACTGGAACTTCATATATTACATTTTCTGTCTTCTAACATCACGGAAGAAAGTCAGAAAGTACCTTGATTTGTTATGAAGGAAATTTCTTCTGTTTGTCTTTTGGAAGAATATTAAACATAGCTTTGTAGTCTTTTATGAATAATGATTTTAAATTATAATGGAAATGTCTATATTGTCTATTTGCAAAAGCTGAAAGAAAGAAAAAATAACCAACTGAACAAGCGACCAACTGAAATGCAGATCTTTTCCCTAGTCATAAGTGATGATACTCACACTCACAAATGCAGATGAAACTGCAGATGAAATGACTTCTTTGAGTAAAAAAAGTATACCTAGTTTTGAATGCTAGTCTGTGAAATTGCTGAAAACCTTAACTATAATGTAGTGTTTAAAATGGCAGCACACTAACAGTCGAAGGAAAGAAATAGGCCATTGTCCCTTTTTAAATGGATTGAGAAATGTTATTTAATAAAATAAATTAAGTCAATTGCTACTTTGCTTAGTAACATAATAAAAATAAACATGATAAGACATTTTGAAATTGAACTAGTTAATAATATCATCTTATTAGAATTTGCGTTATAACCAAATTAAATTAGTTTAATGGGGAAATGTAATAGTACTCTCTAGATTTTTCCTGTTAAGTTAACTTTGTATTCTTTAATGAATACCTTAATTAGGCACCTTTATTGATGCAGACATTTCAGAAATAAAATTTGGTTCTATATTCTCCTTCACACACCAGCATCCATTAAAATAAAAGTAATCTTGTAATGACTAAAGGGCAATTATTTTGAAAACTTCCTGTGCCTGCTGAAGGGACTTCGATGCAAGGGTTCATCTGTCTGTATGCAGGGATGTTATGACTTCCGTAGGTAGATAACTGTACTGTTTATTTCTTATTAATTAGTGTGACTGAAAGGTCTTTAAGCATATTGCCAATGGTCTGTTACACTGTATATGTAGCGCAAGCGTGTGTATATTCTTAAAATGAGATGAAAATCTTTTGGAGTTGGTTGTTTTAATCAGCGGTTATGGTATACTAGAAGTAGAATATGAGGCTATGAAATGATTACAATCTGTGCGCTGTGAAGGGAGCATTGATTGAGTGACTGAATAGATCTGAACACATTCTGTCAAAAAAAGCAACCATATGCCACGAATGTAGTAATTTATGTCGTGGGGTTTGTGGACTTGTGGGCTTATGCTTTGGCAGAAGTAAATGTGAGTTGGTTTCTTTAAATATACCTTAATGCTATGAGAACTATACAGTCAGGCAGCCTAAAGCAGTTAACTGCCATCATGTCTTTCCTCAGTTAACAGCCAGTAATGAGGTGTATATATCTAATTAAGCACACATGTCATGTATGTCTTTAATGTTCAAACTGGAGGAGAATGCTAAGGTCCAGTGAAACTCGCCAAAGAGTAGCAAATGGGCCAGGGGAAGGGAGGGAGGAGCAACGTCATACATCTTGTTGACACAAGGGGTTAATTGTTTTGGGGTTTGGGTGGGGTTTTGGGGTTTTCTTGGGGTTTGTGGTTTTCTTGTTTTCTGTTGGGTTTTGGGGTGGGGTTTTTTTTGTTCGTTTGAGTTTTTTTGGTTTTTGTTTGTTTGGGTTTTTTTTAATTTTCATTTGGATAGTGCCCAATAATCTGTTGAAGGACAGAATAGAATGCTTCTTGGAGGAGGTGGGTATGTTAAAGCTGTCTGGACAACTGCAGAGGCTTCAAAGAGCAGACTAGCCATAAAAGCCAAGCTGGTAAGGGAAAAGCTGTAAGTGCAAATCCAAATCAACACAATGGTCAAGATCATGGAGTACTTCTAATTATATTCTCTGATGAGAACTTTTCAGGAGGAGCTCTTTCCTGTGGGTGGCTTTCTTGACAGAGATTTCTGAATAAACATAATCTGAGACATAAGGAATACACAAAGACTGAAAAACTATCTTTTAAATTTCTTCCTTAATCTCCATTAGGGATCACAGTTCTCCATCTCTAAAGTTTAGTATTAGTTGTCTTCTAGCCTACTGTGAGGATGATTTTTCTTTCGAGGATAAATACCTTCAAAATGAGATGGTGCTCATTTCCAGGTGTTTTGTTCATTTTGAAAACTTTTTGCATTTGCAGAAAGTCAGCACTCAAATTATTTCACATGTCTTATGAAGAGTTTTTATTCTTCAAATTTGAAGTAGCTGCAAAGAGTCATGTGTTGCCCACATGGGGTTTCTATTTCTGAAACAGTCACTTAGAAGAGGCCTCAAAAGTAGCACCTTTACATACCCGCAGTGAATGAGGTTCCCTTTCTCTGTCATACCTGTGATTTACTGATTCCAACTGTGGTTTAGATAAGCTAGGTGAAGTGAGCTGTCTTGTAGTAATGATAAAAGGAATTAAAAAATAGGAATACCTCCTACAAAACCTTAAAAAATGCAGCAGTATATTGCAATAAGTTTCAAATGTCATAGTGATGGTATGTCTAAAGTGTTATTACAGAATACTGTGGTATTGCTGTAAAAATACTTTCTTTATAATTGCAGATTTCAGGACAATGCTGCAAAAATATTTCACTTTCCTTAATTATCTGTAGTCATGTGAAATTTCTAAATATGAGACACTATAATCCTTTTACTTTAGTTTTTAATTTACAGTATTGCTTCTTGACATTAAGCTGTTAAACCCATGTATTATAAGTTCAGAATAACTTCTTTTATGTTCTGGCACTAAGCTAGAGTTCTTGCCTTGTCTACTAATGTTGAATAATGGAAAATAATTAACTTTAAATTAAAAGTGTTGCTTTTTATTATGTGACAGTATTAGTTATAATATGGATTTCAAAAGACATTTTTAAGTGCAGGCACAAATCAATTATACACAAAGAATAAATTATGTCTACTGCAGAAAGTAATATTTGTTTGATGAAAAGCTTGTTCATAAAATGGAGTGCCATTACTGTCACAGATTTGTGTGTTGTCTCTATGTATTGGAAATGAAGATACACCAGATAGTTGTGGTGCTGTTCAAAGTGATCTCGACAGGCTGGAGAAATGGGCAAACAAGAATGTTAGGAGGTTCACCAAAAGGGAATGTCAGGTCCTGTACCTGGGGAGGAATAATTCCATGCACTAGTACAGACTGGGGGCTGACCAGCTGGCGAGCAGCTTTGCAGAAGAATACCTGGGAGTGTCTTGGTGGCCAAGTGGTCCATGGGCCAGCAATCTGCCCTTCCAGGTGAGGCAGCCAACAGCATCCTTGGCTGTATGTGGAGGAGCATTGCCAGTGGGTCAAGGGAGGTGATTCTTCTCTTCTACTTGGCATTGGTGAGACATGTCTGGTGTGCTGTGTCCCAGAAAGCTGGGATTGTTTAGCCTCAAAAGAGAAGGCTCTGGGGGGATCTTGTCAATGCATATAAATAGCAAATTGGATAAAGATGGGGGTGACAAGAGGCAGTGGGACTAAACCAAAGTACAAGAAATACCATATAAGCATGGCAGAACTTTTTTTAGGGTGAGAATGGTCAAGTACCACCGGGACAAGTTGCCCAGAGAGATTATGGTCTTCCCATCCTTGGGAATAGTCAGTACCTGACAGTACGTGTTTGTATTTAGGGCTTTTAGCTTGAGATCAAATGTTTCAGTGACATCTTGGGAGAGCATGGACAACAAATGAAGAGAATCCATCTGCTCTTGGATGAGGACAGTGATACGTGGACGATGCCCACACTTCTGCACCTTTCCCTATGAGGCCTTAGAGAAGAGCTCGTAGTTGTCATTTGTGAATTCTAACAGTTTTTGCAAAGATTGCGAGTTAAATACACAATTTTAAATCTCTATATTAAATGCAATGCTTTTGATGCCTTTTGTTTAATTTATGACTTTTTCTCTGTAATTATGTTGACATTTTTTAAAGGCACAGCCATTTTGATTTTTTTTTAAGCAATATTCTTGTTAGAAACAAATCTCTAGTGGTGGTCACTACAAATTTGATGTTTTTAACTGCCACTTATGAGTGTCGTTGGTAAACTGTAACTCTGAATGTAAATCACAGTTATTGAGAGGTTTGAATGGGAAAGCTCATTATTAAATAGAAGGTGATTTATGAACAACTAAAGGAATATAATTTCTTTCATCATCTCTATTTTCCAGGACAGAGAACAAAAAGGTCAAATTACTTGACTTGTCTTTGGTTCTGTTTTTATTTTTCTTCTGTCTTCTTTTTCTCCTCTCCTATTTGTGAGTTTGTATGATGCACCAAGAAAACAATTTTTTGCAAAATTTGTATATACTTTTGTGCTTACTTGTGAAAAAAGGGGATCCTATATGGAGATCAGTGCCTTTTCTTTGTATAATAGTTATCATAGTGAACAAGTCATATGCAGTCAAATTGCTTTAGATCAGTACAGAACATTAATAACCCAGAGATTTAGAGAGCATTTTTTCATGAAAATAGAATGTCCATAAAACGTAACATTATTCCATGATACATAAAAGGGTTTATAAAAGTCTAATGCAGAGTATATTCGAAATGTTTTTTCCTTCAGCAATCAATATTGTGTCTGCAGTGTTGCTTTTCTCTGCAGATCTGTTGGCAATAAATTCTTTTGTGGTGTTTTCCATTGTTATTACCACTGGAACAGCTCACCTGGTGGCTTTTTAGAATAGGGAAGGGGAGTGATTTAACAGCAACACTTTGACTCCCTGCGAGTATTGTGAGATGAACCAATGATTAGACTGTCAGGAACCATGTCCCACTGTTGTATCTATGCTATTGTAGTTGGGATGGTACTATTTTAAGGGAAAAAAAGATTAATGCAGCTCTAGCCAAAGATAGTTTAATCTTTGAATTATGTAATAACTCAGACAAACATGCCAAAGAGTATTTTTGCACCACAGTAGCTTTTTTCTATTCAGCAGTGGAAGGTAATTTTCATTCTTGCTTAGCATTAAAATGAAATAGTTACTTTGTGTGTGTCTTTAATATTTCTCGAAGTTTATGTGATGTTTATAGGCAATTGAGAAATGAAAAAAGCCCAAAATATATGAATAGGATCAATTTTGGAAGTTTATTCATCTATATTAAATACTTGCATATTTGGCCCTTCAGGTATGAAGAATTGTATATGTTTCAATTCACACATAAAATACAGCAAACTGTAGTCAGTGATAGTTTTTGTTACAGTCTGTACCTTTCTTGGGAATGGTACTTGATAATGAGCATGGGTTCCACGGAGGGAATTCTGGACGTGAGTCCACTAGAAAAATAAAGGGCTGGGTTGCAGTCTCACAAAGCTTCTTTAAGCTCTACCAGCCCACAGGAGTGTCAGAAAGGGACGATACTCAAGCCGTCCCACCTGTTAGGATAATGTTCTTTCTCCAACACATACTAAATACAAACCAGTTCTTCTTGGCTTTCTTTACTGTATTTGCAGGGATATTCCCAGGAGGAGGTAGCTAAGTTACTTTTGGCAATGGTGACAATCATATATCAACTGCGGTAAGCATTAGAAGTTGTGGCTCTTCATGCAGTCATGCAAAAAGTCTTCACACTGTGGCTCAAAAGTAATTTCTTCTGTGAAACAAGGGATTCCCCCTTGTCCCAAAATAATAAAATTCAAATAAGGAAAAGAATCCCTGGCCCCTGATTTTCTGCTGCAGCATACTCTGAAATCATTTAAACTTACACACTCCAAGGTCAAACTTGTTATTAAATGCTGTCAGAGCAAAAGCATTTGCTTGGGTGGAAAAATCTTAAAAATAAAATCCAAGCAATGAAAAATTGGGCCCAACAGTATTCTCTGATAGAAGAAAGTGTTTTGTTCTGTTGTAATGTGAAATAACGCACTGGACATTTTCAGCGAAGAGCCACTGCATTTTGAACAAAGATTGAAAACAAAAGGTTGTATGCAACTGCTGTCCAGCCCTGTAGTTGAATCAGTCATAACTTTTAGTTATTCCTAGGGATGTTTCATTATTGGTAATATATGACATAATGTTAAAATTTTCATTGAATTGGACAAATCCAGCTATTTTCAGAGGAAAGTATGATCTTTGTCTAATAATGCTTGGTGTACAGACAATTCTTGGGAGGTAAAAATGTCGGGGCTCTCAGATGGGGGTTCTCTGTGTGCTTAAAAGAGATAAGAGGGATACAGAATCACACCTAATTACAGAAACCAGTGATGCAATGAGATCAGAGTCCTGTCCAGGGCCATCTGTGTAGTGAATAGCTGTATGGCGATTCAGCTTTTCTCTGGGAACCTTAGTGATCTATCTAGTATTAGTTGAGGTGAAAACCTTGGATTCAGGACAATGGGACTTTCTTATGTCTTCTGAAATGAGGTTTTGCGGGTTTATTTCTTTTTATTTATTTGTGTGGCCCTGACAGAGGTGGAGTAAGGTTATCATGATTGGAATTTTAGTTTGATTTTTGAAATTGAAATTTCAATTCAAAATTAAGTCACTTTCTCCTGGTGGCAGCTAGAAGGCATTTCCCCTATGCTGTGTAACTGCCTATTCCACGAGAGAGAGAATTAGGAAAAGAAGCCTACTAGAGAATGTGGAAACACAACATAGGTTTGTGGGGAGCTGTGAAGGTTAGTATAGGCAGTCATTTAAGGAGGAGAGAAGTCGTGCATTGAAAAAAGTGTGAGGACAGCCAGAAAACTCTATGGCAAGAACAGGAGGAAAGAAGTACAAAAAGGAAAATGTGTGTGGCACTGGTGTGGGGGAAGGCATGGGCTGATGATGAGGAGCCATTTACCGTTTGGGAGATACGTATTCATCCCAAAGATATTTTTTCACCTCCTTCGATGCTTTGTCATTAAGATACTAATGCAGTGTGAGCAGTCCGTGGAATACTTGGTACATTTTATCTAGTGTGCTTTTTATTAACATTGGCAATTGCATTGCTAATGAGAATGGTACACTGGCCTAGACTATTTTATGTGCTCTGTGCTTGTGAAAGGAAAAGAACAGGCGCTCCCAGGCCTCGTGTATTTGTCACATCTGACCGTAAGCTTTTTAAATGACTGACATTTTATTCTGAGCTAATAAATACTGTCATCATTTCTCTAGCTGAATCCTGTTTATGCTTACTCATATTTCCTGAGATTTGCAGTCCTCTCCCAGTACCTTTCCAAGATGGATAGCGATTGTGGAGGTTGGCATGAAAGTGGAATGAAGGCTTTTTTATTGTTGCTTTTTGTTTTCAGGCATTAGATAAATTACAGCTTCTCACTTCTGAGGGGAGAAAAGACTTCAAAGTTATTCAAAACATTACAAAAGAGTATCTGTGCATCATCCATGAGAGTCAGTGGGAGTTGGCCAAAATACCAGGTCAAAACTGTGAAATGCAGCTTCACTCTCCGCATAACACAGCAGTAGTTGAGGCTTGAACTGTTTGTGCTGATGGGTAATAACTCCAAAAGAGTAAAAGTAAGAGTTCTCATCTGTAAATTGCCATAATATACACTGAATGTCACAGACTAGAAGCGGAGTGTTGAGTAGCCTTTAGCTGCAGCAGTGAGCAGAGCTGTAATCTCTTTACTAAGTTTAAAAATTGATTGTGAAAAATGATTCTTAAAAACTATAGAAATGCAAGTGCTAATTTTTGAACAACTTTTTCTCTTGCTTCTCTATCAGCAGATCAATATTTACAGCATGTACAGCTTAAGTAATATATGCAAATTATTCCCTTTTAGCTTCCTTTTTAGAATGTGTGAAACATCTTGAGGCATCATGTAAGACTAACAAATTATAGTGGAGCTCAGTAAAATGAATACCTGTTAAAGCAGTACATCCTGTATGGGATATGTTTGCTTGTGGAAGATGTCAAAAACTGAACATGAGATCAAATGAGTAGATATGTGAAGAAGTATTAAGCTCCTTACTATAGCATTAAGATATTTTTACCATACAGAAATAGAAAATACTGAGTCTGGTTTAGAGGAAATTCCTCTGTCCTTGGACAGCAAAGCATCACCCAAGCTTCAAAGTATTTTGATCTTTATTTTAGAAGCTGCTGTTTGAAATATGCTTTTCAAGTAATTTGTTTTGCATAAAGATGTTTTACATAAAGGCTGAAGAACTTTGTATTTTTCTAGGTTCCCTGGTACTTGGGATATTTAGAGATTTGATGCTACAACATTGCACAGCAGTGTTACAGATTTAGTTCCCTCACTCACAATGTTAGCACTGTTTGCTCTAGTGGGCACAGACACCAGAATACAGTAAGAATGCAGTAAATTAAGATAAGCAGGAATGTCTGAAAATAAAGATTCATGTCTGTTCTAATGCTGCTGGCTTGAATTATAGCTAAAGATGAGAAGTGAGTCCAAACTTGTGAAATACCAAAACCAAAACTCCGCTGAAAAGTGAAGGCTTTCTTTACCCGAGATTTTTTCCTGTCCTGAAAACTTTGTAACAATAGCTGTAGAAAATACAGGGAATTATTATTTATTGATGGAAGTCAGAAATCTCAGGTTACGTTACTCATTAATTCTTGTGAAGGTTTTAGCTTAGATTTTTGTATGCTTATGGAATATATTTTTTTTGTCTGCATTTGTATCCTGATCTGGGTACCATAAAATTTTTTGAGTTCTTAGTGTCTGGTTTTAGGTGTCCCATTTTGGGTAGTTGGGCTATTTTCCAAACCATTCATCAGCTTATAAAGTTGTATCATTTCCAAATAAGTTAGCTAACAAATCATAACTCATAAATCATGATGTAGAATATTTTTTTAGAATGGATGCTTGGTATAATCGGCTAATGTGTTTTTAATTATGATTATCCTTGCCCAAAAATGAAAATTGTGTTCTACTTTGCTAGCTAGAAAACATAAATTAAAACACTTGCTGACATGATTTAATCAACATGAAGTAAGAGCAAGTAATTTTCCTTCAATCTGAGAAAAATACACTGGAAATAAAATTTAAGTAGCAGTGGCTACTCTCAGAAGAATGCTCTGCAGTCAGTGTAAAGTTGCTTTCGTTTTCAAATAAAACAGAGTCAGGGAAACAATACTAAATGGTTGTATCTCATGAGGAAATTGTGCCAGTCATGTGAATTCACATACCCTAGTAGTTTTATAGGGGTATTAAACTCTGCCCCTGACCATTTCTGGAAGAAAGGTCAGAGTTTAATTGGATTCAAAGATTCAGATTGCAATGTTCTTAATAAATGTCTTAATATTTGCCACTTGTTGTTTGTTAGTTAGTAAGTTTCCTAATGGAGAATTATTATAATGTGCCCATCCATAAACTACCTTATCACAGTGAATTTAAGTAATTTAACTAACATTTTCCTGTTTTCTCAAAGGGTCTGATCTTTAAATCAGTAAAGAAAATGCATTGGAGGAAACTGTAACAGCCTTATGGATTGCCTTGTTATAGGACATCCTTTAATTCACAGTGAAGTGCTTTTATTTTTAGTCACTAGCAAGATAAGGGTTCCCAACATTGACGAGTATTCAAGTTTTGTTTCTTCTGCATATGTTCCTCTCCCCAGCTCACAAGCAGTCTTACTGTATTTCTATAGATACAGGTGTATGAGCGGAGCTTTGTCACCACATACACTGCTGCTGAAATTCCGGCTTCTGGATAGTAAGGATGAGTCATCCACCAGTGTCATTCAGATCTTTTGTAATAGGATTATCTACCAGAGTTCATTTTCTGTTAGTTTTAGGTCTGTCTGTGAAATTCAGCCTCCCTCACAAGAGCACTTAGAAACGTGTTTCACTTTAAGCATGTATTTTACCCATTGTTGAGCATATGCTTACATCTTTGTTGGCAAGAAGTCTTTGTGCCGATGGAAGTGATGTTTTGGTTTTAAGTTGGGAACACCTGCCTGTTAGGAAATGAACTGAGACCATCGACTCCTTTCACAAAGGCCAGCAAACAGCTGTCAAATGGCAATGATATAAACTTTACAACAGCAATCAAAATTCTTGTGAAACTGCCCAGAAATGGTTCTGAAGGAGGGGAAAAAAAAAAGAAAAAAGGTCGTATGAGCAGCAGTGTTGGAAAAGAAGCAGCTGTGTCAGCAGAAAGAACAGTGCATTGGGTATGAATAGTTTCAGCAGGAAGACAACGCAGAGAATATGCTTTTTGATAACATTTAAATGAGCCTTCCCTTGCACCTCCAATGTAGAAAGTAGCTCCTGTCTTGATTATGAGAACTTATTGTTCAAATAATGAAAAGTCTTAATATTATGCCATATAGGGAATGTGCTGCTATAACCATGTTTGCTTGCAGTCCTCCTTTCACTTAATGCAGAAGTTTCTTCCTGTATCTCTGAATAGATAGAAGCCTTCAAAGGAACAATACAGAAGAAAATGGAATAAAAATAATAGTAGCAGATAGACACTGTGTTTAGTATTAGTATGTAGTTCTCATCAGCAAATTAATTCATGATAAGTTACTAAGCCAAACCCCATTGATGATATTTGAAAAGAAAAGTGACTACTCTGTATAGGTATACTTTGTTCTCTTTCATGGGTCTACATCATACATTATAATGCTACCATCAGAGAAAGCCTTTTTCCTATTGTGTATTTCTGACAATTGTAAATGTGATATTATGTAGTTAAAGTTATGGAGAAGGAGAGATGCAGTGGAAAAAGGTGATCTGTTCTAACTGTACCGAGGGTGCCCTCTGCAGAGCGTTACATTGTGTTAGTTTGCGAGGAAGGCTGACTTTTTTTTTTTAAGTCATAAGTACTGTAACGTACTATTAGGTTGTTTAAATGCTAATGTGTTCATATAGGAAAGAGGAAACCATGAAACTGATAATGGATAAAATATTAACCTTACTCTAAAGATAACCTATTCTGATTCTGGTATGATACTTTACTGATGACTATGTGATGGATAATTATGATCATGGACATAATGTCATACCTTTTCTTACCTGATGTCCATCAGGCATGTTCAAATTGGCACAAGCTGGATTTAAGTATATAACCTGTTCGGCAGTAAATTTGATACTAATAGAAGGTTTTGCACCCATGTCATTTTCCTTTTCTCAGGGGATGGAGCGTAGTATACTTCAAACATTGTGATTCCTTTGAAAAAGGCCATTCATTTTGCCAGTACAACCGATCCATGTGTTCAGGTTAGGTTTTTAACCATGCCGCTTCCTAACTAGGTGAGGTGTAGATACAGGATTGGGGAGAGGAGGAAAGTGAAAAGATGCTTAAAAACAGGAGAACATATGGTGAGTACTTTTTAATTTGTACAAAGTACTTTTCATTCTCCTCCTCTCATAAAAATATGAAGACTTACTTCATACTGCAATTAGTAACATGCTGTTATGTTACTGAATATGTAGTAGAAGAGACAGGATACGTTAATGTAGATAAATTGTCTTTTTTCTTTTGACCCAGTGGGTTTTCAAAATCATTCCCTCCACTTTCATCTCTAAGATAGCAGGACAGGGAGAGAACTTTGATTTGTGTTTCTTTACACCTGGAAGGGGGAGACACTGTGATTTCATATGCAAATGTTCAGGTACCAGGTAAATATATCACCATCAGTGACCAACAAATAATTAATATCTTAACAGGAGATTTTTTAGCTGTCATTTACAATGAACTATTAGAACTTTTCAGGTCACTTGTAATGAAATTTGAGATCAACTTTACTTGGTCTTAGATTTTTGACAGGACCCAAGAATCTGAAGAGTTGTTGAAAGAATTCATTATGTGTCCAGTGATATCTAACATTTTAAGTAAATGTATGTTAAGTTACAAAGGAGTTCTAGTGTGATTAAAAACAATTTTAGTGAAAGCTGAGAAAAATGGCCTGATCATTGACAGCAGTACATAGAAAACATTTTATGGATTTGGATGGGTTGTACTTTTGTTTCAAGTGTGTGTCATCACAGTGCTGGAGCTAGTCTAGAAATAGTCCTTGTATGGTATTTACACTGCTTAAGGTTTATATAGTAGTGGGAAGTATAATTGCAGAGTGTTTGTGCTAAAAATGAAGTAGCAAAAATTGTACTTAAGTTACAGAATTAATTTATGTAAAAATATTTGAAGTAAACCTGAAAAAATAGGTATGTCATCTAGTTTGGTATCCTGTCTCTGAAAGCAGCCATAAATAAAATTCTAGGGAAAAGGGAGGGCAGGGCAAGCATACATAACATCCACCTAATATCAAATGTCTTGCATCTGGTTTCACCTCACTAACTTTGAACTTCAGTTCGTTTCTGTGTATTTAGTTAGTTTATGAAAAGAGAAATTACACTTCTTGAACACGTGTAGAACTGTAGCATCTGCAGCATCCTTTGGCAGAAGTTCCTGATGTCCTGTATGCCACTTGTTTGAAGAAGCGCTTTTTTTTTTTTTAAATTTTTTATTTTTTTTTTTTTAACTCAATGGGTGATGCCACCTTCTGAAGCTTTCTAGATTCTGTACTGAAAGGGAAAGAACAGCCAGTTCCTACCTACCTCCTCCATGCCCCAAGTGATTTGTAGGCCCCAGCTCAACTACCACCAACTCCGCGTTGTTCTCCCTTCGTTCTGAAAACTCCCAGTTTGTTTCCTGCCTTTACCTGTTGCTTTCCACGCAGGGACCTTTTTTCCTACATCTGTATAGTTGCCTTGACAACCTTTGGTGAAGGGACATGGCTTAAAGGTAGGCAATGTCAGTGCTAACGCCTGCAGACAACATCAGTAACTTTGTAAGGCAGAACCCTACAGAACACTTCCCCTTGGTAAGCAAAATAAACTAACGTTAGAGTCTTCCAGTTTGGGTTTGGAATTTCAATCTCGTACAGATTTTATTTAGTTAGTTTGTTAAAGTGATTTCAACCTAAGCTCTAATATCTGGTAGTACATCACGACTGTCACACTAGTTTATTTTTACGTACTACAGTACCTATGGAGGAGTCAAGAGGCAAATAAGTGTATGGGAAGAACCCTCAAATCTAGGAATGATCTTATAATTTCACATGTAGTTGAACTTAAGCAGCAGAACTTTAAGGTACTTTAGTAGTTTAATCTGTGCAGGAGGTCTAAATCAGGCTCAGTTATTACTTAGTTATTTCCAGCAGAAATAGGTTTTCTAATGTTTTTGCTAACATTTCTTTACTGTCTTTTAAATCCAATATTTCATGTACTCCGCCACTGGTTGTGGTGGTGTTTAAAATTTTCTTCATCGTATTGCATACATGTATCTTCATCAGCACTTGAAGAACTAAAACTGTCATTGCTACTTGTTTTTTTATCTCAGCTCATTATAATAAAAACCTTGAATTTTGTGTTCTATTTAAAAAAAAAAAAAAAAAAAGGTACAAACCACCCTACAATGCTTAGTTATGTAAGAGGTATTTCTGTATGCTGTTCCGATGGACAACATTATCAACATTAAGCATGTCTGGTAATTAGAGTTGTTTATAGATAGTTTCAGAGGGTCAACTAGACCTTGTAAAAATATTGTAGAAGTAGCTCCATTAAAACTCCATTATAAACGTGTCATCAATAAACCTTTTCTTTATTCAGCAAGAATTGCCCTTTCTGAAAATGCTGCATTATGATAAAATAATTTAAAAGAACAAAGGCTTATCAAAGATTCCCTTTAAGGCTTATCCAAGCTTCCCTTAAACAAATTCTTTAGAAATATAAACCTAGATTATCAGCACTACCTCAGGGGCATCTCTGGTGGACTTCTATAATTAAAAAGTAGAACCGAAAAAAGACAAGTCAACGAATAACAAGAAAATCATATATAACAAATCATTTTAACTCGTAATTAAAAAGTATAGGTATGGTAAACTCGTATGAATAGTATACAGGATTTTAGCAACACCTTGTGCTGAGAAGGACAGAATGACCTCTGCTCATGACAGCTGAGATTTCCATCTGGCCTTGGCAGGTTTCCCATGTCAAAATCTTAGAACTTAACCGCTTCATTTCACATCACGGAGGAAAGCTCAAGCGTTACCTTGTTCTTACAGCATTCACTTGGTAGAACTGCCCACAAATACCAATCTCTTCCCTGTCTTTCCAAATACGTTCAAAAGGACCCTTGAGAAGGTGGTGATTTTTTTAATGTAGATAAAAGCTGCAAAAGTGATCATAAATACCTGCTTATCTCATATTGCTTATAGGCTGGTGTCTTAGCATGTAAAGTGCTTCTATCAACAGTAAGCCTTCTGGTTTGGTAGAGTATACAGTGAAGTTTTGTGTTCAGTCAGGGGTTCTCAGAGATGAGGTATAATTCTCAAAGCAAAGGAGCAATAGAATAGAAATTAGTTCTTCTCTTAATCACTAAAATGCCATTATTTGAATTGCAGTGTTTACACTAGTTGCTGACTAGTGAGACCATTTGAAATATTCTCATCTATTCTTTTCTTCAATTATATCTCAGTGCTTTCCAGACTGTTTCTCTGTCTCAGTTCTCTAGCTGGCGATTTTTCAATTAAGACGTGAAACATTCCTTTTTTGTTATATAGATTTAATTAAAATTCTTTGAAATATAATGCTTGGGTGTTGGGTGTGTGTCTGTTACAGTTCAGGGAAATTAAACTACTGCTGCTTGTTCTATCATTTGGAGAAAATTCAGTTAATTATTTTTAAAATGTGCAAGGTATCTTTGGAATCTGATACAAAAAAGCTCTGGTTATTTATTATTCCTACCCGTCTCCTACTTATTGAATAATAAAAATTATTATCTATACATTTTAAGGCCCACCAATAAGAATGTGCTTTTGCAGGATTTTTATTTCCTTTCTTTAATGGATTATGAAAGTATCTTCTATGCTGGCATTTTTATAATTAGTTTTCTTATAATTCAATATTTAATATCAAAATTATGACAGTCAGGTGAGCAAGATAGAGTTTCTACCTTAGGGTTTCTCTGACCTTTCAGTAGTGTTGCTTTAAAAGCTGCAAGATCCAAAATACCTCTAAAAATGATACCCGTTATTAGTTTACAGTCTCTGCTTCTCCACCAGACTAATACCTTTTTTAAGTTTACCCAAAGACATAGAAAATGCAAAAAGGAAGAAATACTGAATTTATTCACTTAGTCCATGCAGGTTCATAGCAATGTGTGAAGATTAATAATTGTTCTTAAAATTCTTTGAGATTGAAGGCCATAGTAAGTATTGGCATTATTTTATTATAATGGAATATTGAGCCTTCACCTCAATATAACCTATTTCTATCCACTGCCATCTGGGCAGAAGAATTTGCTGCATGTCAGATCTTGTTGTGTAGTGAATGAATCAGCCCCTTGATTCCTGAGGAGGTTTGCTTCTATGCAATAAAAAAAAATCCGGAGAATAATAAAGCTGATATTTTAAGAAGCACTCAAAAGTCAAGTCAGTTAAGCAGGTGGAACAAGTACTACCTGTATCTCTTGAACTATTCTTGAACCTGGTTGTGTGACTGATGAACATGCATGTTAAACATCTGTGATAACCATGTTTACACTTTTCCTTTAATATGCATTTCTGGATAACAGTAACTGAGTAACTCTTAATTCGCTTTTAATTGTGTCATTACATGGTAATGGATTAATGCAATAATGGATTAGTTGTTTAACACACATATTACATTCAAGAAATTCAGTATTTAGGATGGGTAGTGGTTACTAAACAAAATGAAAGACAATTTATACCTCTGCTATGCTAAGAATGATTCCCCTTCTAATTTAAAGTTTCTTTACAACAACATCACAATGTGAGGAAAACTGTTATTCCCACCTTTTTCAATGCACTGAAATGCAGGACATTCTGTTTTTGAATGTTCAATAATACATTTTCCACATACACTTTTCAGTGCTCTCCATGCAGTAGTGCACCTGTGGCATTTTAATTACAGCTGTGAAGCAGAATCAGTACCTTCACATCTTGGGTGCTAACCCCAGTTTCGGAGTAACATATTTCAGTAATATAGAATTGTAATATACTGCCTTCCCTTAAAAAGAAACAAACACAAAACAAATGGAAGGAGGGATGCAAAATCCAGATCTGTCATTGACGTTGTAGTTTCAATAAAGAATCTCTTGACAGATGAAATTATTAATTAAAGTGCTCTGTTTAAGTGGCAGGTGTGGTAAAGCTTGGGAGAACGAATTACAGTTGAGTAGCCTCTGGCCATATTTTTGCCTCTAAATATTTGGCACAGACAGCAATGCTCACTTGTGCAAAGGGAACTACTAGGCTCTGGTGGGTTCTCACTCTGCCTTCACGCAGTGCATCAGTCTTTCAGGTTCTGTGCCTTATTCTCTGCTGGATAACCTACCAGTACTGTTAGTCAGTGAAATAACATCTCAACTTATATTCCTGTTATTCGCCTTCCCCCAGAGAAGAAATTGCAGAGCTGGCTACCACAATGGCCAGGCACAGGTATCTTTATTTATATGAAGGCCTTTGAAAGTGCACAAGAGAAAGGGGACTGACTAAACAGAACTTGATGCAAAATCTTCTTAACCTTCTGTGACTTCCGTTTAATTATATAATGACAGCACCTAAAGAGCTTACAGATCAAAGACGTTAAACTTTGTCAGCATATTTTGCAAGAGCACTGAGCAGTAATAAGAGACCAGCGAAAGATGGCTCCTTCTGCTTTTTGCAGCAGGCTGGGGTGAAATGCTGAAGCTGTTCTCATCGTTGCTAGCAGTCTGCATCTCGGTTGTTCAGTTAACGCTTTGAAACTGAATAACCACCTGCAGTGGACCTGCATAAGCATAACAAAATATATTAATAACAAATAAAAAAAGGAAAAAGTGGTAATTTGGTTCACTTAGTTGAAAAGATTAATGAATGACAAAACTTAAGATGTGATAATTAACTGAAATTATTTCCAGTCTTCATTAACTACATTTATCTCTCTTAATTTTCAAATTGCTCCGAGCTTTTACTTATGTCCCCTTTGGGAGATCAAAAATTTTTGTAAGAAGATCAGAACCTAAGAATTCCTAATTCACATCTCAGATGCATCTCCATTTGCTGAACTGAGCATAATTCTGCTGCAAAATTGCTGTGTTTAAACCGTAAACATTTTTTATCTTTTTCTTCAGAAGTTAGTTTTTGGAGAAGGAATTCTAGAAAAATAATGTTACAAAAGCTTAAACTATTTTTATAGTGGACAGTGGGACTAGATATGTGTACGAGGTAGAAGTCTGCGATCTCCCTCTTCTGTGGCAAATAAAGAAAAGATCATAGGTGTGATCTGCATCAAGATCTATTCTTGATAAACTGTGGAGAAGCCCTTTCTCAGCATTCAGCCTTTCCTTGGCATGACTTTTGTGAAACTGCTCTCAGAACACCTTTGAGAATCCCAAATACAGGCTACAATGGCATGTGATTGGAAGAATTCTGAGTATAAGCAGGGAGAGGGGGGAAGGAGGTGAGTGCTGCATAAACAAATTGCATGAGAATCTTGGGACTAAAAGTAAATGTCACTTGAAGCAGATTGGTTTGGGTTAAAGGCCTAATTAGCCTGTCTTTTTACTTTATTGACATATCTGATGTCCTGGTTTTCAAATCCTAATGCATTTGGAAAATGAAAGGGCTGTGAGGTACGTCTCAGCTATCTTTTTCCAAACACAGATAGCAAAGTAAAGGAATTGGAGCAAACTTATAGGTAGAGATGTACGTGTCCCCAGAATCTATTTAGTTTAGGTTGTGTCCAATAGGCAAGAGGAAAGTACCTATACCACAGTAAGCTGAACTAAGTAGGATGGAGTGTCTGTGTTGCTCTGAGAGAGACAGAGACTTGGGTAAAATGTTGATGATGCTTATGGATTGCAGGAACTGATTGAAAGACAGCTGAAAACTTCTAATTTCAGGAGCTTTAGATCCAGTACTTCGTACATTTGAGTATGTGTGTTCAGAAACAGCTCCAATGATTAAAGACTTTAATAGAATATGTGACATCTGGTACTGGTATAGCTAACTAAAACTGAACAGCGTGGTCACAGAGAGTTACATACCACTAAAAGCAGAACAGATAAACTTCTTAACGGTTTATTTTTCATGTATGTTCAGAGGTAAATATATCCTACCTTTTCCAAAGCTAATACACCAAAATTTCAGTATCTAGCAGTTTCACAGGTGCATCTTGGGATGAATAAATTATGAGTATGAATAATGGAATGAATGTGTGAGAGAGTGATTAAAAAAATTAAATTGATCTGAGCCTTGAAGCAGACTGCTCTGCTTTGTGTTTCTAACACATCAGGTTTTTTTTAATTTCCTGCTGACACCCCAGGTTAATTTTTTTGCTGGTAATTAACTTGAAAGCTAAATGTCCAACCTAAATATGTATGTATAATTACTGGGTTAGTTACCTGTTCTAAGCAGATAATTTTTTAATGTCTAAATATAACAGTTACTATATATTAACTCTTCGGCATGCCACGTGCATGTTATGCGTCCATTCCTTCCACAGACTGAAATATCTTTAAATTTTTTCTCATAGCTTTAAGTGATAAAGTATCTCCTGAAAGAATATATTTCTTAGATGTAATAGTAATTGGAGACTATTTATTGTTTTTCTACTATTAATATGAAGCTACATAGATTTTGTTGAATTTTAGTGCACTCTCAGGAGTGACAGATGCACGCAACACTTAAGGGAGAGATACAGCTTTGAAATGTGAGCTGTATTTTTGTCTGAGAGATGAAACTTTCTCTGTCTACATGCGATGCTTTCTAAAATATTAGAACAGTTGCCCTGGAAATAGCAGAAAGAGTACTTTTTCAGCTAGTAGAACCACAACTTTACCACAAAATTACAGATGAATTTCCAGGTACTCTTTTCCCAGGGTCCACTTGTTACTTTACTGCTTGGAACAAGAGGAGAAAGAGAATATGTCAGAGGTAGAGAAGAACTATATTACTGTTTTTATTTGTAAGACCTTGTTTCCACTGGTGTATCACTGTGGCTAGCAGAGGTATAATTCCAGCTTTGTGTGCTGAGTACAACAGCATCTAATCTTAACAAAAAAATTTGCAAACCTTCATTTGCAAGTGTCTTCCTCAACCTTAGTAACTTGGAACAGACATGGTAAGTTAATCTCGGTAAGATTTTTTTTTTAATTTGATTGCTGTTGGTTAGAAATACAAAAGGTACTTAGTAGTATAAAGTTATTAAAATGGATGTAAAGTGCTCCAAGTTGTCAAAGGATCTGGCCCCTTAGAGTAGGAACAGAATGTGAAGGTCTTTTAGACCTGGGTTATATTGAAGAGATGAGATATGCAAGGGCTGTTGTTTTTTAGGTTAAACAACATTTTTGTTCTGTGGAATAATGGAATTTTAGTCTCCCATATAGAATTTTATTGCCCATCAGCATAAGTGTTTAATTTCCGTTCTACCCTTTCTTATGTTACTCTGTCCTGCAGGCTCTTAGAATGATAAAATAAATAACATGTATCAAAACCGATGTACTAACAATGGTAAGAATTTCCTGTGTGTTATTTTGTTCATGTCTCTTCTGTTGAAAAATAGGAAATGTTTGGGGTTTTTTTTGTGTGCGTGTGTTTGTGAGCATGTTCCTCCAAACTAAATTATTCAGGACATAATTAAATAAATTCTCCAAATTCTTTGAGTACTGTTCTGGTAATAGCAGCATTAATAAAGACACTCCCCTACTGCTTTCTTGGTGCCTTTACTACTCATTTTCCATTAAATAAATGTGCTTTCCTGTTTTGCTGAAGATGACGGTCCTAAAGAACAGCATTTGTAAAGCATGAGTATAGAGACACAATCTCTTGAAAGGCTTGCCTTAATTTCCACTAATCTATCTAACATATCCATGTGGTACCTGCTTAAGTATTAGTGTTTTAAGAAGCAAAAACATTAATAGACAGTACTTAATGAACGGTAAAGTAAATTTTCTGTCACAGGACATGGATAAACATTATAATACTGCAGCAGTTGAAAGTCTGTATCGATATCTAGCTCTAGTGAGTATCTTCTATGGATTTCTCTGCTGCAATTTCACCTGCAGTGTTGCAGAAATGTGTGCAGTTTGCATAGTCAATAGAAGAATCACAGGAGCTAGTTCATTGGTCTAGTCAGCATTCAAAGGGTTTGGGACCTTGAGTCTGTAGTTCTTTTAAACCTGAACTTCTTCATTAATCTTGGTGCTATCACATCTATGCTTGTTTGTTATTTATCTACTGAAGATACCTTTCAATTTTCTTTTCTCTAACAGGAAAATATCATAAATTTTTTGGGTCTCATGAGCTTCACACAACAGCACTGAGCACTATTGCCAACTTGAGAAATTTTGATTGTTTGCATATTCGATGGGGTATCATATGAGGACTTGATCCAAAGAGATCCTGAACAAAACAATGAGCAGGTTGGGCCACGGCTGAGCAAAATACTTTGATAAGTAACCAGAGTGTTCAGCTTGTTGTCACTCATAATAAGAGACTTTTTGTCCTTAGATTGGAAGCCTTGGGACTGGCAGGCAACTATTGTTAAAATAGAAAGTTGAAAAAGAAAAAAGTTGCATTTGCCAACACGTGGCCAGAAACTCCCAAGTAAATCGATATTGTTCATTGTATAAAATCTAATTTATTCTGTGAGAAGAAAGCAGACCCTGGGCCTTCCTATAAGTGAACTAAAACTATTGACTTAAACATTTTCATTGCTAAACATGTGTGCTTTCATGTATATCTATCTCCCTATGTAAATATACATAGATATATCTATAAAACACTCATGCTAGAGTTAGTTGATTTTAAAATTCATCAACTTACTGCATTTTGTATCTGGCTTGGTATGTTTTCTGAAATATAAGAAGGGTAGAAGGTCCCGTGAGTTACACTGACTGGCAAAGCAAAGATACCAAAATTCATAACTGCTAAACTGAGCACTCTGTCTCCTTTTATCTGAGGCAGGTAGATGGGCAGATTTGTAAGACCGGTTTAGCACCTTCGCTTTACTGACTCTCTCTGTTTTGTCAGTTCATCTTTTCTTTTCAGTCCATGCCAAGAGATTATAACTGCTGATGAAATTTATTGACTTCCTGCAGCCTCCAAGTAGGCTAAGTCCCTTCCAGAAATAAATCAAAATGAATAGGTGCTCTTTTAGATGAATTAACATCAATGTTTTGCAATAACTTAAAACTAACTGCATGACTTTGGGCTACTACTGTCTAGAGCATAAAGGCTATCATGACCTTGACAGAACCAAGAAAAGAATGCCATGTTCCTTGCTGCTTCTAAGCTTCTAAATACAGACGTGCTTTAAATAACATTGCCATACAGCAATCAGGTAAATCTTGTTTATAGGTTACCGCTGGTTTTTTTTCCCCACTTAAATCTTCTGGATGCATTAGACATGGAGTTAGTCTTTGCATTCATATTTTTCTGAGTTACAGTTGATTAGAAGAGTATAAAGAAGTCTAACTCTATGAAGTGGAACATTATTTTTATTCATTATTTGCCTTGATTTATGGTGGCATAGAAAGACATCTATTATTTACTCTGAACCTCCTTGACAGTATTTAAAATAGTAAGGCACTCCAAGCTGGATTGACAGCATACCTCTGAAAAGAAACTCCAGTAAGACTGCATGCCTCACATAACCCACTAAGGCTTTCTCCAGTGCAATTCTGCTCAAAGAGAACATCTAGTTCTTTCTAAATGCCATTTGAAAACATGAACTTGGAAAGATTGTCCTGGAGGTTAGTGATCTGGTATTAATGTGTGCTGAGCTAACAAGTCTGGCTTTGATTAATGGGGGCCAGGATTCCTACTGCAGAATGGGGAGAGGCATGCACTCAGAGAGGGAGAGTATAGAGCAAGAGAGTACAGAAGGGAATATGAGGAAGCTCTTGGATTTCTAGACTAATAACTGACAGTATTTGACTCAAACACTGCAATGGGAGAAGAGCCTTTTTATTTCCCAAGTGTTCCCTTCCCTCTGGAGTACTTAAGTATTTGCTAAGACCAAGTTCTAAGAGATGTGAGTATTACTGGTATGTTGGGATGGCTGTATGGGAAACAAAGAAGGAAAAATCCTTAAGCCAGATATTACTGCCCAGATTGGAGCATCAGACTTTGTTTTTTAGCCCAGGGTTAAAATACCTGGGTGTTTGTCAAGGCTTCTCGATAGCGTTCATGATTCGAGGGATCATTTCAAGAGTAACGAGTAACTGCTGCTTGAACTTCCTACCTGTGAAGAAGTAATTGAGCTGTTGCTTCTATCCCTATTTCTGCTGAGCTCTGTTCTTTCTGTCTGCTTCTCCTTTGCTGGAATATTGCATCATTAGTGAGAGGAGAGGAAAGGGACCCGCGCAAGGTCAAGGCTTGATTCTTTTGTACCAAGGAAAGAGAAAGGAAGGAAGGGAGGCCTGCGAGGCAGAGGCAGAAAGGACGAGCTTTTTGCACTTGTGTGCGTGGTCATCCCAAACACCTCCCAGTGACAGTGGTGGCAACAGCAGAGAGGTATGGATTAGAAATAAGGGAGGATGTTCAACCTATACCCTCAGCCATTAGAAGTAAGAGGTGCTGCCCAGCACCCCGCTGTACTCGGCGGCTGGCGAAGCGCCTGTGTCTCTGACAGTCCTCCTGCCGAAGAGCGGAAAGTTAAGCTCCATAATCAAAGCTATTTCTGGGACTCCCAGACGGTGTCTTAGTTAAAGACTGCATTGCCTCATTACTTAAGAATAAAGTGTAAGGAATTTGTGAAGGTATTTACATGTTTCGCATGGAATGCATTTCAACAAACAACAAGTATGTTAAAATAGCCTGATCAACACCTTTGGGGGGGGGAAAAAAAGGATTATATTTTGCTGCCATCTGTAAAATCTTGAGAAATGCTAGCTATGACCCACTGCTACTGTAACAAGAGAAAATGTCTTGATGAAATGATTGATTAACCATTACACAGGAGAAGGAAAATGCACTGGCTTCTAATTTTTGAAGACTTACGCTGCACAGTGTAGTAACATTTGCAGTCTTTTCCATCACACTGCATTTGTCACATTTGAGGTGTGGTTTTAAAAACCCCTGTGGAGAAAAAGTCATTTGTTCTGTGTTGCCTGCACATTCCACTAAATACTCATTATTTATAAAATTCTATAGGGTCTTTCTACAAAAACACTATTGATCTTTCATTATAGAGTGCCAGCACTTTGATTCATGACCTGAGGTGTGAATGTCTCAAACTCGTATATGATCCCACCCATTCTAACTTGCTATCTCTACAAGGTGGCAGACTAGATCATCACAGAAGGAAAGTTTGTGCTTGTAAAGACTACTTCTTGAAAATATTTTAATCAGCAAAAGCATAGGACTTTTCTCTTGTATTTTTGTAGAAACAGAAATTTCTTGTATTATAAGTGTTAATAAGGTGAGAACTGGCACATGTTTTTAGAAAGTTTTAAAGGAAACAAGTTATCAGTCTTCACTGAATGTGTTGCAATCATGTTCTGAGTTAGTTACAGTTATAGCTTGCTTAAAATTTGTCACTGAAACTTTTTGAAGGAAACTGAGAAAAACTACATTTTTAATGGAAAATGTCTGATCATCCTGAAGATTTTATTTTTTTCTTGGGAAACCAGAAGCTGACATTTTGGGATGGGGATGTGGAACAGTAGATCAGTTTTAACTGAATTCTTTTCAGTCTAATTAGGGGAAAAAAACCCCACAAATCCAAAGTGATGCTGTGGAATGGGGGTGATGATGTCAGAGAAGAGTTTTATAATTGCTGTTGGTCATTTCAGTTATGGTATCATTTGATTATGGTGGTATCTAGAGAATTTCTTTGCATAGGGAACTACATACACACATAAGAAAATTCTTGGCCTGACGATCACAAAATGGCACTACATGAGTACACTGCAGCCCCTTTCCTAAAGAAGGCTGGGATCCCCATCCCCTATGATGGTGATCACAGTGTTGCTTAACATTTTTTCATTTTATTTTTTGACTCTTCTTCAGTGTTTGGAACTAGCAGTTGCTGGGGAGAATCTGATCTGTTTGGTGGTGGGCATCTATTTGTTTGGTTTGGGTTTGGGTTTTTTTTGCTACATTGTAGTGGAGGACTACCTGCCTGTACTGCATTTTTATGTGCTTTCATGCATCAGTATGAATTGTGTTCATATTACAAAAAAAAAAAAAAAAAAAAAATTGCACCTTCCTGCCATTTAATCAAGGGAAGGAATAATGAGAGAATGTGCAGATCTTTTGAAAGGTCAGTGATCCCTCTGTGTAAAAAGTGCTATTTCTGTCGTAGCTTAGCCTCTCTGTGGAGCAGTGGGTAAGGATAATTTCATCCTCCTTGATATTACCCATTTTATTGGCTTCTTACTGTTAGAGAATCTTTCCTAGCCTGGAAGACTTTTGTTGAAGATAGGTTTGTGTTTAGTGCTGTGGAAGAAAAGTCAGTAGGGCCCTGCAAATGGTGAGAGAATGGAGTCATAAAAATAATGTGTTTGTGCTATGGGTCTGTGGAACAGGGTAGTATTAACCAGAGGGTTAACAGGAGCAGTGATAGAAACCACAATGACCACCAAAGGTTAAGTATTTGGAGAAGCTTTGGGGAACAATGAAAACTCAGCTTAAGAAAAGCTGAAGTTGTTCTTTTGACTGGGTATCTACAAATTTGCATCAGAGAACTTGAGGTTTTTCTAAGTATGTAAAGA
Organism: Buteo buteo; assembly: GCF_964188355.1. NCBI lineage: Eukaryota > Metazoa > Chordata > Aves > Accipitriformes > Accipitridae > Buteo > Buteo buteo. The sequence continues at coordinate 20,719,436 of NC_134192.1, forward strand.
CAACAATGCATGTAACTAAACGTGATGCAGAGATGAGGGCATCTGAGCTGATACTACTACACAGGAGTGAGATTTTGGGGCTACAGTAGTCATATAAAGCAGAGAATTCATTTGAGAGATGACCCTGAGGCAGGGTACAGAGAAAAAGCAGGGACAAAATCCAGAGTTCTCTTCATTGTCCTCAGGAAACTGGTATGGGAATGCTTGAAGAATATCTGTGGAGGTTAGAAACACAGAAGTTAATGATGATAAGATCTCATGAAAAAGTGGCTGATGGGTGTCAGAAGTGGCTGACAGGTCAGTTAGGATAAAACAAGTATCGATTCTGAAGTGTAACCAGTGAGATGTAATTAGAGACTTTGTTGAAAGCCGTGTCAGTGCAGTGCAGGGAGCAGAGGCAGAGTTGGAGACTGTCTAGAATGGAGTCGGAGAGTTTGTTTCCCAGAGAGCAACTGTAAATAGTTCATTCAATGAGTACAGGGGATAAAAAGAGAAGAAAAATGGGGTGGTAGTTGGAAAGATGAATGGGAAAGGCAAATTACCCAAGAGTGGGTTTTATATAAGATGGGAGCAATTAAAACCTGACTTTCAAATAATAAAAACTGAGATGCCTTGAACCAGTGCAGGAATTGAGATTTTACAGATCAGAGGCCTCAAATAACAGATTTTGTGCCAAGACTATGACAGGTTGCAGTGCCATGCAGCTTTTCTTTTGCAAAATAAGCTCAGAGCAGTTCACACCAGTCTTCCTAAGCATTTGTCTTAGCTTCTGTTTTTCTTATTGCTTGGGGTGTCTTTTATGCCTTCATTAATGCTTCAAACATAGTTCCAGCTAATGGTCATTAGACGCATTAATAATTAATATAGTTCATTGTCATCTACTGTAGTTTATTTTATACAGCTTTGTTATAAACCTCATAGTTCTAGTTTTCAATACATAAATATTTATCTGCTCCATAAAGAATTCTTACCACAAAGTTAACTCAGTGCTCTCTTCAATACTGTGTAGAGTTACGATGATGGTAATCTTTAAATCATTCAGTGCAAGAATATATGTATTTCTTATGTGTATTTTTGCATTATGTTATGTATTTACTATGCACTATAAATAACAAGTAACAGATACATAGTGTTAATACCTTTGCTAATTGCTTACAAAATCTGTTTAGATTGTTAGTAGAAAGAAAGAAACATAGCCACTTAAATTCTGATATAGTTAAGAAAATAAAAATTAAAAAAAGTTTTGGGATTCCGTTGAAGTTCAGTACCTTGTCACTATGGTGGGTTAAGTTTGCTTTTCTACCTTTTTGTTTGACTGATAAAGTCATTGAAGTTCCTTGTTGAAATACAGAATTGAAGGCACAGTATTATATCTTTATCGTCTTCCTTATCTGCCATTAATTACAGATAGTTTTTATATAGCTTTGTGTGAAATCACCCATAGAACAGCCATAGGACTCATATATGTGTTCTGCTGTATTCGCAAGCTGATTGTAAAGGAGATATAACTCCCATTTATTGTGTATTTCCTAACACCCTCTGTGATAGGTCTCCATCTTTGGTGCTGACTTTAAAATTCACGCTGAAGATTTTTTTTATGGCAAGAAGTCTGCCATAGACGGTTATTTTTAAGTTCTTTCAGAAATTTTATTATTTATTCATCATAAGAAAAGCCTTGCACAGAATACGAGGGGAAAAATTTAATTGCTGTAATCTGTTTAGGTTTCATAGTAAGTTTAGGAATTACCACTTTGAGGGTTTTAGTCTTAACGTTTTTGAGGCTGATAGGATAGATACACGATTCTGAGAATTTAGAAACTGCACCATTTTCAGGTATTTGATGGTGTCACACTGCTATGATACTGTCATCCATGGAGAGAAAATGTTATGGTTTGCAGAATGACCTTGAAACTTGATCATAAGTTTATTTTAGTGTAGGGACGTGCCCTTTGCTGTTCCTGTAAGAAGTTGTGCCAATTTGCTAGCACATCTTTGAACATGTCATCACACACATGTTCTGTAAGGGTGAGTGAAAAGTAAATTATTTAAAAATCTGTGTTTTAAGCACCTTCTAGTCCTGCAAAACTCCTGCTTGCTGTCCTGTCTGTTGTCTTCTGAAGCCATTAATCATGAAAGACTATTAACGGTTTAAAGTGAGAGAACAGGAAGGAATTTACACTCTTTCTGCTGGAGGGAATGGTTTGACTTAAACATGGAAGGGTAAAGAAGTGGTGCAAGGATAGAAACTTGGGAAGGGATAGGAGGTGCAAGGCAGTGGAGACCTGAAGCAGTGCTGCTGTCCACGGCTACATATCAAACACGTTTTGCGTGTCTGAAGAGTCCAATTCCCATCAGCAGTAGTCTTCATTCGCTCTTTAGAGAAGGTGTATTTGAAGGCAGCAGTGACCTACTTCATTGGAAGGCTCCACCAGCTGTTAGCGTGGACGTGGGCTCTTCTGCAGTGCAAAGCAGTGGGAACTGGGGTTTGAACAGAATGCACAGCAGTACTGTGCAGTTAGAGACCACAAATGTAGCTCAGAAAATGAGATTTTTTTGTAACCGTAGTACCTTTGTGCTTCAGTTTCTTATTTCTGAAATGGACTATAAGAGTGCTCTGAAGATGAATTAACTATTTATTTGTAAACCATTCAGATACTACATTGATGAATATTACAGATAAACTTGCGAGAGAAACTGTTTCTTGTGTTTAAGTGGAGTTTTTAGATAGCAAGCAATTCGTTAGAAATGAGAGCACGAATTGTGTGGTGAGCTAAAAGTAAATATTAAGTAACTCCGTATATAGTGAGGTAGGGATCCTGTGCGGAAAAATGGTGTGTGAACATGGAATTGGACTTTTTTATAATTTGTACTTTTAAGTTTGCAGTAACGATGTAATACTGTCACATACTAATTTTTGAGTGCTGGATTCTACAAATGTAATTAGTTAACATATTTTAGAAGATGCTTGGAAGGTGTATATAAAACACATGTTTATACACAGCATTATGTATGTGGAAGGTGCTCTCTTAGAAATTATGGCAGTAGAACTGAGCCTGTCAGATTAGCTGCATGATGTGAACTGTGCAAAGAAGTGGTAATGAACTAGCAGTTACTATTCACTTAAGATATCCATTACAGATTGCTTTGAATGTTTTAAATTAAATATTAACTTTTTAAATTAGGAAAAGTCATGGAGAATTTTTGTAGTGGCAACTGCGTGAGAAATATTTTCTCTTTACGGCAATATTTTCATAAAATCAGAACATTTTAGATCCATGTATGTTGCAAATGCCTGAATGCCTTTTGAATGCTTTAGTTAGACTCCCTCGCCTCCTCTTAATCTGTTTTTACTTTGGATTTCTGTTCTGAAATTTGGATTTTACAGAAAGACTGGAGAACAAAGACAACAATCGGGTATGAAACATAAATGGTCAAAGTCTGTTAAATCTATTTTACATAACATTCTTCTGTTTGTTTACATATAGAGATTTTATTGCTGCATCATCTGTATGGTAAGGAGCACTGCTGAAACTCATATAGACCAAATGTTTCTTTTTTCCTGCAGACATCAGTAGGGTCACGTATTCCTTTTATGAGATACTTAGAAGAATCTGTTGCCCTCTCTTGGTTTTGAATGAAATGTTCTGTGATGGTCACTGAAACAAAATTGTTTTTTCATTTAACAAATTACTGGTAACTAGGGAAAGGAAAAGTGAAGTCAAAATGGTTGTTGTATAACATCAATAGAGTTTGGATTGAATTCAGAATGTACATGTTGAATTAAAAAGACTGTATCTACCCTGTCTACTGAAAAAGAAAGAGAGACCTTAATGATATGGATTTCCAATAACTTAGAGTTTCTCTTTACCTTTTCTGTTTTCTCTACAGAGGTATTATAACAATGGACTAGTTCATTAAATTGTTAAATGAAACCAGAGACTCATTTTTCACCCTTACTGGTTGTATAAATGAGGTATACCTTATTTTGGAAATATGTAGTCCTTCTATCTTTGTTACAGTCCTTGTATTTCTGACTGGATTTAAGGAAAACCTTTCTTATGATGGGGACAATCCAGCGTTGGAAGAGGTTGCCCAAGAGAAGTTGTGCCATCTCCTTTCTTTGGGGTTTCAAAACCAGACTAGATAAAGCTCTGAGCAACTTGATCTGACCATGAGTTGGCCCTGCCTTGAGCAGGAGGTTGGACTAGACGATTTCCTGATGTTTCTTCCAATCTGAGTTATCCAGTGATCCTGCTTTTGTTCTAGTGTTCTTACTTTAAAAGAATTCTCAACTGAAATATTTTTTTTTTTTAGTTTCTGTGAATTACAGTTGTTTTTCATTTGTCTTTATTTTAATATGTTGGAGATCTCGCTGAAATCACTGTAGATCATAGGAAGGTGAGGAAGGTATATCTACATACTGTTATCACTTGTTTATACAAAATAAAAAGGAAAAGATTAATTTTGTATGTTATCTCTGATGGATTATGTATCTTATTTTAGCTATGTAGCCTTTTTTTAAAAAATGTTTTGTTCAAATACAGTCAATAGGTTCAAAATGTTTAGAATCAATTGGATTATCCCTGGTTTCCTATCTTCATCCTTGCTTTTGCAATAAAGTAGTGCATAAGCCTAAATTAGCAATGGTTGTTATTAATTCCCTCTTTAAATCCCTTGGCATCCTCTCTGGCCCCATTTAATAAAAGCTGCAATACTTGAACAGTAAATACTGTGTAAAAGTTTCATATTTGAAATGAATTTCCTTCAGGCAAGTAACAGAAGTAAGATGATATTTTGCAGTGTTGTATATTAAAATAAATATACAGCTAGTTAGAATAGGAACATTTCCTTGGAAGTAGAGCCAAAGAATGTGAAACAGAGCTTTAATTTGATTAAACTTTGTGTGTTTTGAGATACATAACATTTACCAATGTTTACCTATCGCACTTTACATTCAGAGAAAGAGGTGAGTTGCATCTGCCTCAGAGTTTTATTTATAATTTAATATTGAACTTCCAGAGTGGATCTCACCAATGCTTATCTATGTGGATTATATTTCAAAAGCCTAATGTGTCCTGCACAATAAAGCCACGGAGCGAGATGGGGGGGAAAAGTGAATATCCAATTTCCAGAAAACTGTAGTCTCTCCATGTTTTATTTTGCTTTCCCCTATAAATTGTATGTAATTTATTTAATCCACTGGAGGAACAAGTCAGCAAAAATAATCACCTGTGCAAGAAAGAAGAGGCGCTCAGGTTAACAACTTGGTGACAATGAGCTTACCTCTCCTTTGTATCTTCTTTATCCTGTCTTTCATATACTTGAAAACTTCGGTTTGTTTAGGTGCTATGTTCAAAAAAGTCACCTCTGGAGTATCAAAAAGTAGTATGCACTGGAGCAATCTAACCTTTGTTAGAGAAACAAGCTTGTAAAAGGAACTACCTTACCTGTTCACGGTTACATGTGTTTAACCGTTTTCAATTGTACTTCAGAAACAGTTTTATAATATTTTCAATTACTAGAGATTGGTTAAGAATCCTCGAGAGATTCTTTGAAAATACCTATGTGGCAGAAATATTTTATCTACATTATGTCATGCTATTAAAATCCTTTACAAGTCTGGACATAATTCTTTACAAATAACTATCAAATACTTTCAATTTCTTTTGCACAGTTACAAATTCCAGTTGGAATCAAAGGTTATTCTTCGGAATACTTTTTTACAGTTTGTCAGACTGTGTGAATCTTTAAAATGTATTGCTTGGCAGAGATTTTAATACCATTTCAAAATATTTTGAAATGATTCAAAGACGCAAACACAACTGCTAACATATCATAAAATTTTCTATGAACCTGAGCTATGTAAACATTTGTTTGCTGCAAGGCTTGCTCCTCTTCACATCTCTCCATCTACATGTCCCATAAAACATGTGCCCCAGGAAGAAGTTCCAGCAAAATCTGAGAAAATGTTTCTCAGCAGTTAATAGGCAGCAACACCTGTTAGATCACAAACTTTGTGTTGAAATTGCTTATGGTGAAGACACACTATAGATACTGCATAATTACTTCATTATAGCATGGCAAGCTTTACACTAAATTTGCTTAATATTTCCCATTATAACTCAGTTTTTTCAGTTTTTCAGATCGTGGAATCAAATGTAGAATGTTGTAAGAATTATGTAAGAATGTTCTTACAAACACATCACAAATACTAGAACCTCAATGAAATCTCTGAAAGTTGCTAGAGAAAAAAAATAAAGGATTTTTCTTAACAGAACATACTAGGCTAGTTCACTGCTCAAAAATCAAATGTGAAAATACTGTTTAACTAGGGACTTCATATCAGTCTTGCTATCTGAACTTGTAATTACACAAGGATTCTACATGATATTCTAGTTAATTTATCTTTATCTATTTTGTGTATTAATTTTCTGGATAAGCCAGTTTTGTAATTCATAGTCCATAATCCCACAGAAGTATTCTCCAGCCTCCAGAGCGTGAACCTACACTGATTTGGGGAGGAAGCTGCAAGATACTGTCTAAATTCCTCATTTCTGATAACTGCTGTGAAATATTATGTCCAATATGTGCTTGTACAGGAGGCCTCTGAAGAAGATACTGGAACAAAAGGAATATGTCAGGCCTTCCCAGTTGTTGGATGACTGCACACAAGACCATGTTATTAAGTTTAATGTCTCCACAGAATCCCCCCTGCCCTTTATTTGCTCATTTAGTTACATCTGTAGTGCCCTGGGAGAGGCAGTGGCAGGCGTGTTTGGAGTACGCTCTTCAAGGGCAAACGTTTTGTCATTCCTGGAATCCCCCTCTGTATGTATGAAGTTCCAGGGAGATCTGGAGGTGTGTTTTTAATGGAATTAATTTCTTTTCTCATTTTACATTTCACATTATTTCCTGATACCTATAGTGGTATCCGGTAGGCCTTTTGGAGGTTACGTATTTCCACAGGAGAAATCTCCATCTCGCATCCATAGAAACTATAGAATTAGGTGTAGTTTAGGAAGGCAAGCAAGGTTAGTCTAACTCTCAGTGATTGCACTGGTTTATATTAGAGGCAATAAATAATTCAACTAAGGAAAGAAACTAATTTCCTTCTGTGTTGTTATTTACTGATGCAGCATGGTATTTTTCAGCAATAATTTCTTCAAAATTCAGTAACAGAGAACAAGTAGCTTTTCCCTCATTTTCCATGTGTATCAAAGGCTGAAGGGAAGAAAAGTTAAGCTTGAACCCTGATGACCCTTCCTGAGTTCAGTAAACACAGAGCATTATTAAAATCCTCTAAATGAACATGTGCATGTGTGTGTTTACTGATTGCACTGAAGAGATAAACAGCTTTCACTTAGAAATATACGTCACATTAAACGTGTGCTAGGAAGAAGTGTTATCTAGAAAGTGCCATTCTCACCATAGTAGAAAAGGTTTCACAAGTTGGAAATTGAATTTCACAGGGGTTTTTCTGTTTGTTTGTTTTAAAGAAAACCATTGGCAAATTTGCACTGGCAAACCAGAAAATAAACCAGAATTCTTTTTGTATTCATGCTGTTTTCTTCCTTTTAAGGCAAAACTTTTGATATGTACTTGAAAATTGTAGTCATTAATGAAAAGATGGGGTTACAAGAGCTGTAGCATTAAGTTGAATAGTAACTAATAAGCCAAAACCAGTAACAGCATATTCCTGTTTTTCAGCCCCGTTGTATTACCCTATTAGAAGCACTTCCCTATACATCCATGCCTGTTGTCATACCTGTCTACCTTTCAGGTGGAAATTATTTTTTGGGACCAGCAGAGGTATTACTGAGCCTGTGTATTTACCTCCTGTTCCTGCTCAGACACTAAGTGTGGTGGAAATATGGTTGCATGGGCTTCAAGTATTTAGCAAGAACACTGGATTTTGAAGTAGGCATGCAGAGTGTGCAGGAACCTGGGGTGTTAATCAAGTTTCAGATGTCTGTTTGGGTACTAACTGCTATTGTGACACTAATATTAGTAACAGAAACATCTTCACAAAGCATCCCCGTGGACTAACAAAGAGTTATGCTGAACAGCCAGAGTTGTCTCACGCTGCGGGGAAGCGGCTGCGTTCTTGGGTCTGCACTAACACCAGCTACACCAGGCATGTTCAGGAGACTCACAGGGAGAATCCCCGAAATACAACTTTAAACAATTTTTAAGTGAACTAACACAGGGGAATATCTTTGCCAAATGTGATTTACCGCCAAAATATTATTCCTAGTGTTGATCGGTATTGCTGATTTATGAACAAGTGTGGAGATTTACATTCCAAATTTCTGATTTATAGGAACATGTGACTTACAGGACAAGCGACTGATTTATCATAGTGAAGCTGTATTGCAGTTATGTCAGTCTTGCTATTATAAACTCCTTCTTTCAGAGATTTATAACTTGCCTATAAAAATTGCTCTAATTGAAACTGTTTTCTCTCAATTGCCTGGCCGTATTTAAAGGCCTGAGAAAAGCAGGAGAAGATTGACTTCAGTGTCGGTCTGATTCTACACACGGGATTAAGAATATTTGGAGTTTTAAAATGTTGAAGTTGCTTAATATATGATATTCCAGAAGATTTCATGCTTCTACTGCAGTTGCCTCTCCAGAGACCCAGTGATTACCCGAGACCAAAGTCCAGCAAGTGATTTTTATTCATGAGTGTCTTCATGAATTCTCTACAAACACAGCCTTAATCAACCCTGGGAAGTGCTTAATTTGCACAAAAAGCTAAGCAATCATTGTCTTGAACTGCCAAACATTTGTTTCTGCACTAAGCTCATTTCAGCCTATTCCATGTGTGCTTCCATGTCTCTGCAGAATTTTGTCTGTGCTCCAAAAGTTTCATGAGACAGCTCTGAGGTGGTGACATCGGGCAGTCACTGGAGTGGGTAGTCCTCCCAAGCCCTTTGCAAAAATCTGGACAGCAGACAGCACTGAACGTGATCCTGTATATAATTTTTAAGGGAGCATCCAGCTTTACCTTTTATGTCAGTGTGATTGTAATTCTGGCAATTAATTATCATATCTGAAATGTAATCCTGAATACCAGCGAGTAGAGACAGACTGTCTGGCCAAAGTGATGAAAAAAGTTTGCAGTGCCTTTTGTAGAGACAAAAACCCCATCCCTTCCATCTGCTCCTGTCTTATCCCCAACAGTAATTGTGAGAAGGTGGTAAAAGTCTTGCACAGGGCAAAGATGAGAATATATTAAACTGTCTCCTAGAAAATGTGTCTCTCCCTCTTTAATTTGTCTTAGTGGCTTGGCAAGGGTACAGGTGGGGCTAAGTCATTCGAGGAATGTAGAAGAAAGTTAAATGGCCCGCATGTAAAAGAAGTTTAATAAAGTTTGTTGTTTGCTTATGTATTGGTGAAGGTATAGACTATCTTACTGAAAAGGTTGAGAAAGAACAGTAGGAATTTATATATATATGTGTGTGTGTATATATAATATTTTTTTTTTGCTGATACTCAGCTAGTGATCAGCTAATAAGTTAAATTTGTTTCTCAGATTTTGAGGGGGCAGTTACTGAAATGAAGATCCAAACAGAACAAAGACATTAGAACAATTATTTCTCTTGTGAATTTGGCATGCCCACTTGCTGGAGGCAGTGAGGCCAACAGATTGCTTCAGGTAACATTAATAAACCCAACAACACATTTGTTCTTGGCAGGCAGGCAGAGAATAGGTGCCATGTTGCCATAGGAGGTTCAGGAGGATGAGATTTTTGTTGTTGAAATCATTAACCCAGTAAAATGAATTAACTGATTAAAGCATGTTGGGAAAACTTTAGCTCAATTCTCAAAAAATGCCCCCAAAGAATCTCAGATGTTAGGATTTATCAGAAAAGGAATAAAAGAAAGAAAAGAGCATATTATTAAGCTCTTCTGTAAATCTGTGGTGTACTTGCATTTTGAATACTTCATGTACCTCTGTTTCTTGCCCTTTAAAAAAGAACATAGGAGAATGAAAATTGCAGAGAAAGCTGAATTTGGATATGCAAGTGTGTGGAAAGGCTTCCATACAAGGACTAATGATACACACCGGGATGCTGCAACCAGGAGAAGGATGGCTGAGACACACAAGTAGAGGTATCCAAGTCATGCTTCACATAGAGAAGACCTCTTGGGAATGATGTTTGTTGTCTCTTTTCAGACAAGAAGTAGGATATGGCAACTGACATTAGTAGGTGCCAGGCTCCGGGGAAAGAAAAGAGTATGCTCAAATGGGGGAACTCTGCCACAAGAACATGGTGAAGGTTTACATGGGTCAAAAATGGTGTACACAAACACATGAAAATCTATTCGGAGCTAACATATCTTCTGGCTCAAAAACTCTTTGTCCTGCAATTTCCTGGAGACTTGTTTTATAGAAATACCATTGCATACTCACCTTGTTCTCCAGCCACAGCGCTAAATAATGATATGTAACCACAGTTTGCCACTGGTGAGGACAGAACAGAGGAACCTGTAAGTCTGACTCGGTGCCTGTGTACTTACAGTACAGTCCTCTTTAATGGGATCAACACATGCAGTAGCAAGACAGTGAGAAAGGTGAGCTGACCAGCAGAAATGTTTGTTACTTTTGTATTATTTTCAGTGGTTGAATATTTATTTTGCAGGGTCTTACTTTTTGTAATTGAGATGGACTTTTAGGATTAAAAGCTTACTGCGGTATCAGGGATTTTTTGTTTGGTTTTGTCTTGTTTTTTAAATCCCAAACAATTTTGCTTTCTCAAAAAGCTTTTTCAGAAGTTATTGGCTATCCTTTCAAACCTGGAAATGGAAACTGTCTCGTATTGTGTGAGTGACTCAGGAACTCTTACTAAAAGATTGCTGTTGACACCTGACTTGGCCGATTTCTTGTGTGTAACAGTGAATGAGGTTGCTTTTGCATCTAAACAAAGAAAAGCCACGCTCATTTGGTTTTGGCATCCAAAGCACTTAAAACAGTTAGGAAATACGGCCAAACTTTCAAATTGTTTTCACTACAATTCTTTCAGTTTTGGGAGTATCGAAGCTAAGTTCACCATTCTCTGATGCTGCCATTGTGTGAAAAAGCGTGCTTAGGTTTCTTTACCTGTTTCTTCCCTCTGTGGAGTATGGTTATAGTTAGCTCACTCACAGTGACTGTTTTGGTAGTTAAGTACTTGGTAATTAATGAACTCTTTGTGGACCGCTATTTCTGAATAAGGTTATAAGTATATTGCCAAGAGGGAGTACCAGGGCCTTGGTGCACATCTGACAGAGAGGCTGATTCAGTAGTCGAGTTAACGTCAACCCAAAGTACAACAGCAGGTTCTTTTTATCCATATAAACCAATTGCATTTCCTCAGAATTCCTCATTCTGTGTGGGGGTTGGTTTGTTTGTTTCTTTGTTGCTATTTTCTGTCATTCATACAGAACCTAAATATGTCTTATCTGGTCTTTTTTATGGGGGTTTAATGTCACTTTCTAAAGGATACTTAATAACAGGTACTTTGTGCCAGAACATGTTTGATGGTATAGAATGTCACTCTGAAAAATGTGTGCTATAATTTTAAGAGTCAATCAAGGAGGCTGGAATGATTATTGTGAGATGTAGTGAAATCAATGCGGAAAAACATTTTATGTTTCATACTTCATTTAGATTGATCACAGTGTGCTTCACTGAATTCTGTTCTTTGCCGTAGAATTGTCTTTCACCGGAACTTGCCAACTAGGCAAACAAATCACTTGAAAATGTGAGAATTTGGGAATCTTTTTTCATTTAATGATTTGCATAGAAATCATTCTGAGCTGTTGCTTTGCAATGTGGGTAGGGTTTTCAGGAATCTATCCCAGAGTATCCTAGCCAGAGTAGACTGTAACCGTCGCTTTCTAAAGGCACTTTCTGAAAGATTGATTATTGTACTCAAAGCAATACCAGTCATGAAATGAACTTCTGGATAAAGCTCACAAATTCAGAGTTTTCTCACTCTATTTTAGTCATGAGAAATACTGTTCTTTAACGTTTATAGTGGAGGTCACAAGAATGACAGATGTAATGAAGTCTATTAATAAAGAATCAATATGTAGCAACTCTTTGACATCTCTCTTATTTTTGATTTGATGTCCGTATTTTAATAAAGTACCAGCTTGGGTTATGTCAACCAATTAAAACTGGGATTCTGACCGACTTTGAACCCATTTGTTAGTGACATCAAAATTCTTTTTTTTAATCAAAAGAAAGTCACATCTGCGGAAAGGTGAGTTAGAAGAATATTCTATAACCATATAAAAGTTAATCATTATTCTAAATCCTCGACTTTCCACTTCACTTCATGCAGGTTATAACCCCCCTTTTTCTGATTCCGTTTGTAGTTCTCACAGTCCCTGAACATGCATATAGCAGTGTTACTGAAAAAGGATAGTACTACTTTATTATAAGTTCAATTTAATTGTCAAAGGACACCTAATTTAAGCACTGTCATTATTATTTTACTGTGTGGTTTAAGAGTTTCTTACTAACAGGGTAGGTAGAATAGTACTGGAAATCCAATTTTTTTTTCCCATCCAACTGTTAATAAAAAAACCTTCTTAAAGCACACAGTAATCCATTGTGAATGGATTGTAAATTGTAATTGGTTATTTGCAAATCCACTATAAATGAAATTTAGGTTTTGGTTTGTAATACTCTCGTGTTTATTCCACTAATCACACTATGCCACTAATCTGAGTGATTTTGGATTTGATAATAAATCGTTAATCCTATAGCAGACCATGTTTGATAAGGCATCTCTGCCAGTATATTGAGGGGATTATTTTTCTTAACGACAAATCATTGGAATCCCAAGATGAGCTGTCTTCAGAAGCAGCAATGAAGTTGAGTTTCTCAGCTGTTGATGGTGGTGCAAATACCCAGGGGAAAAACACAGGGAAACTGTAGAATGATTTTTTTCATTTACTTGTATAGCTGTCCATCCAGGCCAAAATTGCCCCTGCTCTGTTTCATGGAAATAAGTCATGGTTTCAAATTCTTGTGTTTATAGGTTTTGCAGCTACATTGTAATCAACGATTCATAGCTAAATCTACATTTTGTTAAAACAGAGAAGAAACAAAATAAATTATGTCCCTACCAAATATGAAAAGTTTCTACAAGAAATGTAAATCAAGAAAACTTAAACATGACCAATACAGTTTTTGTTGCGAGCATACATTACATATGTAAGTTTGTATGGTATAGTATGTTACATGAACCGATTTTATTGTAAGAACTCTTCTTTGTAAGTAAATTTAGTGCAGTTTTGTAACATTTGAGGCTAGTTGTCATGGAAACGCAAAGCTCATTGATGTTTTTCAATAGTGCTGATTGGTTAGAAAAAATATTTTGACACCATGTTATTTTCATCTTGAAAACTTGGTTAAAAAACATCTTAACATTGTTGTGTAAAGTCAAGAGCATAACACAGGAGAGGCAGTCATTTAATGCAGCTGTCATGATAATATATTACCTTTTTACTACAATTTTTAAAACGGATTATTGTTGCTATGGCATCAGATAACAGGAAAACTCACCGTGACTGCTGGAGTACTTTCAGCAAAACAGCATAGCATGCTTATTTTGATTGAGGAACTATTTTACATATGCCCCACTTTTTATATCTAGCATTTCATGTTGTGTTCATCTTCAACGCGCCATGTTAGAATAGAGCTAATGGAACAGGACTCTTTCAATTTACTTTTTTATCCAACAATTTCTAATGTGATCCTTCATATTATTTTACTACAGTTGCTTAGTGGAGACCTGGTAAGTTTGTTAAAATGACTGAAAATGATTTAACCACTTGCAAAAGGCAGTGAGGCCGTGTAATGTGTGGCTTGCTGTGCCTGTATACTTACTGAAGGTCCTTGCAGCTCTTTCCCAGTTTTGTCCCTCAGCGTTTTATAGTTGATGTAAATGACTGGAATTCCACTGACCTAATAAAATCATTTTGAATTAAAGTAGGTTGAAATTGTGCTGAGATTCATAGAGCTTGAAATTTGACTGTGGTCCATTGAAGCCCAGGCGCTTATTACATGCTTTTTTTTTTTTTTTTGAAGTGCAGTCTAAATATCTGGAAATTAGTAAGAGCATGGCTAGAGCTCACTGTTGTCTCTAGAGAAGTGAGCTAGAACAATTCCCATTCTAACCCCGCAGGCTTTAATCACTAGGCTAAAAGCAGTAATACAGAAGTTAGCTATGAGATTAGTTTTATTTGCTTTTGAGATTTTGATGTAAACATTTGGTAATGTGGCCTTTTATATAGTAAATTAGTTAGCCTTATTACTATTCTCCAGATGGGAGGGCTGCAGCACAGAAAAATGAGTTTTCAGGTGATGGTTGTGTGGCAGAGCTTAGACAGGAGGTGTAAGGTGTTTGGTCTCCCGTGCTGCTGCTCACCCGCAGGATCGGAAGGACTTGGCCCCTGAAGAGCACTGAGACCACACAAAGGTCTCACAAGTAAGTCCAGGTCTTCAAAGCCTCGTCCTCCTCAGCAAAAATATCATCATACTGGAAAGGAAGCCCACCCCCACGTTGTAGTGAGATCAGTTTCTGTATCTGGAAGGTGCCCCTTTGTGGCCTGTTTTGCAATAATCCCATTGCAAAATGTTTTTAGACCTTTTCTGGGTTGTTTGAAAGATGAAGCACAGGGCAGATTCTGTTGTTCCTAATCACTCGTAGTCCAAGGATATACGTCTTTAGATGCAAAGGCCTTTACTCTGAAGTTACTATATTGGCTATGAGAAAAGAGAAGGTGAAATATTTGATACAATTTTGTATTTTCACAATATCCCGGTTAGCCATAAGAAATACTTCATCCTTTAATTTATGAATTTCCCATGTAGAGGAAGAGCGAGCAGTGTTTGGGGTGTGTTTTGTTATTTGTAAAAACTAAAATACTTGACCTCTTGTGGCTGTACAAGCACAGCCAAAGTTGGCCTAATATGATGTGGAAATGATGTTATTAACCCTCCAATCTAAATTCTTCACCTGCATTTCACCCATGACATGTTATTAATGTACTGTCTTGTAATGTAAAATACTGCCAAGTTTGAAAACTGTGTTCCTTCAGATGAGTTCTTTTGAGGTTTTCTTCTGATCCTTGTGTGATTTCTGTCATGCTCTGATATATAATTATATGACTAACATCTTTGAAACTTTAAGCATTTGGCTTACTCTTGAATTTGCACAATGAAGAAGCAAAAGAAATGCAGAAGATGAAATAAAAGCTCCAAGTAGATCCAAATCCAGCTTAGTAATATATGTTTTTATTATTATACTCTGTTCTTGAGAGCCAAGAGTAAAAAAAAAACAACCCAAACAGACCGAGTTAGGTTAGAAAGTGTGTATCAGGAAAGTTATCTAGGAAAGAATAAAAAGAAATCATTTGATCATTTTGCCCAGCAAACTTTCTTTAGCTGCACTTTAGTACACCTAGATTTCGGTTCATCCCTCATATAAGCAGCTGAAACTAGATTTCATTTTAGGGTTGTGTACCAGCTTACATCAGGACTGTGGTTTCTCTCATGAGTAAACTTTAAGCATTAGGGAAGGTTGTATATAATAGATTGCACTGTCTGCTAGAGACAGAAGACTTCAGCATCAGTGACTTTTTCCCAGTGACATAGTTGTAATGAATATATGTATGGAAAATACAGTAAGGAAGACTAAAGTATTCAGGATACAGAGGATAAACTCTAGATAGCAGCAGCTCAGATAAAGATTCACAACTCAGGCTTCACCTGCAAGTAATGTTGTCTCATCTCTGACCTCCCATGTTGTCCCTTTTAACTGTATTTGGTTTTCATTTATAGAACAAGAAAGTAATAAATATTTCTTCTATTAACATACTATAAGATGATAACGAGAAATTTCATTAAAAAATCAATATTTGCTAATCTTTGAAAGAGGTCAAACTACTAATAAAAAAGACATACCTTTTTATGACTTTAGTAGTAAAGAATATTTGGATACATAAATCATACATTTTTTTTTTCTTTTACAGTATAAAATTAGAAACAAAAAATATCCAGACCTTTTGTGAGACAATTAACTATAAAAATTCCTTAAGGCATTTTTGTCCTGGCTTTTGTGGTTATAATACTAACACTTGTTTGCAAATTCATAGCAGTTTTATGTAGAACTGTTCCATCAATTAATCACCCTTTACCGATAAAATATATTAGAGAAATAAAGTATACTGCAATAGCAAGAATATCTGTCTCTCCAAATTCAGGTCATTAAAGAAAAGAAAAAAGCAGTTCATGCAATAAAGGTTGAATGAGTACTAAGGAAATAGTTTACTTCTAGTGAGACTTATGAGGCTTGACAACATGTTTGATGAGTCAGTAAATGGTTGGAAGTTATGAAGGTAATGTGCTGTATGGAAGAAGGCGGCAAGCAAGCGTGAGAGAGGGAGGACCAATTATGTGTGTCTCCTAAGTTGAGAGCACTACTTGTGGAGCAATACTCTTGGGAAACAGGCAGTGCAGAAACGAGGGGAAACACTGGATTTCTTCTCTCGAAGAAGCATAAAATACATCTGAATAGTAGTGTATTGCCTTCAGTACTAAGCCATCTGGAGAACATATCTCTCGTAGGAACTGTAGTCATTTCTGTAATGCTTGACTTGATACCTTTTTGGCTCCATTTTTATTGTTTCCTCCTTGTCTTTACTGTGGGGTTTGGGTTTTTTTGTTGGCTTTTTTTAGTTGTGGGTTGTTGTTGTTCCCCCCCCACCCCCCGAAGTTTGTAATCTGTGCTGAATTACAGAGAATTCTCTGGAAACAGTAAATTCTCAACATTACCAGGGAGATTGCTCCTAAAAAACATTCTTGTGAAAAAAATAAATTATACATCTTGCAGGAAATGGACTTTGAATTAAATTTTCTCTAGCTTTTTTAGATGTGAAAAATGAAATTAAATTATTGTTGTCAGCTGTTAAGGTTTTAAAATGTTGTTAAAATACGTGCATAGTCCTAAAATTAATTTTGGTATAGTTCAGTATGAAACAGGGAAAAAATATGGAGTGACATGCTGCATAAAAATAGCGGATGCAAACTTACATTTCTGTAACTACAATTAATTTCAGGGTTTTGTGTTCACAGAAAGCAGCTCACCACATTAAAAATAGAAAAATGAAAATGCTTTTAAAAAGCATTATCGAGTGAATTAAAACTCTGGCAAAGGGTACCATTTCTTGTATAAATGTGTTTGTTCTAGGAATACCATAGTCTCTCAGTTACTTACCACCTCAAATCTCAAATTTAGGCCAACGTTATCTGGTAAACCCCATATTTAATAGTTGGGACTGAATCTTTATTTGCTTTATATTATCCTTTGAAGTCAGTGGAGTGGGGACTTCCATCAGCTGAAGTTCTAACCTAGTTTAGGGGGTTTATTTTGTCTTACAACCTGCTGCAAAGACTTTGGTATTGAGAATTAGAAGTGCAGAAAATTTCTTAAACTTAGCTCGAGTTCAGAATGTACGTATTTTTCATAGTTTCATCCTGTAGAGTCTCAACTGCTAGTTTTGACAGTCCCAGATATCGTTATGGCAAACTGCATAGATATGAGTAATTTTTTCTGCTACACTGTGTTTGCCTAATTCCCTTTGTCACTATGTTTTGTGATTAAGGCTCAACAATTAAAATTTGCAACCATACTTTTCTGTGTGGTTTCCTATTTCCTTGAGTTAAAAAAAAAAAAAAAGAAAAAGTTAAATTCTCATCATAAAAAAATAACAATAACAATGTAATTAGAGCTTGGGGCCATAACTGCAAGGCATATTAGAACTGCACTTGATGGCATTGTATTACTGCTTTGCACACATAAACGCTAGAGGACCAAGCCAATAAGCTTAAATAACGGTTCTGCTTGAAGCTTCTGAAGCTTCAGCCTGTGTCACCAAAGTTTCGTATTGCCAAAGAAATAATGATTGTGTTGGATTCCCATACTGATTAGTTCATGTGTGCAAAGAACAGAATTCATG
The DNA here is from genome assembly GCF_964188355.1 of Buteo buteo. Taxonomy (NCBI): domain Eukaryota; kingdom Metazoa; phylum Chordata; class Aves; order Accipitriformes; family Accipitridae; genus Buteo; species Buteo buteo. The sequence continues at coordinate 20,737,454 of NC_134192.1, forward strand.
CAGAAGAATTGTCCTATTTTAATTGCGAGGCTTGGACTCAACAGATTTGAGTACAATTGGGGTCTTTGGATACAGAAGGTTACAGGTGCCTTTAGGCAGGTTGCTTTGGGTATTTTTAGCATGTAATGCTGATATCCCTGAGCTTGTATAGAGAACTTGAAGCCTTGGGAGGTAGAATTTATCAGCTTGGGTACAGTGATACACTATTTCCTCTACTGTTTCTGTGACTGGAGCTAATGTGCTTTTATCCCTCAAGAGTATGCATGTTCTGTGTGCTTTGTTTCAATACCTGTGAATTGGGGAATATTAAGAATATTTGAAGTGTTAGAAGCACCATCGTTTAATCGGGATACCACATCAAATATGTAAATGATCTCAGACTGAGCATCGACTGATATATGGTGTGAGGCCTCTATCACATAGGAAAAAATTGATTACCACTTGATAATCTTGCACAGCATGAACAATCCAAGGTAGAAGCTTTTATTTCTCAAATTAAAATCTTATTTAGGTACAGATAAAAATAAATACTGGCCACAGAGGCGAATGAGTTATTTGGGTGATAAAAATGGACAAATATAATCATTGGGTGTATTAGCAGTACTGAAAAGTCTACTGGTGTTTCATGTGGTTGCTCTTTCTTTTACTGAGATGCTAAGTAAGAAAAAAACATACATAAAAAAGACATATCTCACATAAAGCTTTTAACATTTTTATGTTATTTCATATCTGCATAAAAATGTGTTTGGTTTTTCAGAAGCAGTGAGCTAAAATGAAAGACTTAGAGTGTTGTTATCCTGCCACTTTGGCCTCTCAGATTGACCATTCTGTCTCCAGGGCTCAGCAAAGGCAGCCTGTGACATTTTTGAAATGATCTGTCCAGGGAGAAAAAAACTGACTTTGAGGGTTTAGATTTTTTGTTGTTCATTTTATTGTATCTATACATTTTTCTCCTGGAATTATTTTAGTATTTTACTTTCTATAGGTTATGCTTGCGACAAAATTTTCCTTTCATTGGAAAACACTGAAGCAAGAACAGCCAATACTGCAGTGATCAGAGCACTCATTTGGGGGTATGTGTGGGTGTCATGAACTTTTAAGTCCCCAGTAAGTCCCCCAATCACACACTGTAGCAACTACCAGCAATATTTCTTCTCCATCGTAGAGGAGTCTTCTGTTTTCTAATGTCTTTATATTCCTGCATATTTTATACCACTATATCCAAACAAAGCCCATTGGAAAATTTTGCATCCGGCAGTAGTTATGATTGTGGATATTTAAACACTGACATCCATATATTTAGAGCATTAGTGAACAGTTCTCAAGTTCAGTCTACATGGAAAAGTAATTATATGGATCACTGATGAGGGAGTCTCCCTGGCAAAGTTGAAAATTGTCCTGATAAAGGTGATTTAATCATGAAGCCTTTGCAGTCAACACAATGCCCTTATACACAGCCTTCCCTAGTGTTGAAAACTCACGCCTGAGCAAACTGTAGTCCAGATATAAGCAAATTGAAATCTCAGCTGTCTTATCCAAGATGATTAGACTTGACAAAATCGGTCACCCAGGGATATTTTACATTACTGCCATGGTGGAACTTTGGGAAAGGTTCTTCTATTGAAGAAGATTTGTGAGCTGATGATAGTTAGAAAATTATGTTCTCAGTAGTTGCAACATGAAATGCCAGTTTCCACAAGGAATTATGAGAGTATGGGCTGACAGCAGCAAAATAATTACTGCTACTTCACCTCTGCTGCAGTCCTGGAAAGCATGGTGGGTAGCTGGTGTCATTATGGAGAGACAGGTGTCTACAAAACCTAAAGCTACTTCTAGAAGATATGGCAGTTATCTCAGTGACAATATTCTCTATCCCCACCTCTCTCATTCCCCAAGTGAAGAGGCAAGGAGGCTTTCCAGTACTTCATTCTGTGGCTTTTTGAATTCACTACATATTTACCATGTATGAATAACTCTCATTTTTGGAACATAGTCATTCTCTTTTGCATTTTATCCTGTTGAGAGACCTAAAAAAGTGACTAGAAACAGACAGCATGATTCTCACCTCTGCCTGCCTCTTACATTTCGTTTTAAATTTTCAGCGATCTGCAGTATCAGTGATGAATGTTCTTGACTCCACAAACACCATAAAATACCATTGAGGCTCCCAGGATACTTATGCCTCAAACAAACAGATGATAAGGAGCGCTCTAGGAATACCTTGCAGCAAAAGATGACAATTCTTTAAGCAACGTGCTATTCCACGGAGCTGAGTGTTGCATGCTGTTGGATTACCGAGTCCCCTGGCATTGTTAGGATCCGCATCTGAGGACCCACATCTCTGCTAAGATGCCCCTTCACACAGACGTCAATTTACTGAGCAGCCCCCCTTGCTGACACAGCTTTTCACCCCTTACACAAGAGAATGGAAGCAACCCTGGAACATCTCATGAATAATGTATCTCTCTCATGTATGAGTCATACTCTGTTCCAGCACTGTGCAGATGGCTGCCAGATCCCTCACTGGTAAAACAGGAGATTCTGTATTGCTTTGCTTCCTGGAGAGTAAAACAAAGCATAACTACAGCGGCAGGCAATCCTGAAATACTGTAAAATTCATTCTGCTCTGATGCAGTATATTCATCTCTGTATTAACAAGAGAAAGTATATGGGAAAATTCCTGCCCGCTTTAAGCCATTCCATTCTGGCAGATTAGAAAAAAAGGCTTTAATTATAATGTCTAGTGGATTCAAGCCCTAGCAATCTTCAACCAAAAATTCTATTCCGATTCCCGGACGCAAAGACACATCCTTCCAAGAAAAATTGGTTATGGTGGTGCAACGGATACAAGCAGCTTTATTGTGCCGATGGCAGCTGACAGCTTGCACAGAAAGCCTCAAAATACTATGCCATATATGCAATTAAATGGAATGTAAAATCCAAATTGGTTTGTGCCTCCTTTCCTTATCACAACAGTCCATCAGACCATAGTAAATGCATTGGAATAATGGAAAATCCACTTCCTCTCTTCTGTGCCATCTCTTTCAGATAATGTCTGTGAAATACCTGAGGAATGCTTTTACAGTACAGTTGTTTGGTTGGCTTTATGCAAGGAATTTGCAGAGCTCTTTTCAGAAATCCACCTACTAAACAGAACGTTTGAGGAAGTGAAGCTAAAAGGGAGAATGTAAAAAAATACTTTTTAATCTAAGAGTTTTGAATGTTCTACATCTTAAGTCTGTAGAAAACAGGTGGGTTTTTTAATTATTCTTTTTTTCCCTCCTTTTTCCTCCCCTAAATCATTTTTGATGCTCAAAGAAAAGTGACATCCAGAGGCGGGTTGATTGATCACATCTGAATTTTGATGTATAAAAATTATGTAATGCTATTTTCCCTTATATTAAGATTTAAAGAGAATGTGTTCTTTCATATTAGTTGAGGTTACAGTAGTCATTCATCTACCATTGTTTATTTATAGGGGCCAAAGAGGTCAATTATGCAAAAATGACTATTGCTGCAACATAATCTCTACCCCTAGCATGACTAGTGTTGTTATCTGGATCAAATCACAAGTATGTGTTAAACAATTGCTCCTTTTTGTTCAGCTGTGGTTAGTTCATATGATCTAGTGGAACATTATTAGTTTTAGTAAAAATCTTAAGAAATAGAGTGCCAGTGTTGACAAACAGATTAGTATGCTATGAGTTTTTATGCAGGTTACTGGCATCTTCAGTGAAGTAGGGAATCTCGTTTAGTGGATCAATTCTGTTAGAATTTCAAAATTATTGGTGATGGTATAAAACTTCATATGCCACTTCTTATTAAGAAACCTGTATACTGAGGATTTGCAAATACAGTCTGATTTGCAGGACGCTGTCTGCAGTTCTCTGTACTTGGCCCATATCACCTGAAGGTAATATAAGCGATGAATAATCCTTTTTACCTCTTGATTTTGTTCTGCCATCTCCCTCTTGTAGCACTTTCTGCTTTCAGTCTTCCATATTTCCCTATTATTCACTTTTCCCTTTCTTTTATCCATTTCACTGCCCTCTTCCTTTTTCTACTTCACCACTTTCATTTTTCTTTAACTTATGTATGCTTCTGTAATGAAATTGAAGCAAGTACACAGAAATATGAGCCAACCTTCATACTTCAAAAATTTCATTTGTGTTCTGCACCTTTTGCCCCCTCATCCTTTTGTCTGGTCTAGTTTAAGTGGAAGACATACCAAACCACGAGTTCCTAACCATTCTGCTGCAGTCTGACATAGTCATTATTAATGATAATTTTTCTACTTTATGAACTTGTACTATGTTTTATAGAAGCGGGTGAATATAAGTGGCTAAATCATCACAGAGAAGTTAACTACACTTTAATACATGGGAATTTATTTAGGATGCTTATGTTGAAGCACATCAGATCGGATTCATAGATGCTCAGGTCACCCATAAATCCAAAGAAATGAACAAATACACGGGTGCTTTGTGGTCAAGTTGCTAGAATCTCAAGGAATCAAAAATCAGTGAATTTTCAGACAAAACAAATAACAAGTTGTTTAACTATACTGTGTCCAGTAGTTAATTGTGCTGTCTTGCTAATGATGATACCAGGTAGTCATTCTTGGTCTGGTGAGCAATGAAAGATAGCGGCCCTCGGGAAGAAGTGAAAGACAATCTGCTTCAGAAGATCACTCAAACACTTGTGAGTCAATAGAACTGAAATTTGCCCCATTCCCCGTAAGCACTGAGAAGAATGTCTTCTGTGCTGAATATAGATTACCATTTCTTCCTGACTTTGGATTTATAGGTATGTGAGACAGAGACAAGTCTCACTGGCTCCATGATAATTTACTGAATTATTCTCTGACTACAGCAGTTGTGATCCAAACCCAATCTCCACCTGCTCTCTCCCTCCCATAATATCCTACCTCTGTCTCCATGCTGTATCTATTACCCTATCAATATCCCATAGTATGGACAGCTTATGCATGAAGATAAGCAGACTGCTGTATTTTGGGTAAAATACAGCTACCGTTTCCCTTTATTATTATTGACACACCCATAGTTGCTTGTTTGAAATTTGCCCAGGAGTTGTGCTGAGTAGACATCCAGGAAGGTGTGCTGAGTATTGACTGATGCTCCCAGGAGACCACCTCTTCATTCTTGATGGGATGTTTTTTTGAGGATGGGTTTAGACCAAGTCCATCTGTTTATGACAGACTGTCCATCATGTGACAGCATCTGCTATGAAAAAAAATGTAATTGACTGGCTTAAAACAAATGAAAGTAAGAAAACTCTCAACAGAAAAAAACTTATTTGATGGGAGAGTGTCAGAAGTAATTATACTGAGTGAAAGTTAAAACACCACAACCAAACAAATAAACTTGTACAGCTAATGTAGCTATTAGAATGAATGTGTTTATGCCCAGATGAACAGCTGTCCAAAAAATTCAGTTAGATTTATGAACAGCACATGAATCTAGTGACAGCTGGTAATTCTGTTAAGCATAGCAAACCTACAGGCAAAGGATATCACAACAACACTGGTTTTAAGGAAAGATTAAACAAAAAACATTTTTGCACAAAAAAGGTGTGCGTCCACATGGATGTGTGTGTACACGTGTAGGAGGTAAGTGAGCGTGTCAGTGAGAGCACATTTTGCAGATGTACTCTCAAAATAACTAAAGTGTTTTTAGAGCAGGAGGAAGACTGAGGTAGGTAACACACGACACAGAGAACTTCTAATGAATGAACAAAAAGTAGACGAGAAGTAGGATGGTCTGCAGTAGTTGTTCGCCTCTGGCAAGCTCGAGGCATATTTAAGACACTTAAGGCCACATCAACTTAGGAAATAACATTACTTTGTTCTATGGTCTTATGAACTAACTTGGCTTCTTGCAAAACTTCCATAGCTTTTGATCTTCTTTTTTTCTTCTCCCCGTGTTCTTCTCCCAAAGTAGAAAAAGGGGCAGAATCGAAATGCATAAATGCATGGCTTTTGTGTGAACTGCATCTCTAACGACTTCCCTTTGTACTTGTATAAATTTAAGCTACTCTGACCAAGTTGTTCTTATTAAATCTAGCCCTCTGAGTCTGTATAATGCCTGGAGTGAGTTCAAGAGGACTAACTTTCCAAATGTAAATGCAGTGTGAGGTTAACACTTGCAGTGGAATAATTTGAAGAGTCTATGAAGTTGCTATCGCACAGTCTTTGCCACTGACTCCTTACTGGTCTGTTTCCTGGAAGATGTGCTACGAAAGGAGGATAACATCTACATGGCTGCATACTTAAATTGGGTGGAGGGAAATTGTGCTTCAGGTCTACTAGAAAAAGCAATAAAAATACAGATGAATGTATTCATCTTCTAAAGGAAAATGAAGAGGTGGTTTGACTAAAGTCAGTCATCTGATGAACTGGCCAAATGAAGACTTTCTGTTAGACGTTATTTAAATTAGAAGGGGTGTCAGTAGGGCACATAGGATTGTTGTAATACCAGGAACCATTGTGTTTAGCAGAGCTGCTAGGTATTGAAAGATAACAGTAGTCACTGAATTTAATCACAAGTCTGTCTGCTTTGGCAGTCTACTTTAAAAAAAACAAACCCAAACACACTTGTTTGTTTGTGGGGATTTTTTTGTGGATATTGGAAAAGAAGTTAAAGCTCCATCGGTGAATCTGACTTGGTGTTAAAATTACAGATACTTTTGTCACCTAAATTTGACTATGTTAGTTCAAATAATTTCTTTTCTTGTTTAGCTGTTGCTGATAATCCATTAGGAAAAAATAGAAGAAAGAATTCCACACTGTTATTGTTCTGTTATCTCATATCATTGGAGGTAACAAAACCTCTATGTTACATCATAGAAACAAAACATGCTTTCATTTTCTCAGGAGCTTTCCATCGTTCCTTCTTACAGACTTCAATGACTAGCTTTTTCGTGACAACAGGGTGAGTAAATTAATATACCTGTCTTTAAAATGGGAAGGCGGTAGTCTGAGAAGATGAAACCTTACAGTATTTCAACTTCTACAGTTCTTTTACCTAAAACAAAATCCATCTGAAGGGAAAAAGACTTCATTTTCTACTTCCAGTAAGTGCATGGAACTTGGATTATGTGTTTTTGTGGAATATAAGATGGTGAGTCAAAGGCCTAAGCATACATAAGGGCTGTTTCTCACTTAGAGTCAAGGTATTGGTGTTTGACATTTCTTGGCTGCTGTGGCATTACTGTGATTCATCTCAACACATTAACATAACAGAACATGACTGATGTAACAGTGTGTGACATATCAAAACAACACTAACAGAGGCCAAGGAATTCCATTTTTAATACTGCTGCAAAGAGGCTATTAATTTTTTTGAGAGTTTTTTTTCACTTTCAGACTTGCTAAATTTTTGTCATTTTGATATGAATCCAAGTGAACTTCTGAAATGTTATGAGCAGAATCTTTATTTTAAAAGCCAGAAAGTCCAGAGACAAGGCCCTGAAACAAAACCAAGGTCTGAACATGCAACATTTATAATGAACAAAACAGAAAGCAAAAACCCATTATTTAAATTATGGAGTTTTTTTCCAAAATGTCTTTGTTTTGCATCTGCATAGTTTAGAGGTTTGCTTAACTGCAAACCTGAAATCAGAGTCTGCTTTCAGGGCTTTTGCTCATTAGAAACATAGAAAGACATCATAATCTTCAAATGATACTTTTGACCTACTAGCTGTTGCTTCTTATAAAAGGTAGAATTTCACTGTGTACAGCCTTTTATCATTTGGCTTCCAGATGTTGTCCATGGTTGGAACTGAAAATACTATCACCATCATATTGTTTTGGTTTTTCCAGAGTTCCTTAAGCTTTCCTAAGCTCTCCAGCAGTGTATCCAAGAATGACTGCACCTTGGAAAAGGGAGAGCTTGGGGGAAGAATTGCAATTGTTTAGAGGGCCAACTCAGGTCCCCGTGAGAACTTACCCGCTTCAGACTCTCCTTGAGCTCTGAAGCTTGCATGGTTGATCTCTTTTGAAGTATGTTTTACATGGTTTCATACGGTTTCTTTCTTCCTCAATTGGATACAGTCACAAAATTACTTTCTGACCCTGCTATTTTAGATAAATTTAGAGAAGCAGTGTCAAACGGTACGTACGTTGCCACACTGGAGAACTATGCAGATGTGTTCTCCCCTGGGAGAGGATCCAAACCTGATAGGTTGTAGTTAATAGTTGGGCAAGCCTTGGATGTCCAGCTTGAGAAACTGAGCAGCAATGGCCGCTTCAGTTATAAACAACCAGGCCTGTTAATTGTGAAAGCTGATTAATATGTTAAAACTTCAGCTGTCTGTTCTGCAGGAGATCCCACTGTTGACCAAAAGGCTGAGAGGCCAGAGAGAGCAACACTGATTTTCTTCTATAGTTAGAGAAAAGAAGACATGAAAATGTCAAGCAACTTCAGGTTCTTTTGTGTTAAAAGATGAAGGTGAACCAGTGTGACTCTTTTTTCTGTTCTGTGTGTACTTTCTGTAGAAATATAAGTACTCATTGGAGAATTTGTGCAAAATTTCTTCAGCAATGTAATAGAGGCTAAAGCAGTTTAAGAAAACTTTTTATTAGGAAGAATTTGAATGTTTCTTTCTTTACCATCATTGGAAAAAATGTGGCTTTTGTTATTGTAATGTGATTTTTGCTATTGGTGGTTACTCCAGAAATAGAACAAGTACTATCCTGGAGATCAGACTTTTTTTTCCTGTCTCTGAATTACTGTATCTTAGAATTTTAGCATATAAAATAGCAATCAGTGAGTATTGTGCTTTGTTTATTTATTTATATCTATGACGGACGTAATAAAACCAGAAAACCAGAAGGGCAATAGAAGAAAGAGCTGAAAAAGTGAAATGCAAACAGGAAAGGGAAAGATACCATTAAAAAACAGAAGGATGACGTGTCTGGTGCTCTGCTTAACTGTCTGACAGATACTGGTTACAGAACACGTTGGAACAGTTTAGATCTCACTATATTAAATTAACACCAAATCAGCACAATTATAAACTCTTAGATTAATTAAGAGCAGTCATTTCAAACTATATGAACCTATTTCATCTCTTCAGTACAGATTTCTAGCTAATGCCTTTATTTTGCTAATAGACACATCTACCAGATTTTCAGATACTGATAACTAGTTGGGTCTAGGTGGATCCTTTCCCTGTTTGTATGAGTCTCTTATGTTTTCATTGTTAGCTTTTCAAACTATTGGTGGAAATAAAATGACCATGGAGTTAAGAGATTTGCTTGGATTGCAAGTAACAAAGAAAACAGATTACTTCCATTTCAGTATAATTTGAGACTCTGAAGAACCTTTTCTGCATCTGTCTTCTGCCAAATACTTAATACATAATTTGTAGCAAATTTTTTTTTGAGGAGAAAGCACAAATAGAAATTTGGGGGTGAATAGTTTGTCATTTGTGTCTAATCTTATTTAGGTTTATTACATTTTGAATGACAAGATTAACATACGTGATAGGGTTTACTGAAATCTTAGAGCCATCAAGTTCAATCTTATGTATTGCAAACACCTTCACCATGTAATTTCTTTCATAAACTCCAAAATCTTTCTTTCAGATCTGTTTCCCCACCCCCCACCCCCCACCCCACCCCTCCATCTTGGAAGTCTGTTCCAGAAAAGATTCTCACTACCTTTTTGGTTGGGAGTCTTTCTCCAGTCTCTAGCATATTCCTATACCTATGACATGATGTCAGTTACTCTTCTACTGGAAATTGCTTGAAGATACATTTATTTATATGAACTTACTTTTGCCAATCAGTCAGCAGTAATGAGCTACATGACGTGAATATCAGCATTTAGATATCAGTATTCATAAAAGACACAAATAATAGAGGTTCACTGAAAAGTAATTGCAGTCTTACATCTGTAATGCATTTTAGTTAAAAATGAAATAGCTGGATTATCTAGATATCTGACTTGAGCCTCCAAATAGAAGTACTTCTCTCTTACCTGTTATCATCCATTCAGCAGCTTCATCTTAAGTAGAGGGTTTTGATAACCCATCATTCTTCTATCACATATAGTTAAAAAGTGAACCTTATAGACTGCACCTTCAGTAATTTTGCAGATGACACCCAAGTTGGGTGGGACTGTTCTGCTTCAGGGTAGGAAGGTTCTACGGAGGGATGGGGACAGGCTGGATCCATGGGCTGAGGCCAACTCTATGAAGTTCAACAAGGCCAAGTGCCGGGTCCTGCACTTGGGTCACAACAACCCCATGTGATGCTACGGGCTTGGGGAAGAGGGGCTGGAAAGCTGCCCGGCGGAAAAGGGTGTTGGTTGACAGCCAGCTGAAGGTGGGCCAGCAGTGTGCCCAGGTGGCCAAGAAGGCCAATAGCATCCTGGCTTGTATCAGAAATAGTGTGGCCAGCAGGATTAGGGCAGTGATCGTCCCCCTGTACTCGGCACTGGTGAGGCCACACCTCAAATATTGTGTTCAGTTTTGGGCCCCTCGCTACAAGAAAGACAGTGAGTTGCTGGAGCGTGCTCAGAGAAGGGTAACCAAGTTGGTGAGGGGCCTGGAGCACAAGTCTGATGAGGAGCGGCTGAGGGAACTTGGGTTGTTCAACCTGGAGAAAAGGGGGCTGAGGGGAGACCTTATTGCTCTCTACAACTACCTGAAAGGGGGTTGTAGCGAGGTGGGGGTCGGTCTCTTCTCCCAAGTGACAAGCAATAGGACAAGAGGAAGTGGCCTCAAGTTGTGCCAGAGGATGTTTAGATTGGATATTAGGAAAAATATCTTCATGTAAAGGTTTGTCAAGCACTGGAAGAGGCTGCCCAGGGAAGTGGTTGAGTCACCACCCCTGGAGGTATTTCAAGGCTCTGTGGATGTGGTGCTTAGGGACGTGGTTTAGTGGTGGACTTGGCAGTGCCAGGTTTATGGTTGGACTTGACGATCTTAAAGGTCTTTTCCAACCTAAATGACTCTATGTTTCTATGATTCTTTGTTTTGAAAGACAAAGAAGGAAAAACATCTTTGGAGTGCTAATCAGCTGCAGCTAATCGATCCTGTTCTGTTTTTATGAGTAGAGATGGTGACAGTCATGTTAGTTCTTGCAGAAATAGAAGAAAAGTTGGGAAGAGAGTATAAGAGTTTATGTTCTCCTCCTCCACCTCACATTAGCATTAGTTACTGTCAGATACTTACGAAGTTCCCTCCAGCTTAGATTGAGACTTGTATCAAGAGATATGCAACCCGCCGAATTCATAATGGTACCATATACTTGCTAATACATGTATAAATAATATTATACATGAGAGATTTTATTATATGCAAGAGATAAATATTATGTCTTTTAAGATAACACTTTCAAGCACAAATCAAACAATTTCATGTGAATGGAATATTCTTCATTTTGTTCAAACATTAGTGATGAGTTAGTGTAATAAAGACACTCCATTTTGTTGGGTGTGCCAAATTTCTGAATTAAGTAGAATATATTCCTTGTGTGGGGCATGGTGTCTTTGGTAGATGTTCTTTATAACAGCTAATGAGTTTGCCTGGGAAATACATGCAAGTAGTCTGTGATACTAACATAATGTACTTGTGCCTACTCAGTTCCATGCACTATTCTCATCTACCTGAAAACCGTGAAGGAAAACAGAAATCTGAAAAGTATCAATGGTACACACTCATATCCAGAGGAGATTGTTATCATTCTTCCATCCTACTGCATATCATGGGCCAAGAACATTTTTCAATACCTGCAGTATGAAGCCCATTACTTGTCCACAGCTTCTGTTTTATCTCCAGTGTAACTAGTAGGAAATATACATGTATCTTTTAATGATTTCCATAGAATTTTAAATACTTCAGTGTGTAAATATTTGCTTTTTACTGATGGTGAAATCTCTGACGAACCCCTCTTATCAGAGTTGTCAGCATATGCCTTTCTCTTATACGTGGTCCTGAAGAGTAGGATACAAGTGGTAGAGGAAGGATTTATTTGAATAGTTTTGATACGTGAACTAAGTTACATGACCTGTTACAGGTATCCATTTCAACAGTAGTAATTAATGCTGTATAAGTAATAAAATATTTCCACTATTACTTCCATACTGGGCTGTTAAGTGTTTCTTCCAGGTGTATCTCTGAAGCATTTTCTTGATCCTTTAGAAAACAGAATTTGCATTTCATTCATAGAATTTTTTTTAAAAGCTAGATTTCTAATTTTTTCTGTTGTTGCCAGAGAATCATTAGCAACTGCTGCAAGATTTATATTCTTGGAAATGTCTACAGTAGATCATAGTCTTTAACTACTGAGGATGATGCAGGGGAAAGAGAATGTGTGTTTAGACAAGATGAATTGTGTTTGTCTTTCCACTTAGTTTTGAAATATTTATGTTTATTCTTGTAACATTACATTAGAGAATTTGCATGTTATCCACATGTCGCATCACATTAAAGATGATCTGACCTTAAACTATATTAAAACAAAAGTGTGAATGGTGGTAGGAGTACTTCACATGTAATACTTTCTACTCACAAATACAATTAACTTTCAGCTTTTTTTTTTTTTTCCTGGAAGATTTTATTTCCTAATTGCATTCCTGTGATCACCTTTGTACTTTATCACATTTCACTGCAATATACAGATATAAAATATAAGTTAATTTCTCTGCCAGATCAGCTGAGGAATCAGCCTCACCTAGTATTCCAGTTGGTAGTAACCAGTACCAGAGATTTTAAAGAAAATTGCAAGAAATTCTTAAGTGCATAATAATGGCACTCACTACCCAGAAGGTAAATTTCTTCCTCAAATACATTGCTGATTTATGATATGTTGTATAATCATATACTTCATTTACAAACATTTTATTGGGGAAAAAAACATTCTTGGAAAAGTCCTTGCTATTGGAACTCCAGGTATTTTTGGTTTTGGTTGTCGTGCTGTGTTGTGGTTTTTAGTGTTGCTGGATTGTAGTAGTGGAAACAACTCCAGTGCTTAATTTTGTACCATATAAAACAAAGACCTCTTTTCACATTTAAAATACATTCCTTTTTAGGAATTGCCTCAACAATTTGTCCATAAAGATAATTCAGATGCAGGGATCAATGAAACTAGGGTGATTAGGGTGTGTGAGCAATAGAAATACAGAAGAGAGTCATGTTGAAAATGCAAGACCTCATATACTTTGAGTAAACTTGAAATAATCTATGTCTTATTTAATTTGAACATTCCCGAGACGTGCTGAAGGAACATAGCCTGTAGGTCCATGGCATAAAGACCAGTACAAGCACTGAATGGCAACTGCTTTTGATTCCCCATTCTTCCAGGAGCTCCAATTACTTTTCACGCTGCCCACATGAGTGGGGGCCAGTCCCAGAAGGGCTGGGAGGAGGCCAACAAAGGCAACAAGGAAGCCTGGTCAATGTCCAAAGCTAAAATATTCGTGATGGAATAGGGAAAATAACAGCAGTAAAAACACTCTTCACCTTTGTTATGGCTTTACTGCTGCACTGAATACTAGACAAGCTGATCCCACTGTTCAGTAATTCCTGATAATGGAAAAGAGGCTAAAAATGTCACTGCTTGTCCCCTCTGTTTTTTGTAGACTGAGACATTTAAAAAAAAAAAAAAAAAAGCTCAAGTATTTCTCATTTGTCCCGCCTGTATTTATTCATTAATCAGAGCTACTACTGATTGTGCTACCAACTCAGCCACTTATTCCCCAGGTTGCTGTATGCCTCACACAGCTCTCAAGTAGCAACACTCATTTATCTCGAAGTGGTATAACTGATATTTAAAGGTCAATATTGGCTCAAATCATCTGTGGGTTTGAGTGCTTAAAAACAACGGCAGCAATATACACACACACACAAAGAAAATCTCTGGTCAGCTACTTTAAGTCTAAATGATTGCAGTTATCAAAAGTGAAAACATGTCTTTGGGGAGCTGATATTTCCTTTTTTCCATAGGCAGAAAGCATTGCCATATGAGAAACATTTGTGATCTGGTATTTCTTTGTGAAAACCCTGATTTTTTGTTTGTTTGTTTGTTTATTGAGAAACTTTCTTACATTCAATCACAATGAATGTGTCAAAAAGTTCTATTATTTTTCTAGATAGATGTTATTACTATGAATCACCTTAAGTTTATGAGAGAGAAGAAAACCAAAATGGTCAGAAAAAATATTCTTCAATTTTAAAAGAAAGTATTTCTTTGATTTAAAATATTTTAAGTGTAATAGGAGAGATTATCAAAGGGCAGCATAATTTGAGTAAATAAACTTTATCATACATCATATGGTACAGCAAAACTTTCATCAGTATATTCAGTATAGGGCATATGGAAAGGCAAGGTTTTCTGTCCCCTAGACATCATGATTCTTAAAATGTAGACTACTCCTTTCCATTATTTTTGTATGTATGCCTGCATATTCTGTATTTCCGTATATGGAGCTATGCACCTACATTTCAAGTCCTATCCTGGAAGTTTGGCCACAGAAAGACAAGACTTCAGTGATCTCTTCATTACCTGTTTTAATTATAGTAAAATGATTTGGGTTTGCAGCTAGAAAGATAAGGTTCATAACGTAACTTTAAATTCCTAAACCAATTCTCTCTACCAAGGAGACAAGAGAGGAGAAAAAACAATAGATACATATGTTTGTGTGGTTGTTCCCCTCAGTGGTTAGCTGCGCATGGTCCAGTGAGTTACTGCTGCGTAAAGCCTGGAACCTTCTGATCAATAGCTGATTAATAAAATGCTAAGATTATCGAGTGTCATGTACAGTGGCTTTCATTCAGGAATCTCAAAGTTCTTAAACCCCTCCATTCTCAACCACACAACAGAAGTAGGTTTGGCTTTCGTGGACTGATACAGAAGAAGCGATATGTGTCCACGGTCAAACAGATTTAATATATCAGGAAGAAGATGGCTTCTGCTCCATTTCCTTACTGGTACAAGTATTCAGCTGCTACCAAGAGAAGGAATATTTTCTGAGCTCTTCTCTTTTTTGCAGAGTGATGTGAGATGATTTTTCACAAAGCCCTTTTGTTATGCAATCTGTAAAACAGAATTCATCAGTTTTCTTTGTAGCATTTGAGTGTCTGCGTCATTCCTTATGTATTCCACAGCTGAAGTCAATTAGAACTTTCCACTGACTTCACCCTGTAACACGACAGGGCTCACGACAAGAATCTCTTCATATTTAGCTGAGAAAGGAAGGATTAAAGGTTTTTCAATGCCATGACTTCCAGTAAATGCTTCAAACCTTTGAAATGTAAATTCAGTTACTTATTTTTTCAGTTTTTTGCACCTTATTTATCACAGGCATCTAGAATAGGGCCTTCACCATACGAGCAAGCCAATTGTCTCAGCTAGGCTGCAAAATTATCATTGATTATGGTGTGTGTTACGCTGGCTTGTACGTGTTTGTGGATCTCTCACCTGCTAAGCTGATCTGGATGACCATGAGACTTCCTTTTGAACACAGACTTTGGGGTTCCACGGGGCCTGGAGTTCTTGATATTATGTTTGACACGTCAGATATTTCAAATTAACTGTCAGGTGTCTGTTAAATGTGTTATTCTGATACTGAGGTAAGTGCTGATTTTCTTTGTGTTGTCAAACTGAAACCATCGTAGGGAGTTCAGTAATGGTCGACTGTGAAAATTGGGATACAATTCTGATGATAGTACGATGAAGAAAAAAGGTTCGGTTCCTGGTCTTGGATTGAAGCTTCCCTTTTCTTACGGACACGTGCCTGACTCGACATGGCTTAAGGTGAAGAACTCCTTTATCAGATTAAGGGATAAAACATCATTCGAATAGGACAGCTGCTCAGCTGGCGTGAATTAGCATAGCTCTGTGGGAATCGACAGGCATACAAAGGATTAAGAACAGCTCAGGGCCTGGCCTAGCATCATTCTAAACATCATTTCTTAACATAAGCCTTAAAAACCTTTCTTTGACATAATGCCAGGGAAAATACTAGGTAACAGCACAAGTCTGGCAAAACTCGCTGTCCATTCAGAAAATACCTTACCCTAAGGAATGAGCTTTATAAGCTTCTCCAGGCAGGATGATAAGTAACACCGGGGAAGGTGACTCTGTGCAGCAGGGGTGAGCGTTGTGGATACTTGCATTTTAAGCATTTAGCATTTGTCTGGCAATTTTTTTTTTTTCCCCCCGATTGAGTTTCATACTGGCAGGGCTGCAAACTGGTATTGTAAACATTACTGAATTGTAATCTGATCTACATAACAGAGCTGGTGAGGAGCTATGAGCATGTGGCAGCTTAATCTGCTTGAACTCCTTAAAAGGCCTTATTGTGTCCAGCGTCTCTTCTTGGTATGTCTTGAAGCTTCAGTTCAGGACAGAACATGATCTTTCTGGGCCTATGTGACTCAACATTCAAGTCCAAGTCCTTATTTTCCACATTCTTGCAGGTTTCAACAAAAACCCAAAAAGGTAGACAGAGCTCAAGCAGTGACAGTAACATCTCCTGTACAGATCATGCTTCATTTGCAAGAAACTCGTTCAGGCAGATAGCAAGTGCCACTCCATTTTTCCCATGCAATGAATCAAGCTGCTTGCAAATAGCACAGTTTCTCACTAAATGAATCCATGTTCTAGTAAAGTGTAGGCTTATCACCTTTTTCGAAGAGCTTGTTGTTTTCAACTACTTTGTATATATTTGTATATTTTTGAAATGCCATCATGAAGATTTGTCAGCACTTACTGATTTACAGAGATACGGAGAAGAGAAGCACATTGCAATACTCAAGTGTTATTTGCCATTGGGACAGGTTTAGTGCATGATAAAAATATAAGTTCTGGTCCTTCTGCCAAGAGTTCAAGATTAATTAATTAAAGGCGTAGCATAAATAATGGCTGTTGCATATAATCTAATACTTGCAAAAGACTAGGATGATTTGGGCTGGGGAAAGGACAATTTTTATGTTTCAGACTTCAGTAATACTGGGATATTACATCAAAAGCTATGTTGTGGTGCATCTGGAGTTCAGCATCCTTCTTCTGACATGATTAGTGTAACTACTTTGATAACAAGTCCATAGAAATCCACACTGCTTTCATTGATTCCAATACCTTTGTTTCTAAGAGTTTGTATTGGGTTTGCGTGGCAAGGTTTTGGTAGTGGGGGGACTATGGGGGGGCTTCTGTGAGAAGCTGCTAGAAGCTTCCCCCATGTCCGACAGAGCCAATGCCAGCCAGCTCCAAGATGGACCTGCCACTGGCCGAGGCTGAGCCCATCAGCGATGGTGGTGGTGCCTCTGGGATAACAGATTTAAGAAGGGGAAAAAAACCTGTAGCTGGAGAGAGGAGTGAGAACATGTGAGAGCAACAGCCCTGCAGACCCCCAGGTCAGTGCAGAAGGAGGGGAGGAGATGCTCCAGGCACCGGAGCAGAGATTCCCCTGCAGCCCGTGGGGAAGACCACGGTGAGGCAGGCTGTCCCCCTGCAGCCCAGGGAGGTCCACGGGGGAGCAGATCTCCACCTGCAGCCTGGGGAGGACCCCACGGCGGAGCAGGGGGATGCCCGAAGGAGGCTATGACCCTGTGGGATGCCCACGCTGGAGCAGGTTTGCTGGCAGGACTTGTGACCCCGCAGGGGACCCACACTGGAGCAGGCTGTGCCTGAAGGACTGCAGCCTGTGGAAGGGACCCACGCTGGAGCAGTTTGTGAAGAACTGCAGCCCGTGGGAAGGACCCACATTGGAGAAGTTCGTGGAGGACTGTCTCCCGTGGGGGGGACCCCACGCTGGAGCAGGGGAAGAGTGAGGAGTCCTCCCCCTGAGGAGGAAGGAGCGGCAGAGACAAGGTGTGATGAACTGACCCCAACCCCATTCCCTGTCCCCCTGCACCGCTGGTGAGGAGGAGGGAGAGAAAACCGAGAGTGGAGTTGAGCCTGGGAAGAAGGGATGGGTGGGGGGAAGGGGTTTTTAAGACTTAGTTTTTATTTCTCACTATCCTACTCTGATCTGATTGGTAATAAATTTATTTTTTTTTTTTCCCCAAATTGAGTCTGTTTTGCCCGTGACGGTAATTGGTGAGTGATCTCTCCCAGTCCTTATCTCAACCCACAAGCCTTTTGTTTTATTTTCTGTCCCCTGTCCAGCTGAGGAGGGGGGTGATAGAGCGGCTTTGGTGGGCACCTGGTGTCCAGCCAGGGTCAACCCACCGCAGAGCTGTATTCTAAAAATGGAAGCAGGTAAAACATGGGCTAGTGATGACACTGGTCACTTGAGATCATTTATTCAATCTGAGCAATAGCTAACTTTTTTCAGTTAAATGGGGCTGCCTATGGCATGAAAAAATATATAATGTAAGGGTAACAGAGTATTTCCCTCTGCAAGTATGTATTATATTTCTTTTCTCTGTTTTTTTTCATAAATCTATATTTTATTTAAGTCTTCTTGCCTAAACCATCTCTTTCTCGGTGCTCATGAAGCGTTGAACACATTTTAAATATTACCACTGTATAAGGAGTGACCTCTATTTTATGTGGAAGTAAAATCCTTTGCATAATCCAAGTCAAAGGAGAATGTTCCCAGAATGTCATGCTTTTTCCCGTCTTCCTACTTTTAATTTAAATTGTGAAAGATCAATTCCTGTTTTATTTCTGCGGCAGGGGAAGTAAGTGAAGGGAACAGTTTCCTTTTTTTGTGTCAGTTTTCCTCAGCTTATTTGGATTTGGTTGCTAATATGTAATTTGCTCTCTCTGACGATGTAATTGATGATTACTGTGTCTGCCTCCCTTACTTTGTTGGAGGATCAGAGTTCTCTACTTCAAAAAGACACACATGAGAATCAGGTGCTGTTATATTCACTATTTAATAAAAATAGGCTCTTCTAATAGAGGAATAACTTTGTTCTTCTGACTTCAGCAGTTTGGAAAATAACTTGCATTTAGTGTGACCAGAGGGCAGTACGTTGGCTTCTAGTTCCAGTAATATTATTGATTTGAATTGCATTGTAGAAATATGACAGTAATTATTAATCAGGATATTTCTGAAAATTATTTTATTATATGAAACTGCTCTTCAGTAATTTAAAAATTAGACACTGTTGTGTGTTTATTTGTATTTTTTTGTTTGTGTTTATTTCGTATTTTTATTTGCAAGTATGAAAGGAGAGGCATAGGTAAAACGAGGTGAAAATCTCTTTGATCACTGGCTTTTTTTCTTTGAAATTATCTGATTATTTTTATTTTTAAAGTATCTGCTGGACATAACCATACCAACTAAACAAGGATTTGTGTAATTTTTCTATAACACATAAACAGGGGTTTGGGATCTAACATCTTTTGAGGTCAGATACTCATCTGGCATAGATCAGCGTAGCTTGACATACATCAGATACGGATCTGGCTCATTTTCCCTTTTTGTAATTGGTACTTGCATAGAAGACACCTACATCACCTCAAATTGCAAGACTAATTTAAAGAATTGGGGCAGAAATGGGAGATCTGACAGCAGGGAGGTTCAGCAATGTATTGGAAGTGTAGCATTTGTTCTAATGCAGAAAAAAGAGGGCAGGAACACTCCACTTTATTTAAGAAACCCAGCATATGAATGCTGCTGTTTAGTCAGGGGAGGTTGGAAACACGTCAGCATTTAGGTAAATAAATTGGTGTCTGTCCGGTGTTAGCCAATGAGCAAGTTTTCAGGAGAGGGAAGGTGTCTTCTGCTTTTTGTTTCCACAGTGGAAAAGAAGCCTTAGCATGTATGGGATGTCTTCTTACTTCCCTTTCTAAAACAAAAGGAAGCTTTTTGTATTATGTATGCATTAAGTCCCAGGCATTAAAGATTCTTCTTAGCTTTTTCTTTCAGGTATTTTGGAGACTAAAGCTAGTGTAGATAATAATGTGATAATTCCTGAAACTAAAGCAGATGATACCAGGATGATCCGCAACAGTGTCAGCTCCTGAGGTTTAGAGGTTCTACTTTGCTCTGGCTGTACAGCTTAAGTTGTAACGACAGAATACCTTCAGAAAGTTAGCTTTAGGGAAGATAAGCGTATGCTGAAATAGCCTGGTGATTAATGTGGAGGAGTAGTGTGTGGGAGGAACTGGGCTATAAGTTCTGCTCAGTCTAATTCTAGATACTTAATTAAAGTGTCTTGAATTCAAAGCTGAAGTCTTAAAGATAAACATGTCAAAAAATGAGAGGGTCTTTTCTTTCTCTAAGAGATACTTTTGTGATCTGTTTTGACTGTAAGGAAAGAACGATTTGGTAAAATTTTATTTAGCATAAATTAGATAGGGCTATTGGCTGTCTATTGTTTCCTCCAAAACCACAGATTGTTTCATATTCTTACTCGTCCACTGGGCTTTCCTTGCATTTTTAGTAATTATGTGATTACCATTTGGAATCGAGAACTAGATAAATAATATTTGGTACTCTGTCTTGGTTAATGTTACTTAGGATATTTTAATGAAGCTTAAAGATTTCAGGCCTTTGCTCCTCAAAGTACATATCCGTATCATTCCACTATATGTGAATTCACTGTGGTCCCAGTTATGTATGCAAACTGATACCGTTTTCTGACTTCTCTTCTTAAACCTACCCCAGAAGCCTGACTTGGTGTAGCCGAGAGCTTTAGAGTATATTTGGGTGGGTTGTGTCCACAATAGGATAAATACACTTTAAAGATATATTTGCAAGTATTGTCTGACATGTTTTAAAATACAGTGTAGGCTTTGAGAGAACTTGTAACCCAGGTTTTGCTTCTTATGCACAGTTTTCATCAGTAACATTTTAAAATATTGTGCCTTTTCGTAACAGAAACTGGTTCATGATTTCTTAAGACCGTCTAGAGCATAATTTGTCAATGAAAATTCTGTATTTAGATGAAGGACATTAATGTGAGGTATACACTTTCAGCATATAGTCTCAGAAATGGAGTAGGGGATACGCTTCTCTGATAAGAAACTCTCTGTGGACATGATACAGAAATGGACCCAAAGATCAGTGGACAGGACCTAGTAGGTAAAGTTTCTTCCTGCCTGCCATTTCTGACATTTTTTCATTGATAACTGATGGTGTCATTTGAAAAGTCACTTAAAAATCTGTTACTACTAGCAGGTATATGATTTAACAGACTAGAAGGCATATTTAAAGAGACAGTTTTATTAGCTGTTATTCTGTCTTAACACCTCAGCATTGGTTCTGCCTTATACTCTTCATTGATCAAATCCTCTGATACTTGTGTCATTTGCAATAGAAGGTGACAGATAAATGCCCATCCAGGAACTTGATTCTGGATATGGCAGGCAAGTGAGTCCCCTGTGTTGAATGATAACGACACAGGGTGTTCCCTGAAGAAAGATTACACGTACCCTAGCTGGTTACACCAAAAGGAGGTGCTTACCTGACTGGTTATGTCTGGCAAAAAATCACTGTCGATACAGTGGTGATAAAGGGAAAAGTCACCACCTCAGTTTTGCAACATCTGTTGATGAATTCATTTCTTCCTGGAAGTGTCCTGTATGAGAAATTAGGCATCTTTTTAACATTACTTTGAATAGAGATTAAAGATAAAGAATAGAACAAAAATATAGTTGCCAGGAGTAAAGAGATCTTTCCTGTGTTTCCACCATATCACAAAAAGTCAGTGATTAATCTACTTTTACAGCTTTTCCCAGATGTCCAGTGCATGCTGTGGGGTTTTGCATTCAAGAATATGATGAGATGCTAATGAGTTTATGGCTTTTGGGAAACAAAGTAAAAATGTTTCTAGATGCCAGGAACATCTATCATTTACAGTCTACCAGAAAACAGTGGAATTGCCCCATCCCATTTGCAGTGCTAATTTACTGTAGGTTTCCTAGAGAGAAGAGCCTTCATTAGATGACATACAATTTCTGCAATTAGCTGGTTAAGCAGCATTTCTTTATTAAAGTAGCATAAAAATGACATGTTCAGGAACAGCACATTTGATTTTCTTCTAAGTGGCTACTCCAGGGAATAGTATTTGTCCTAGAACATAAAGGTCAATGATAATTGAAGAATGTCAATAATGGCCAGAGCCACTACACAAATTCATATAAATCTGTTAGACCATTTTGTATGTTCTTTCTTCAGTAATATCACAGGAGGTGATAGTCCCATAAGTCAAATTCTGTAAGTAGGGAAGTGCTCAACCTATTCTTCAAATACTTGGCTTGTAGAAGGAAACATGTTAAATTACTAAATTTATCCTGTAGCATATTTCTTTTTAATTAGTATTTCTAATGGGTGGAGTCAGGTGGCAACTAAAAACCTGTCACAATGCCTTTATTTGTGATCTAGGGAACAGTTCAAATGAACAATATGTTGAAGTATGGCCTTAGGAGAGTATAATTTTGATAAGTATCAACTTTGTCTGCTAACCTGCATTATCTATAACTGCTTGCTGGGTGGAGGTATGATGGGAAGAAGGAAAAAGTGAGCGATGCAAAAGAATGCGAGTTTCTTCCTTGTATGCAGTGGAAGGCCTTAACAGTTGTCTTGAAAGAAAGAAAAGGCATCTGGGATGTGGAAGCCCAGAAGACAGGATCCATTTGCATTCTGTAAAACGTGTCTTACCTGTGCAAAAAAAATGAAGAAAACAAATGGGGTTTGTCCCTCCTGCTGCTCCTCCTGGAGGTGTGTTGTCTGTCTAACGTGCAGCATCTGTCATGTCTCATGGCATTGAATTGGGCATCTAAAATATATGCATGATTGTGAACATAGGAGTATTGCAATGCACATTTCTAGTAGTAAAGCATTAATGAACTTTTTTAAAAATGAATAAGAAAATGTCAGAGTTCCTCTAGATAAAAACTTAACCAAGAACATAATATTCAATTTCTCAGTTTTAAATGCAGCAAATAATTAAAACAGTACTCATAGTTTGTTGTGTTATATGGCTTTCCTCTACAACCTGGTTTTCTTTCTTTCATATTTCTTGGAGATGATGAACTCACTTCTCCATTCTTTTAAAAAATGAATGCAAAAAGTACTTTTTCCAAGGGAAGAAACTTTCCAAGATTAGAGCAGGATAGAGTAGGACTTGGTGACCTGGGAGACTGTAAGTTTCACTGGAGAAGAAGGTAGAAGTGGTGAGGAGAACAGACTAAAAGCAATCTACAGGTGTTTTTCCTCAAGTCATGTAGACGTAAGCCTTGTTTTGGTTTAGCGTTGAAAAACGCAGAGACTTTTTGTTTCTGTTTTACTGCATTTGCTTTACATTCTGCATACATATTTGAATGTGTCTGCTCATTTCTGTATCACATTGGATCGTGTGTGCAAATTCATATCTGTCAGTGCTGTGTGTTGATGCATGATATGTCTTCTACTTATAGATGTTCTTTGTTAATTGCATTCATAAACATAATTCTGTCTTGGATCCAATTTTCTTTTCTGTTTTGCTTTTCAAAAACTAACATTCAAATATATTGATTGACATTTTTATTCATTATAGGTGGGCTGAATAGATTCAGAAACATTCAGGTACAAGCTGCTAGTACAGTTTGTGTTATCCTTTCCAAGAAGCTGTTCGCCAAATCTAAATAAAAAGTGTTTTTAAATACGGTAGAGATTTGGCTCTACTGACTACTAGCTGTGGTGTTGTTCTCCTGAAGTACCTTGGGAATGACATTATGCTAGTACTGTTTCTCACACCTGGAGGCATTCATGATGGAGCATTACCAATTAATTTTCATTGTGGCTTTCAGTGATATTAAAGCACGGCATAGCAGAGGTACAAATGAATTAGTGTAGGATTCAAATGCTTTCCTTTTGTTTTTTTCTTAAAAAGCCGGTTATCACTTCAGGTTTAGAGCAACAACTGGCTTGGTCCTTAACTGTACAATTCATCCAAGAGCACTTGTCCTGTTGATAAATTAACTGATGGGCGTAGAGTTCGTTGATGGTGTTAGAAAGTCTGCACAACATGACATAGCACAAGATAGAGCCAATATAAATTGATACCTCTGCAGTGGAAATAGTAACTCAAAAGAAGAAAATTACTGTCTCTGTAGTGAAAGTACAGCGAAAGAAAACGTAATTAGCTTGTATTACACAGTTTGGAAATCGGTCATTGAATGTTCCATAACGTAAGGATATAAAGCTATGTCAGTGTGGTGCCATGCAGAAATAACTGAGCTAGATCTGAACAAGGCAGTGCCTGTACCCACAGTGATACACTCTTAAGAATCAAAGTGGAATGCTACTGTGGCATTGTGAGGGTTTTTTTTACCTTGATAAGAGAACAGCTCAAAAATAGCTCAGATATTTCTTTATTTCTGAGCTATGCTTCTGAGGCTACAGAGGATTTGATATTCAAGTGTCCACAAAATCTTTCAGCAATACATGTCTATATACCTCTTTTGTATCAGAAGATGTGACGATTGTGACCACATATCAGACTTGTGTTTGTACAACTAACCCACTTTAGTCTGGAATTTCTGGGAGAAGAATATATATAAATGGCCAACGGTGTGCATATGTAGTGTTTCTGCGCACACAAAGTAATTCTGGCACTTGCGCATGTGTTGTTCTTTCTGCAGAAGTGAAAGTCAGTTGAATAGCTTCTTAGAAGTGTTAGACTCCCTCCACGTGCACAAATAAGCTGTATGAAGTGTGCTTGGTAGATGTGTTCAATGCTTCCCGCTTGGGGGTCAGTGCTACTATGTTGGGTTTGTGCCAGTTCAGACATCTCCACCAGGCTCTGCTTTGTGATACAGAAACATTTTGTTAGAGATGTCTACGCCCATCAGTTAGACGCAGCGATAAAAGAAGTTGCATTAAAGGAATTCTGCAATTTGTCCGTACGCAGGCAGTAAATACATCCAAGTTTTGTGTAGATATAAGAGTTTGGGTATGTGCAGAGGGATCCATCAACATGTCGAACATTCGGAAACCTGTGATGACAGTGGAAGTCTTGTGCTTGGGGTAGCTTTATTTAGTCTAATAATTCAAGTTCTGATAGTAAGCATTTAAGTAATGTATTTTTATCCGGGTGTGCCATAAGATTTCACAGGTAATTTACAACTAATAAACAAAATGGTTAGGTGCAGATCTGACCTTTTCTATACGAAATAAAGATTTTTTTTTTTTTTTTTGATCCAGCTACATGTATTTTTAACACTATTGGAAAGATTACTCAGTTTATAATAAAAAGTCCATCCTGCCCATCTGAAGTAGAATAACTGCTTTTTAAGCCAGGAGTGAGAACAATCATGTACGTATGAATGTCAGGAGTGTTCACTTTACCTACCATTATATTAAGCACCAGATAAGGCAAGAAGAGTATTGAATCAAAACTTTAGAATCTGTTGTCACATTTTAAATGGGTTTGACACAGTGGCAGAAATATGAAAATATTTGGATTGTACAAGCTGAAAACAAAAGTGCTACAAAGGAAAAAAAAAAACTAACCCCAAAAAGCAATAAGCAAACAAACAAAAAGCCAACACCCTGAACCACCCAAAGCAGTAGACACGGCAGAATCCCAACTGACAAGAGCTGCAAGAATTTAGTCTTCCTTGGTTTTACTGTTCACACAAATATTGTTTTTTGAAGGTCTCCATCAGTAGGTATTTGTCAAAAGTCAGCACAAGAAAGCCTTTTTTTCTGCTTAGTTTTGAGTCTGAAATACAATAGACTGAGATAATCAAAGGTATCAAAATGACAAGAAAAAATTCATGGTAAAAGTTCTTGTGTTCCTCTTACAGCTAGAGTGGGAGTGAAACTATCATGGAATATAATCCAAAGAAAGCTGCGCTGGACCAGTTCATTTTGGCAGCTACATCTGGAATGATTCCAGAGCAGCTCATCTTTTATTCAAAGAAAATCTGAAAAGGGATTTGACTTGGCATAGTGTCTCATCTATAGAACAATGAAAGCAAAAAAGTAAATAAAAATAAATGCAACAATAAAGGCATGTCAAAACACTAAGCCACACTAAAAAAAAGGCATAAAATTGACAAACAGAAAGGAAGATGAAATAATAGAAAAAAGAATGGGAAAAAAATAGTAGAATAAGTGAAATAAAAGCAAGTAGGAAATTACGTGTCAGAAGAAGAAGTGCAGTAGAAAGAGGAAACAGAAGAAACCATGTGGAGAGAGCAAATAAAGCAGAACAATATTGAAAATCAATTTAAAGGTGAAAAATATATTATTTGTTGGATGTTTGTTTCCCTTGAAAGAATTTAAAACATTAAATTATCTATTGTTTGAGGTCTAAACTGAAATTGTTTTGTTTTATTCAGCAATGTACTGATTATTTTTGCCTAGACAGTAAGGAAAATACAAAGATAATTCTATCACTTAACTAACTGCAATTAAAAATGAGATGGTTAAAATATCCAGTGAAGTCTTGGCTGATTTTAACAAAGTTCATGCCTTTGAAATCATGGAAATTAAACATTAAAAACAGAGATGCATATTAGTTTTGATACTTTCATCATAATGCAAACCATTAGTTTCTTTCATGTTGGTTATTAAAATATTGTAAATGAGGTGAAAATTAATGAATGAACTAACAAATGAGCAAAATATGAAGATCCACTTGAGCATCATAAATGTGAAATCTTGTAGTCCGAATTCCAGACTTTTAACCTCTGTCTTTTGCTACTTAATTGCTCTCTGCAGTCCCTCTCTTTCAATAAAGTTAGACTTTGCTAGCTGCAGCAGTAAATGCAGCTTAGCGTGGGCTAGGAACACTTTTCGTTTGATGCCAGGAGGAATCTTGGCCATGGGAGCATAAAACTAAGCACAGGTAATTTAGCCTGCGTCTAGCTGGATTTTGCAGCTTATTCTGAGCTCCCAGTATCCTGGCCAGGCTCCGGGTCAGTGGAACACAGTACAGGGCCACTGAACTGGCACTGTTTGCTCCAGAACTGAACTTGGAGCTGGCTGCTTGGAGCAAAATTTGGGAAATTATGGCTACTATGAAGCAGAGAGGTAAGTAAGTCTGTTATCATGGGTTTTCAGTTCTTTGCTATTCTAACCTAAGAATTCTAAAATAGTGTATTCCAATTGACTAAAATAGTGTGTTCTAATGCCAACTCATTTGGAAAAGACTGTTCTTTGTCTGTGCAAACACCTGCTCTTGTATGGATCCAATAGGGATAAACTCTTTATCAGAAGTCTAAGCTCATTTAGTCTTGCAGGGAAAGCCTCAGTAGAAAAGAAGACTTGACCAAACCACAGAAACTCATCCTGGAAGAGTAGAAGTGTAGCATCAGAAAACACTTGCTTAGGGCTTGGAACTAAAACACGTTTTTATAAAAATCATCAGCAATAGAAGTTGTGAAAACTTTGAGATTGGGTCTAAGAAATTTGCCTGCACTGGGCAGCTAATTTGAGGGAAGAGAAATAAGAAGTTTCTAATAGGGACTGAAGTTACTGTATTTAAAAAACAGAACACAACGAGAGAGAAATGAATTATGCTTTTTGGTATTATTTCTTATGTGCTTCACTGGAGATGTTTTCACAGTTAAAGGGTATGTTGCATCCCATGCTTCTGTTATCTTTTTGTAAATAATTTTGTAAATTATGCTGATATTTGTAGTTAGGGATTTGAACATTCTTATTATTTCAAGCGGTTTTATAACTTCAGTAGGTCATTGTGTATCTGAGCTGAGAATATAAGCACAGCTGAATTTGCCTTTTCGCAGATGTTAGAAATACCTGTACAGTTGTGTAGATGCTGTTGTCTTTTAAATTTGGCCTATATCCTTCCCACCACATTCTACAGGAATTGTGTATGTATGTATAAGATATGGCAGATCTCTGACACGTTTTCTGCTGGTGAGGCATGGCTGCAAGTCCATTTGATAATGCATTGAGTTTCCTCTTGAGGACCAGCAAGGAATGAACCTACTCACACCCTCTCGAGTGCCGCATAGAGTTTCTATGATAGTCAAGTAAGAGCCAGTGAGCTCTTTGTGTTCCACTTGTTATAGAATCATTTGCATTTTCACTATCAGAGAGTAAGACAATTTCAGTTTTATAATAGTTAAAGCTTTATTGTCATAATCCAAATAGTTTTACTTTTCTTGAAGATAATATGGCTTGACAATATTCTTTCCTAACTTTGGTTTCTGTCCTCATGGTGAGAGTTTAAATTCAGATTATCTTTTAGCTATAGATGAAGCTACAGCTTCCCTTTATTCTGGATCAAACACTTGTCACAGGCCATGAAAACAATGCTGTGTTTTCCTTGAGGTGGAAGAGATGCCCTCATTTGATGATCTCATGACTTCACCGTGAGTTCCCATCACATCCAGAGCCATTCATTTCTGTGCCATGCTACAGCATGATGCTCCCTCAGTTATACTAGCACAACTGTTTAAGGAGCCATGTTGTGAATTGGATCAGGAAAGTCACCTGCATTAAAACAAAACAAGTAAACCCCCCGCAAAATAGGCGGAAGCACTTATAAATGGAGTTGGTTCTGAAATCCCTCTATTTTCAGCTGTGCTTTGAACTCTAGTGTCTTTCATGTTCATCTTGGGCTTACTAGTTCTTTGACCTCTGGGATGGCATCCCTCATCATTCTTTCTGACAACATACTGTTAAAATCTTAGGACCCTTGCAAGATTCCTAACTTCACCTATATCTTCATCTGGTGGCCCATGGATGCACTCCTCTGCTTTCTTTAGCAGCTGCGTAGTGCAGCTTCTCTCCACCACATAAACATCCTACTGCTGTTTTCTGTATCCCACTGCTGCTGAAGTGATGTTTCTACTGTTAAGAGAGTTAATTTAGTCATATGATCAATAGCTTTTTTTTTGGAGAATATGGTATTGAAAGCAGTTAATATATGGACTTAATTACATTCCTAACCACTAAACACCATATGGAAAAAGCAATGGGTATATATACAGAAGAAAAAATGCTCCCATCTTCAAGTCATGTTTCAATTTTTTAGCACTGTAGAGCATTTTTTGAATTGTAAGACCTCAAATATCACACCTATAGCCATATTGCATTTAAATATTATAATCAGTTAGAGTCTGGAGGAATCCATAAGACTCATTCACAGTTCAGCTGTCTTGCCAGAGAGTCTCTTTTTTCATCCTAAACCCGTTTTTTGAATACTGACAGCCATAAATAACTCTCATCCAAAGGCAGTCACTAAGGTATAAGTCTTAAACTTTTGGGCAGAAACATATGAAGGATTTATGAAGTGAGATAGAGATACATAAGTATAAGAGACTTGCAGTCTGTCAAATCACCTGAGATTTGTAGGTTGGACTCTACTGAATTAAAGTAAAATTCAGAAAGCTGCTGAAACTATATTCTGGTCTCTTTGATCCCTTCCCACTATTCAAATTAGACTAATGGTTTGTCTAAGTTCTGCTGAATGTTCAGTATAGGCATTTATAGGCTGCACAGACAACATGAACAATAAACAACTTCATTAATAATTACATAAAAATTATTCCCATGTAAGCAGATTCTTCCCCGTCCATACTCATTCCGGTTATTGGGAACAATGCAGCATTCAATTTGCTAAACAAAAATAGCTACTTATTATGGCGGGAACAAGATGCAGATTGCATTAGGATGGCATTTCATCTTATCTGTTAGAGCTTCTGGGATTATTCTTTCCATCTCCCATTTCAAAAGGAATTCATTACGCTGTGATGTACAGCAGGAGTACAGCTCCCTTTATAAAATTATTAAGCTGCTTTACAATTAAAATTGCCATCTTTTGTCCTGTTGCTCTTGTTTATAAGTGAGAAGAAAAACTGAATGCTAAGTAGAATTATTGTAAAGTACGTGCTTATTCTCCAGGAGTGTATTTTCTGTTTTTCTTATGAAGTACTGAAGTTGCTGTAGTGTCTATTATTAATCACATATTTTATTTATCTTGGAGCCCCCACTTGGGACTGTGAGTCCTATGGTGTGACTGCTGCACACACATGTAATAAAAAAAGAATAAAAGGGATCCTGCTTCAGCCTGTGCAGAAGGTTACTACCAGCGGAGCTAAAGGCCTCCTTTCTGCAGGCCTCGTGGGGCAACAGCTTCATTCAGATTTTGTTAACAACATTCTTTCACTGTCACAAAGTCCACGTGGAGCAATTGCTGCATCCAATTAAATCCCAATTACTAAATGGCAATGGATTTTGTTAAAAATAATTGAGAGAATTCTGTTGTGGCAATTTGTTTGGCATTGCAGCCTGCTTTATAGGTGGCGTTACTCTTGTGTTGATTCTCAATGGCATAACCCAGTACACAAAGCAGAGCTTAATTTCTTGGATTGTATCAGAGGAGATCCAAGAGGGAGGTTCAGTAATTGCTTTCTGCCTCATGAAGCTTTCACAAGTGCGACTGTACTAGGTTTCACAGTTTACACATGGAGTAGTTGAAGGCACTGGGAAGGAGACATTGATTAAGTTATAATATGTTGATGGTAGTTAGCTCACTTCTTTTCATTCGTCTAACCCCAAAAGCAACAGCACTGTACATCCTAATGCCTGGGATGTGAAAGAAAGCTTTCTGAGGCTGAATCCATGTGAATCTGAGATGACACTGGTAGTTACAAAGCATCAGCAGGGTTAAACTGGTTTTTTTTTTGTTTTCTTTTCTTCAGGATAGAGCAATAGTTATGAAAATATCAGGTAACTGATGTAAAAGTCTGAATAAATAATGAAAAAAAAATGGGGATTGGTAATTATCTGAAAAGATTCCAGTCTGAAAACATCTGGATTACTTGACAGACTGTGTGTGAAGGTTAATAAATAGTGTAAAAAGGAAAAGGAATATAGACCCTATGGTCCAAATGTGGAGATATATCCTAGAAACTTGGGATTTTAAAATGGACTTCAGAGAATCACTGTCAATACTAATTAAACATGACATGATAGCGAGATGGATTAATTTCATAAGGAATATCAAGAAAGAGCAAAGTATGCCAAGTGAAAAACTGAAGGCTGGCCTCAGTTCAGTTACATGTTCCTGTCCTCTGTTCAGTGTTTCATTTTGGCTGTTGGCAAGAGAGAGAATAACAATTCCTAGGATGCATTGCAGAAAAAAATTGTGTATACTAAATTCTTCAACTTGTACACTCTATGTGATGAACACATGCCACACACTGGTGATAGGCAACAGATGCTACATTTTAATTCAGCATTAATTAAGTGATGACATTGACGTGATTAAAACTACACTATATTCTGATGACCATTTGTTAAAAAACCAACCAAACAAAAAACCTCAGAGATCTAAGATGTGAAAGCTTCAAAGGTTGGTAACACCTTAAGTTAACCAACTATTTCAGTCAAGGGTTATT
Source organism: Buteo buteo (assembly GCF_964188355.1). Classification (NCBI taxonomy): domain Eukaryota; kingdom Metazoa; phylum Chordata; class Aves; order Accipitriformes; family Accipitridae; genus Buteo; species Buteo buteo. Next base: position 20,768,742 of record NC_134192.1, read on the forward strand.
TTTTGGTTTTATAACAAGAGTGTATAGTAATAGCAATAAATATATGCAGTCTTTATTAGTAACGTGGCACATTGATGTAAAGAGTAAATACATCATCAGATTTGGAAATGTGCTTCATTAATCTTAACAGATTTAAAAGTGATGAAGGATAAAATCTGTCACACCTCTTTAAGATTAATTTTAACTGCATGTGAATATTATTGACTGCTACACTTGAGCACAGAAGTCCTCTCTGCAGGAAACAGAAACATCAAGGACAATACCTATATAATTTTTATATACTGTTTTGTCAATGTGTCTGACCTGTAATCAGACAAAGACCACTTCTAGGAACAAAAGTGCAGTTAGTTTCTAGCCTCATTAATCCTCAGCCTATCTAATGAGACGTCCAATATGGGTTTGAACCGATTTTTTCTGATACAGAGTTTTATTCCCTCAGAGCTAGACTGAATTCAGTCTACTCACTTTCCCAGGTAAGTGATCTGCTGCTAGATGGCAATGATTTTAAATCAGTGTTATACTGAGAAATATTTGCAGTTGTAGTCTAGAAGAAGAAATCCATGTACTTTTTCAATATCCTGTCTTTTCCAGAGCATTTTTAAAAATAAATGGAATTCTGAAATGATTTTAGTATAAGCACATCTTTGCTTTGTTGGAACATTATTGTCTGTGTCAAAGAGGAGTTGCTACCAGCTGGGTCTTGATTTGCCCTGCAGAAATGACATGTTCATTCAGTATTTTATGCTGCTCTTTGCAACATTTGCTTTCTGGTTTTATTTGTTTTTGTTGGGCATGTTTGGCGCAAAGACAGACAAGTATTGGTTAATAAAGTGGAAGTATAGTTTAACAAAGAAACTACTCTAGATTGGATACACTTAAGTTGTTACCAACAGCTATTAGTTTCTTATGTAGTAAGTAATTTCTGTTTTATTTCCTGCTGTCTGATGCTGTTCTTTGTTCCTTCACTAAACAGATAACTTGCATTGAGATAGATGGCTAACTGGTAATAAACAATTCACACCTGTGCATGCAGGTGTATATTACACACCTGACGTACAATGTATTTTTCCATATGTTATTATAATCTCAAAGAAATCTTTTGGTAGCTCTGCTATTACACCTTTTGTTTCATCGTTAATGAGAAATTTCATTTATAATGGTAAGAATACAGTAAATTAAAAATTCTCATTGGACATTGTATCCTACAGCAGTTAGTGTTTTTTAATATTGAAATGACTTCAGGTGTGGTAGGCTTTTGGCAGGATACTGGTCTGGATGCTCTGTATTTCTGAGTAACTGTAATATTTACAATAAATCGTAATATTTGAGTTTTGATTTGAGGTGTAAGTTCAGCATACCCTGTTGTATTTTTTTTCCCCAGTTGCGGGGGGGGGCTTTTTTTTTTTTTTTGAGAGAGAGAAATTTGGCGGCTTTCTGCTACTGACATACTAATTTTGCTGTTAAGATGTAACTTGCACTATGACTTGGAAAGACATGATTGTATATGCATCCTATACCATTCATTACATGAGGAATTATGTAAGATGATAGCTGACATTTTGACCAAAGCATATAATGTATTAGCACAATGATCTGTTAAGGATTAGATTTTTTTACCTCTGATGAGAAGGAAAAAACCCAACAAAGTGAAGGCCATCTGCTCCTACAAAATGAATAGAGATCTGTTGTCTTGGGAGTGTTCAAGTTTATTTCAGTTCAGGAAGGTTGGAATCTGGAATCTATCATTACAGCCAGGTTCAGACAATTTTCTGGAGAAGGAATTTGAATAGGATGCATACAATTACCAGCTTTGTGAGAAGGGCGATAGAGTCTGTGGAAGGCAGTAGCGTTAGTGCATAGCAGGATCTGAATCAATGCAAGAGCTGTCTTCGGAGGAGGTGCATTGCAATACTGAAATCAGGCCCCAGAAATGGTTTCTGTGTAACCACTTGGGCTGCATCATCTTTATATGCGGTCCCAGATGCAACTTTCCTGCCACCTCTGTGTATTTCTCAGCACAATACAAACTTGTTAGAGTATGTTTTCAAGCATGTTTGCTTCCCTGCATTCGAATATTCCATTGTGAATTCTTGCTTTTTGGAAGATACATGGTTACCTACTTTTGCTGAGCAATGGATTTATAGTTGTATCATTTCTAACGATGTTATGTCAAGGCTGCAGAGTGAAAAGGAAATGGCAAGGATTTAGCAAACTCTTATGATTGTTTGTGACTTCTAAGTCAAAGTCTTGTCATGAGATGCAAAAGGAGGAAATGTCACTTGCATCGTAATTTAACTTCGAGTGAAATGTGGGCCCTTATTTTTAGCACATAATTGGCAGAGCAGAAACACTTAGGAGATTATTACGGACTATCTTCTTGTCAATATTTGATTTTCAGGATATGGTTATGGAGCTTCAGTATTTTAATTTTCTGCAGAGTCTAATCTAATCAGAGTTTCTTTTTCTTTCCCCACAGATCCTAAGCCTTACATGTACATAGCTTCTTAATGCTCCTGGACATAACACAACTGATGCAAACAGATATATACAGTAAAAAAAAAGAAGGAGCCAGCATGATGTTTTTCTCATTTCTAGTTCTACCTGCGTTTTGGGGCAAGAGGCAGACATAGGCTCACTATGCATCATGTAATAGATTACCTGTCAAGACAGATCCCTGTAAGACCACCATGTTTATGGTGGCATCCTTCTGACAGACAGCAGAGGCAGGACAAACACAGTTTTTCTCTGAAGCAGAACTGTAGGGCAAAATAGAGTGCACTTGCCAACAACCAATATGAAGGCAAAGTAGAATCAGAATAATTAAGGAATGTTTAGGACTGTCATTCTGTTTATGGCTTGGCAGACTGATGTTGCGTCTTACGTGTCTCAAATGCAGCTTTCACCTTTGGTCCCATTCAACTGGGATGTTTCTCAGAGAAAACAGATTAGCAGTGACACTGTTCTTTCTCTCGCAAAGAATATTTCACACCACTGCAGGGTCTGGTGGCATGGAAATGTGCAAATCTATGAGGAGATGGTCACATTCGCACTTTGGGCTTTCACAAGCTATCCGTAGAGAGTTCCCTGGAATTACAAGCAGTGTGCTGTAACACAGCAGCTGCTCCATGAACTCCCTTTCATTTCACAGTTGTATGGGATGTAATGCCCAGAATTCCTACAATTCTGAGGAAAAAAATTAATGCTTAAACATCTGGTTTTCAGTTTTTAAACATTACCATAGAATCAGATAGCAGCAGTATCTTGGTAACACCTTTTCTTGAGAGGAAAAAAAAAATCCATGTTTGCCAAAAAGCTGTGCTTTTTTTTCAGGAATATTTTGTGCTTAAAATGTGTCTTGGGCAGCTCTAGCTGCAAATCTATCACAAGTGCTGTTGAAGAGTAAGATTTGTTTTTATGATAAAGCCACACAACTAAATGCAAGGATCTGGTCAGAAGGACTAGAATGGGTTGGTAGCCGACCTGTGAATCATTGAAATGTCTGAAAACCCCTTCTCCTAATCTGCACATGAGACAAACGTAAGTAAATGCCTTTATGGATGAGTTAGTTGTAAATTCTATGTAGTTTTATAGAGCCTTATAGATTAGGGAGTCTTCTAACTCTTCTTGAATACATTTGATTCTGCCCAAGCATCTTTGTGGGATTCATAAGTCACAGGATTTTCTAAGAGAAGATGCACGGGAAAGGCCATCATCTGGAAAGGAAAAGTCCATTATTGCAGCGTGGAAAAATTATGGCCTCCTCAATTCTTTGGCACACAGACATTACTATTGCGAATCATGTACCTTCCGGAGATCAGCGATGTAATTTTCAGATTATAATTTAGGAAATAGAAAGAAAATGTGAATTAAGCCTAAGCACAGGAGCTGGGAGACGTTATGAACACTGTAGCTATTAATTCTCTACACAGAAGAATAAATAAGACAAAGACTTTAATTACCTCTCTTTGGGGTGCATTTGACATTCACCCTCTGCCACAGCATGATGTTGCTTGTTTTCTGGGCAAGAGTCAGACCACCTCTGCTTTCAGCAATGCAATTTCCAGTGATGCTGACTGAGAAGAACCACTGTGGCTTTAAAATTAGTGTAGTCTTATTTGTCTTTTCAAGTTCATTTATGTCAGTTGCCACCGGAGCCAGAGTGCAATCTCTTTTTAATCATTTCTTCATTCCCCCTTGAATGGTCGCAGTATAGCCGGCTAGAAACTGAGATGAAAAACTCCACTTAATTTGGTTGCCTTTCATCAGGAACTTCACTTACTATAGAGCCACTCTATTAGACCACAGATGTCAAGGCAGCTCAAGACATTAGCTGTCAAAGTAACTCTCCATAACCACCTGCTATTTACATGCAAAACATGCCTCCCTGTTGAGACTAAAACTGTAAACACATTTCTAGGAGAAAACTACTGGCTTAAGCTATGACAGAAACTTTTTCTTTTTTGCTTTTATGTGATCTGGAAAAGAATTCCCTTGCTGTCAAAATGAATGCAAGAAGCCCCATTTGGGAAGAGCTTTTATTGCTTTAAATGCTTCCACAAAACTACTTTGATTTTACTTTTGCAAAAAAGTTATAATTTATTTGTGTCTCTCCACTCCTGTCTACTCCATAGCAACTGTGATTATATACAAATAATAAAATCTGATTGTCTTGCCTTGCAGTATGACAGAATCGCTGCTTCTGCTGCAATACTAATAGCTGGTTATTTATATCTTTGTGCTAATTCAGCTCTGCTGAATGATGCTTTAGAAGGTCAGCTTCTCATCCATCTGTGACTATTTGCTACTCAGCTGAACATGTGAGGTGTCTGTTTTCTCCAGATCCACTGAACAGCTACTGAATGAAAGATAAGCCTTTTAGTTCCTTCACCCTCAGTTCATTCCTTCACCCTCAAGGCACATTAAATAATAAGAGCTATTGCACTGGTAGCATGAGACTGTGGCCTAAAACTCTTGACAGTAGTAATACCTTTTGGTGATCTGTGGTCTAGAGATGTTTGCTAACACCATATGGATGTGGGTAGACTATTCTGTCACAACTTCTGCTAGTGAAGCTGGTTGAATAGTGCAACTTGATTAAACAGATGTCCAGTTCAGAGGCCATTTAATGTTTTAAGTTCCTACTTATGACAGTAGCACAAATAAAGTAGTGGTGTAACTGAGAAGTTGCAGAACTAAGCAGAGAGCAAATACAGACCTATTAGCTTTCACAAACAGATCATTATTTTTTCTGAAAGGAACTGCTAAAGTGTATCTTTAGATATTGGTAGTCATCTAACTGTGTAAAAAAGTTCATTATTCAGGAATTTCGAGATCTTATCCTCCTGATATGAGAATTAGAGAGGTGTATTAGAAAGGCAGTATTCACTGCATTGGCATCAGATGGAATTTCATCAAGATCAAATTTATTCCAGTACATTTAGAAAGTAATTATTGCCACAGAAATGTTATGCTAGTCTAATATTTTTCCTGTTAATACAGAGCCCAAAACCGTGGGTTATGTCAGGCTAAGTTGGTGGTTTTAATGTAACAACTCTCTGAGCTTCTCGTCCTTTATTCCTTATATATTCTGAATTTCGACTC